>NW_013525224.1:859363-872483 GCF_000836215.1 Papilio polytes
CTAATATTAATGGACATGTTATACGAATTATGCCAACTTCAAACTGTCTTCATTAGTTGTACAATTTTGTAATTTTCTTTACTTAAGTGTACTGCAGTATATTACATTTTTTATAAAAATAATAACTAGGTAACTAATAACTAGGTAAATAAAACTGAATGAAAATAAAAAATAGTAACAATTTTGTTTACATTTAAAATTAGCTTTTCCCCGCAACTTTGTCCGTGCGGATTTAAAAAAAGCTCAGTAAATTGCATAAGTTTTTTCAGACTATTGTCTACATTTATGCTTTATCATCCATTTCAACAAACATCCATTCAAACTTTCGTATGATTGAGAACTTAAAAAAATCCACATTGTATTGTAAAAATCCACTCTAGTTCAGGAAATATCTTATAATAAAATGCAAAAGACAACTAAGTAAATATACAAAATATCAAGTAATGTATTTGTATTTTAAAATCAAATTTATTTACAAGCTTACATCATCAAAATCTATTTCTCATCAAACTAGAACTACACAACATAACACAGCAGTTACTAAAACTGCAGAATTGAATAAAAATTGCATTAGAGATGACTCACAGAAGCTAATACTTCCATTGTCTAAAGTTTATTGTGTGTAATACATAAATAGTTGGCTGCGATCCAAAATAACTGACATACAATAAACAAAATAAGAAATAACAAAACAACAGCATGCTATATGTTAAGCCCTCTATACATTTTTGCTCCACAGTCCCCTGCCCCTCGGCAGCCATGCTTCAACTATTCTGTTAAAGCTTTGCAGTTAAAACTGAAGGTGTATGAGGACATTGAATAATTTTATAATTATCTATCCATTGTTTTAGCAATATGAAATACTTTGCTATTTGTCTCCTGTAGTTTGCAATAAAAGTTTATTGGTATTATCTATATTAACATTATAAAGAGGAAAGGTTTATATTTATGGATTTTTGTATTTATTGAAATAACTCAAAAACTACTGGACAGAATTCAAAAATTCTTTCACTATTAAAAAGCTATATTATCACCGAGTAATATATGCTCTGTTTTTTTATTATTTTCAATTATGATGATGTCGCGAGCAACAGCTAGTTTGATAAGACTGCACAAACTGTCTTAAACATTGCTATCTCTTTTTCCTATAGTAAAATAAATAGAGAAAAAAACACTTTATATTACAAGTGTTTTAGCATTGAACACCTCATATAGTAAAACAATCTCAAAATGTTATTCCATGTCATGGACATTCATTATCTTATCAAAATGATGCAAGATATTTATCTAAAATATAAACCTGGTACAAGTTCACCTGACACTTGTGAAATAAATTAAATTCTAGTCACACCTATTGGCCGTAAAGAGTTGTATAGGGCTAGGGGGTACATGTTAGCCTAATAAATAGATGTTTACTCTTCTTTTAATCTAGGTTTTAAAGTAAAAAGGGGGATGCTACAAAACAGCTGTTAAAGTGGGTGTTACAAAATAATTTTGCAAACCTCTACACCAATAGAACTTAGACAATTTAACACATTAAGTACCTTGTTATACAAACTACAAGTTCACTTCAAACATAAAATCATAGTGGCATTGAAAGTGTTCAGAGATAAGATTATCTTAGACCGGACATATCACAGCACCTTTTGAATGAGTTTAAAAAAAAACTAAAAAAAACTCAACTGTAAATATAATATTAACAAGTACAGTAAAGTCGCAAAGTCAATGCAAACTTATTATTTATCCTAGCCATTCCAGTGCGGCTACATCCGCACTAAATTATGAAAATTTTATTTTATTGTTTACATTTGTCAAATTATCAATTGAAAATGTCAAAATGATATGACATGACAACCATGGCAATCTTACTTCCTTGATGTTAGCTCATAGCCTATGGTCCCTTTCCCACATTAGGGTTTTTATCTAATTTATTCACCCCCTAAGTTTAACAGCATGATAATATATAGCCTTAAGCGTGACACAAGTGTAGGGCTTTTTTATAAAACAAGAATGACTCAAAAATATGCTGTGATTGCCGACATTTTACGCCACAAAGTAGTGTGTGTTTATGCTTTATTATATTAGTATAGATAGATACATTTTTCACATTTGTGTATTATGTATGTAATAGATGCGTAAATACTATTCAATTATATCGTATTCTAATGTTTCTGTAGTTTGATCTTGGTAAACTTAGTAAGTAGCCTATGTATTCTTTCAGACTATGTTCATTTGTCTAACATTTGTGATAAATTTTAATCAAGATCTATGAAGCCATTAGAAAAGAAGTAAGACTAACTACACTAGACATTACTCCGTATTCCTTAAATGATAATAAGTTTTTAAAAACTAACTACAAAACATGTACTGCAATTTCTTTAACTAATTTATATTTAATACAATAAATACGAATGGGTCAGTGACTTTATATTATTTTCTACTGTCCTTTCATTTCGTACAAGATTATTAGACCTTGTAAACGCGCAAAGTGCAATAATTGTTGCCGATTAGTCATCAAATGTCAATCCCCACTCGATAAAACAAAATACTTGATGTATTGGGCTTGTTATATCCGGTCTTTATAACCATAATAATCATACAACTTGTGATTAGTAATTTGTCCACATAAATGATGAATAATAAAACAAAAAAAATCGTTTCAGATGACTGGCAGATGCGGAAAATGGCGTTACAAATTTAGTTTTTTAAACTCCTATTTTAACGTTATAGACTAGACGTGCAACTTCATACGATTACACATTTCTTCTTACGATGTACTTAAAATTATTTTAAACTTCTTTTATTGTAAAGAAATATAAAACTTACCTTTCTAAATAAAAATGACAGGAACACACAGCACTAGAAAAATCACTGTTATATCAATTGTAACAACATAACGGCATCAGCTGAGCACAGGTAACAAATTATCAACTCTCGATGTTGGCTAAATTGAAAGTGTCTAGATAACATAAGAGGAGCAATGGGCGCAAATTTAATTTAAAATCATTCAAATTACGGTTTAAGGTTTTCAAGATTTAAAAGTTTTTAAATTAAGTATTATTATTTAATTTATACTGTAAGGACAGTTACCTATAGTTTGTCTAAATAAGATAGATTGGTTTGCATAGTTTGATAGAATAAGCATGACATGAAACTATTGATTTAATGAATTATTAAGTTACACAAAGGCACGGGAAGGAAATTAAATATAAAAAATAATTATCCTACTATCAAACAGAAGTTTTCTTAATTTATTTTCCACCGTTTTTATTATTATTTACTATCTATGGTGATTACAGAGTTGAGCTTGGTTATTATATACTCTTTGGTTCGAACTGTCACTGTTTTTACCAGTTTTTATTTTTTGTGTGTTTTAAATTGTGCAAAACTGTAACCGAAGTGGTTTTATATCTGTTTAAATATCGCTAAAAGAATACCCTAATACGGTTTCCGCCAAATGTGAGCTACTATTTAGACTGTGGTGTGAAAAAGTAAATAATTTCTTATTGCATGAATGGAATGCTTAACAAATTTCGTTCTTCATTGTAATGTTTATTCAGAGCTTACAATAACTATGTCTCATCATGTTTAACTTCGGTGTCGGCGTATATTTCTTATCAATAATCTGGTTCATTACTTTTATGTTGTGCTGGGTTTCTGTCCGAACTGGTCATTTCATAGGCAAAGTAGCAGTCACAATTTCGATTATTTTAACCATTGTTTTAGTTTCATTGCCAAAAGGGGATGAAGAGTATACTAGTGCCAATTTTTACGACAAGACGTATATCCCGCGCTATACGATATTCGCGCTATTGCTAATTAGTGTTGTGGCGGGCGGCCTATTTTCGTTTATCTACGCGTGCTTAGCGCCTGTGGAAACTCATAAAGTAAAAACATTTGGTTCAAATAATTAGATTATATTATTGGTGAGTTTAAGAGTAATATTTGTGCACCTTATTATATTGAAAAATCATGTATTGTCGGCTAACATAGATCACAAAAGCAAGGCCTTAAGTTAACTTCATTATTACTGCTTCTATCTATGAGTGTTAGTAGATGCTAATTTCATATACTAGACACTGCTATTACTTGTATTATAATAAGGTGGCAAATGAGCAAACAGCCACTTGGATTTACTAACTAAATGAGGTGACAGAAAGAAAACCTCTTGCTATGTATCCCCTCCATCAAACTACTTCCCCTTCCCATCCTTTCCTTAGAAAAATATGTTTAACCCTTACACAAACAAATGTGTTTTTTAGATAATTGTGAACTGGTCTTTACATGAGTGGATAAAGAGTACTCACAAGTAGGAAATTATTGCCTAATATTTGATTAAGTGTTAAAGCATATTTAAGTAAATATACAGTTAAAGCTAAATATACTGATATCTTGGTTATGTGTAAATAATGATGTTTAAAACTATACATATAATAAAATTATAGTGTCTGTAATATCAAAAGAAAAATTCCAGAGTTTGGAAAGATGTATTTGCATTGCTGATAACAATAATACCTTAAAAAACAATCTCTGTCTGTCTGTTCGCAAGCCATGTTTGTTCTGGGTCTCGTGTGGGACAATATCGACCAAACTTCACTGAAGGGTAGCTGACATAGACGGGCATGTTTAAAGCATATTTTGTTATCTTAATATTGTATGTATGAAGTCGCTGGCAAAAGTATTTAATACAATTGTTAAACTTATTAATCTTGAGTATAGCATTCACACTGGTTTGACTTTATCAACAGCTAGAAGTAGCAGTTATCTATATGACTTCCTGAATACAAGCTTATCAGTATCTATTAATAATCTCATGTAAGTCATTTCTAAATGTAATTAACTTTTATTACCTGACTACCATTCAGTAAGCCAGGGATTGTGAACATTTTACTCATATACATTAAAGTCCTATTTTTGTAAAGAAATGCTCAATGACATAGGCCTTCCCCAATATGTTCCACAGTTTGTAGTTCTCAGCTTTTTGCATCCAATCACATCCTACCATTCCAAGTTATATGCCATCAAAATAATTTTGACTTTGTGGTTATTGGGAAGTCTATCAACCTGAAGTGGACTAGCATAGTTGACTATGTCCTTGTCAACCCTAACTTAGGGTAGGTTTGGAGCCCTTCAGTATATGCTTAGAGCCCTTCAGTTTACACTTAGTGACCTAATGAAGACTTGAAGAAGTTGAGATCACTTATATTCACTTCTCATAACATACTTCACTATTTTTTGTTGTGCATAATGAAGTTTCAATCTCGAAATTACTGCCTAAAATGTGTGCCAAAGGTTTGCCATTCCTGTGCTAGAATTTTTATTTGCCTAAGCTAATAACACATAGGCAGAACTCAATGTTTCATAGTGACATACATTTTGAGAAACTCTTTACAGATAAAATGAATAATGCCATATGCAAGGGTTTGTGCTCGCCGATGAGGAGTTTGGCAAATTTGAGAAGAGCTAAAGCGATATCAACCTCAATAGTGCACAATGAAACTATATTGGTTAAGAATAATGAAGAATTTGTTAATAAGGTAAGTTTTTTAATTGGAGCAACTTCAAACATAAATCTCAAATTTCTGGAGACCAAAATCTACTCTTCTTCACCACTAAGGCATGGATGGAAAGGGGATTTTTTGAAGGCGAGAGGACACAAAGATGAAATAACCTTATTATGTGTTCCTTCTGTAGCCTGGACTCTCTCTTTATCTATACAACAGTGGTAGTGCCCGCTTTAACATCTTAGCACGAATTGGCCGGCACGCCCGGTGTAATACCACGACCACACAGAAGACAGGCGTGAAATGGAACCAATACCGTGTTTCGTCTGATGAGTGTGGTGCCGGAGGCCTAATTTAAGTCCCTTTATCTTTACCACCCCTTTCTTATGAGAGGATGGGAAGGGGAAGGGGACTTGACGATGGAGGAGATGCATAGGGAGAGGAAATATCCTCTTTATGTGCATGTCCTCCTCCGTCGGATAAGGGTAGGCGACGCATCTGCAATTGCAGGTGTCTATGGGCAGTGGTCGCTTCGCCATTCTGGCGGATTCAGGTGGCCGCTTGCTCGTTTGCCATCGTATGTTATAAAAAAAAAATAATTTAAATTTGGCTTTATTCTTGTTTACAACATACAATATTCTATGTTTCAATACTCCAACAATATAAATTACTAAACAACATTCCAGTACATTTGTTAACATTTTTATTTAAGGTGATGAACAATGATAAGCCAGTTATAGTAAATTTCCATGCGGAGTGGTGCGAGCCGTGCAAGATCCTCACACCCAAGCTGAAGGAACTGATAGAACCGCTGGACAATTTGGACCTGGCTATTGTAGATGTTGAGGAGAATGCAGATCTAGTGCATACTTTTGAGGTAAGTATTTTGTGAAATCAGGTGGCTGCTTGTTTTTTAGCCACTTTTATAAAAAAAGTACATTTTTGCAAGTTTTAATCCTAACCTTTGCTCTATGTTGATACAAGAGTTTTTGCCCTATATATCAATGTATCTTTAACTGACTTCAGATAAGGTTCTCAATTTTTCTGCTATTTTTATGTCTATATCGAATACGCTGCGATTCATGATCTCCGTGGTTTTTTTTTTGTTAGATGCGGAATATCTGACATTTGGTTTTACTTTTTACATACAAAAAGTATCTAGTAATTTTTGAGTTTTTAAAAAGCGTATCAAAAGTCGTAAGGTTTTTTTTGTCTTGAAGTTAATTTTTTTAATGTAACACAGTTCTAAAAAACTCTTTAATATGTAAACTACCTTTTCATTAAAATTGGCACAATTTTCGACATTATAAACATAAAGAGGACTTGCAGACTATTTAAAAATTGTTTTTTTTTTTACATAAATAAACCATCGCTTGACAACGATTCCTCAAGCTGAGTGAAGACGCGGTCGAAGGATAAATGCGCGCTAGCTGATTTATAAAATTTCATTAACTATATGTTTCCCAGGTAAAAGCAGTTCCAGCTGTTATAGCTGTAAAAAATGGCCTGATCGTAGATAAATTTATAGGACTAGTGGACGCAGACATGATCACAAACCTTATAGACAAAATGTCCGGTAAGAAAACTAACTCATAATCTACATGTTTACATTATTAGTAGATATCTGTTTATTAAATGACTTAACTTCATGTTAATTAGAAAAAAAACTGAAATGTCAAAGATAAAAATATTATACAACTTATATTATATGTAACTTTACTTGATTATAAGTAAGCAGCTAAGTATTATGTCTCTTTTTAATTCTTGCCAATCTTTTAGTATGGTCTTTGGTGTTTTTTAATGAGTAAAATTACACAAATATAAAATATTTTGTTTGGATTTCATATCATAGTACAAATTGAATAAATTCTTTATATTGTTATATATAAATGTTCTCTAAATGCCATATATGAGGCAAAGTGTAGTTATAGTTAAATGCTGAAAAAATAAATTAATTACATAATCTATATAAAAACCTTAATTAAATTTGAAATGAGAACAATATATTTTGTTGAAAATAATTTTATAGTTAATTTTTATAGATTTTGTACCTTACGCTTATTTTCTGTTATGCTGACAAAGATTTTTTTTAAAAGAGAGTATTTAATTTTGTTAATCACATTGTAATAAATTAGTATTTTAAAGCTATGTTTTGTTCTAAAAATGGCAGTATTTTGGCTTATTTGTATCTGTTAAAGTTGGCAACACTGATTGCAGAGCAACAAATTAAAAGCAATTAAAAGGTTTAAGCACAATTTCTTTTTTTTTTGTATAAGACAAGTTAAATTACATGCAAATAGTTATTTATTGTTTTTGAATTTTTTTTTCACGTCTTTCTGTCAAATTGACTCAAACATTTGCTAATCTGTGCTTATTTGTGTTGACTGAATAAAGTAAGTGTTACAAGAAATATTTTTTATATAAAAATGTAGTTATAGTAATGATGTAAAATGTATTGTTATAATAAATGTTTTATACAGTGTTTTAGTTTTTTTTATTTTCGTTCCTTTTACTGTTTTATTTTTTTTATTTTGCACTCTCCAATGATATAATTTTGACTTTCCATTCGTTTTGTTTTTGCATTGATATAAATACCAAATTAAAAAATTCTAATAAAAAATGCTTTAGGCAATTTTTTTTTAAAAATCTCTTAGTTTTTTGACAATATTTGATTAATAAGCACTAATAACTAAATGTCCACTGTAACAACGTCTGTACAAAAGCTTCCTATCTCTTTTTTTCAAACAGAATACAGGAGATAAGTATTTTTTGTACAGACTTTTCAGCGAAATCATAATACTACAACTCTTAGTTGAAAACCTAAATTTTGTACCTCTTTCAGACGATACTTTTAACAAATAATACAACATTCAGAATAATGTATTTTAAAACATATTCAAACAGATCAGTGAAAAGATATGACTGGAAAAATGATTGCAAAAAATTTTCTTCAACCGAACTTTTGAAAGAGCTCTACAAAAATTCACCGCAACCTCGTCTAAATGTAATGAAGGATTGAAATACAGTACAGTAGAACCTCGGTAACATAAAAACCTCTATAACTTCAAAAAATAATATTTTCTCTTTCCATCAGAGCCCAAAACCTCTATAACATAGATCCTTGATAACATAAAACCTCTATAGGTTCAAATATATGGAGTCTCCCTTAGACTTTAGCTTATCGAGGTTCTACTGTAGTATTTTCTTTTGTATTTTTTTAATCCTACCAAACAGCATACTTTTTAGATGCCTTTATCCGCTATTTAGTATAGTTCTTCAAATGTGATACCCAAGTAACAGTATTCATTTTTGTAGGTTTACGCATTACTGACATGTAAATTTATCTTAAAATAATAACGTTTTAAGCTATTTTTTTTAGGATTTGACTCATTTTTAGAATGGTATTAGTGATAAAATAGATTGAGCATAGATATAGATATTAAACTTGGCTGCTCTGCGCGATTTACACTCACTTCCAGTGTCCAGTGTATTAAAAAAAAGTAATAAAAAAAATCTACTGGACTAGTTTACAGAAAAATACATTTTTTAATTTTAGTGTGTTGGTTACCTTTCTTGCTACAAAAATCTCTGTCGAAAAGTCTTAAGGATTAAATGCTTTTTCCATTATTGAATTTTGTAAAAAAAAATTACACGAATATTTTTTTGACACGTCTTAAAATTCTTGTATTTTTCAAGTTCAAGTCGGGTTTCAGAGCAGCAAAGTAAATTTCGTCCTACCCTGAGCTTTTGTCCCTAAAACGAACTTTGAATGTATAACGAACTTTTGGATTTTTTAACATTTTAATGTGTGTAGTCCATCCCTTAAGCTTAATTAGTGCGGTAGATAATATTATATTCATAGTTTTTTTGATGTAATGAAAAAATTTAGATGTTTAACAGAAACTTTAGGACCATTTGTGGGTCCATTTTACTGAATTACTTCACGTTATAGGAATAGTTATGATAAATATTCGATTTTAAATAGGACTTAGCTAATAGTTCGCACTAAATTTGCACATAGAAACATGTTAATTTTTATTCTTCCAGTAAGATTCTACATTTTTTATTTCTTAAATATGAGTATCGGCAACAGGTAATGGTGTATTTTTTCTGGTAATTTAAAACTTGTAAATATTCATATCAATAAAATTAAAATGAATTTTTAGATAAAAAATAATGAAGCAAATAAGAATTTCAATGTTTGAAAACTTAATTCCGTTTGTACATAAATCGTATATTTCATAATTTTTCGTCCAAAATAACCTTGTGAATGTCAAAATTCAATCTTTTAACATTTTAAATGTTTACATTCGTGATGTCTTATGGTGTAATTAAATATATTTATCTTTAATATTGTTTTATTTCACATCTCAAGTTTTGGAGTATTAAAAGTGCTATGTTACTGGTATGATATCCCAATGGATTATAGCAATTTTGCCTCAACGATTTGTTAGCATAAATTAAAAAAAAAACTTTTTGTTTTTGTTATAAACTCTATGGAAACCAAGAAGAGTTTAGATATCATATATATAATAGGGAAAATTGCAATAAAACAAACATTTTCCAAGTACCGTTTTATTTCAGGATAGCTTGATATTCACAAGTAACAGAAATGTGCCGCGAGATGGCGCACAAACCAAACATCGTGCGCGGGAACATCGAGTTTAATTCAACGCAACGTCGAAGAAAAACTGGCGATATTGATTTTGTGCTTTATTTCTCCAATTTATAAAAGAAACAATTCGTTTCTGAATACAAATTTGCGTAACGCCAGTTATTTTCTATCGATCGCACGTTAATCTATGGAAATATTTGTTCTAGAATATTCGACCATACATTCATATTCAACTTTGTTGTTTAGGTTAGAAATTTGCATACAAACATTTAATATTCGGTCGCAAGCCGCGAAGCCGCGAGAAAACACATTTTGTGGACGGATTGTGCCTTCCTACAAATTTCTACCATTACATTTATTTAATGTCGATAATGGAAGATTGCTCGACAATAAACATAATTAAGAGAAAGCAAAATTAAAATGCTATCGTGATTGCAAAGAAAAACAATCAAATTTTTTTCAGAATTCATGTAAATTTTTTGCTTTTTTTTTACCAACATTATTTCGAATAAATTTATTTTTTAACAATTCTTTAAGTACACTGCAATTTTAGAAAAGATTGTCTATGAACATTTTTATCTAAGTTTCAACATTAACATTAAAATGCAGTAAAACTGTATGGTCCTTTGATGCGTTAATTCATAACCAATTTTTTCTTCATTAACTCTTAATTCGATAATGTCCAGTGTGACAGAACACTAATTAAAAAAAAATCTACAGAACTAGTTCAGATAAAAATACATGAGATTTTAGTGTGTTGGTAACACAATATTTTTTTTTCTACAAAAATCTCCGTCGATTTAATGGTTAATGAAAACGTAAATTAGAAAACGCCCTGCAATGGAATTATAGAAAAAAAAATCACCACAGATGTATAATTTAGAGATGACGTTTTTCAAACAATTTTGACGTCCAAGTCAATTTCGAAATGTCATTCTTGTATTAAAACAAATGTTGAGGGAATTAACTCTACAAAAAGCCTCTTCTGGCTAAAGATTACATATCTATAGATTATACATCTATGCTTTTGATATAAAAAAATCCTTTTTTGAGTTATGAGTTTTTTATAACCTTGAAATTTTCTACCATAAATATGCACAATTAATTTTTTACACAGATAGTAAATCCTGTTATATGTTGTTTTAAATAAATTGGTGATATTAAAGAAAAAAAATTACTTAACGGTGACTGAGTATTAAAAAATCTAAAGTAAAATAGGCAGTGGATATTGTGACAAAAAAATAACATGATTTAAATGTCTTTGATTTTGAAAGATTAAAAAATCTACATTAGAGCGGAAATTAAAAAGATTGTATATAGTTTAGTTCACTTGATTTATGATTCGTTCTATTCATTCGCGAATGATCAACATATGAATAATTTGAGTAAATTTTCAAAACTCAACGCACGACCCAACGCACATATAAATGTATATTATACACGATTATGTAACAAATAACAATTACATTTGTTGCAGTGCACACGAGTGTAGTATATTTAAAAACAAGTTTTTTTTTAGTTGTATTGACAGTTTTTTGTATTTTTTTCGTCTTGGACATTAATGAGAATGACAATTTTTGTCATATAAATTAAGATTCTAAAAAAAACTATATTTTTCGTCATATAGTGGTCACAAAATATTTTTTTATGTTATGTAATAGTTTTGATTTGGTAAGACAAGATTAAATAAAATTCACGTGTATAAAATTGGGGGGAAGTTGGCTTTAATTTTTTTTCATGTTTTCAAATCTACAACCGTGTGCACTCAGCTTTAATAATTTTTATTCTATGTTTTCCATAAATACAAGAGATAAATTTACAAATCGCGGCTTTTTGGTGTCGGAGGGGGACTAAGTATTTTTTGGGAGCGATAATTTTACTAGACACGAAAAAACTAATAAAAAAATAACAAAAAATAAAAAAGTATTCTACTTACGCTAGTGAAGTGTACACGGTTTTTACAATATATACATTATTATATACAAGGCGCTACAACACACAAACAAGCTTTTATATACATATCGGGAATTGCAAACTAAACATTTAACGTATATTAAAGATTTTTACATATAAATTAGTGCATTTATAATTAAATTTATCTAAACAAAGTAATTTTAGGTTAGTCAACATCAGTGTAGTATTTTTTGTCTATGTTTTTTTCTTAAAAAAAAAAACAGAAATTACATTTGATTACTGTTTTACTGAACTCATTAGAAGTTATTATTTTGAACAAAAAAAATATGGTCAAACTAGATTTTAAGGCAGAAAAAATTCAAAAAAAGAAAAAAACACAACAGTTACAGTACAGCAAAGTTTTTTACACTTGACACTGACAGTATGACAGTCATTGCCGGTGACAGTAAACAGTCTTTGTCGGTATAAGTTTTTTTATACCAAAAATACTACACTGTTAGGAATCGATTATTCCAAATTAGGCAAGAATCGAAGAATTTGTTCTAGTAAATCCAAACACAGTCTTATAGGTTTAAGACATATCACACTATTACCACCATTTCTATACAATGACTGGTCTATTTAGTAATTCCATGAGTTAATCCATTTCGAACCTTATTCTCATACAGATATGGTTCAAACTTCATCTCCGAGGTCCTGTACGCAGTTCTCAGCTATAGGCACAAACTTATCGTCAATTTGTACGAGGAGTATAGTTTTGTCGACGTGAGACCTCAGCTTGGGGTCCCTATGGTTGGGGGTCCATTTGTGCACAACCTTTAATATTATTGTTCTATTTAGTGTTAAATATTTTAAAAATAAAATTATTGATTTGAGCATATTTGCTTATTGTCTTAATGTTTAGATTTGTATTAAAATTAAAAATTGCGTTTGAAACATATGAAACTTTACGTAGGAGCCCTCATATTTTTCAAGAAACTTTTATTCCTTTATATTTGTAATTTTATCTTACTAATATTATAAATGCGAAAGTTTAGATGGATGTTTGTTAGAGTTTGTAGCCTAAACTGCTGAATGGATTTCGATG
>NW_013525224.1:872581-874277 GCF_000836215.1 Papilio polytes
TAAATTTTCTTACCAGTCCGTCCATCCCCGCCAAAGGAACCCAACTGCCCCAGAAGTTCCTCCCACCCCTCTCCCTCTGCGCCTCCGAGGGCCACTGCACATCGATCCTCCTCCCCAAGTTGATGCAATCGTAGACCCCCAGCGGCTCCACCAGCAGCACCTTGCTGCCCACACTCACGTTCATCTTCAACTCACTGCGACCAGAATCAGATCGTTTGATTTTAGTCTTTATCTCCTTAGCCTTTGAGTCCTTTTTCGTTTCCTTCTTTAGTATAGATTCTTTATTAGATAAGTCCGAGTAATGCGTTTCTTTTAACGGTATAGCTTCCGATTTCTCTATATACCGCCCCGTCAGCTCGCGGTAACTCTCACGCTCGTGTCTGATCTCTTTGCTCAATTTAGACAGATCTTTAGATGTACCCTCGTTTAGGAAATATCTGAAAATTAAAAAAAAAAGAAACTAGTTTTATAACTTTGGTGCACTAAGTCTGTTGTACAGTGTCCGAAGTGTCTATGGTATCTAATGACCATAGTGTTAACAGTGTCACGGCTAGTGTCTATAACATTTAGTGTATACGGCCGCTAGTGTCTATATTTAGTGTACGTGCCACCTAGTGTCTGCGTCACCAACGGTGTACGACATCTAATGCTGCGGCACCTAGTGTCTATGGCGTCTAGTGTTTTTGGCATCTAGTGCCGGTGACGTCTAGTGTCTGCGGCAGCTAGTGTCTGTGACATCTAGTGTACCTGGCGATGTGTTCGTGGCGCCCCCTGGCGGGCCGGCAGTCCGCGGGCGCGGTGTCCGCTCCACCCAGAGCCAGCTCCTCCAGCGAGGACTCCGCGCTGCCGTACTGGCTGCTCGACACCTGCGGTACAATATTACTGTTATGGTGACCATGTAAATGTGTGTAAGTACAATTTAAATATTCATTTTATCTTATTAATATTATACATAAATGCGTTTAGATGATGTTTTTCAGTTTGTAGCCGCAACGGCTGAACGGATCTGGATGAAATTTGCAATAAATGTTAAATAGTCTGTAAGAACTTATAGGCCATTTGTTTTTTTTTTAATTCCGCGTCGACGGAGTCGCGGGCGAATTGCAGTATTCATTAAAATTAAATAACCTTGGCGCTGGCAGCACGTCGCGGCGGTTCGCGCCAGCTACACTCCCAACTGTTGGAACCCTGATATGAAACATATTTGTGTCATTAGGAATTTATTGCTAATATTTGTTGAAAATTTCAATAAAACAAATATTACAAAATCATCATGTTTATGTGTACAACGGGGCGAGACTATTGTTAATTTTTGAACGATTAAAGTTGCTGGCAACTAATAATTTTGAGTACTGGCTGAATGTGCATCGTATCATAGATGTCAAGACGACGATAGAATGACAGATGACAGTTGTCTTTGAATGGTGGAATGATGCGTTTTGTTATTATAAAATCGATTGGTTGATCTTTGTAAATGATTGCAATTCGATTAGTGTGTTGTGAAGATATCAATTAAGATGGTGGTCAGCTAATGATGGTGTTTATAATGTTACACGATTGTTATTTAATTATCTCCGACATACGCACGCCCACGATTTTTTTTAATACAAGGTGGCAAACGAGCAAGCGGCCACCTGAATCCACCGAAATAGAAAGCGACCGCTGCCCATAGACATCCGCAATTGCAGATGCGTTG
>NW_013525224.1:875583-876341 GCF_000836215.1 Papilio polytes
TTTTTTTAATTCCACGCGGTCGGAGTCGCGTGCGAAAGCTATAAGTATATGTTTTCTATTCTGCCTCTTTACAATTAATAAATACTTTTTAAGACAATGTTTTTAACCTGGCTGCGCGCGCGCATGTTCCTCTCCCTGCGGCCGCCGCGCTCCTCGCTGCGCCGCCGCGCCTCCGTGCTGTCCTGACTGCCGTAAGCTAAAAAACACCATTTATTTAAGATTCACTACACATTACCCTACTAAGAGTCGGGCAATATTTCACAGATGTAACATTACCCTATTATAGATCGGACAAATTTGGCTAACGTTAAGCCCTCTTATAAGTCGGGCAAATTTATGGAGCTCGGACAAAATTGCATAGATATCACATTACGCTACTTAAAGTCGGGCAAAATTACATAGAATTAACTTAGCCCTGGCATTCTCTCGTGTCGGAGACCAAGACCCACTTGGTAGCGTTGCGCCAACGCAGTAAGTAAGTAACTTAGTGCTACTGAAAGTCGTGATAGTGCATAGATGTAAATTTTCAGTACCAAAAGTCGGGCAAAACGACATTATTATGACCTGATTTTACTGATAGTCGGGCAAAACGACATAATTATGACCTGTCTACTGAAAGTCTGGAAAAATTGGGTCAAAGAACTTTGCCCTAAAAATGCAAAATTACCCTACTGAAAGTCGGGTAAAATATATTATGTGTATATAGTACTAACAAGCGTCCTCCATAGCGCGGTCGTGGGAGTGGTCGTGCGCGTGGT
>NW_013525224.1:876381-876864 GCF_000836215.1 Papilio polytes
TGGCCAGGCTGCCGCGCGTGCCCGCTGCACACATACACATATGAAACTTTTAAATATCAAATAACTGTCGTTAGCGACTTTAGTACAATATTAGTGGCCTATATTATTCCCGTACATAACAGCTACTTTTCCATCAAAGTCCCGACAAAACCTGTCCAGCCGTTTAAATTACCTAAAATTAGTAAACACAATTTATGGACAGACAGACAACAAATTTAAAATTGTTTTTTATCAGCAACATAACATGTTTGTGAAATGTAATTTTTTTCTTAATATTACATGGAGAAACTTCAATTCCATTAACTGTATAGATATAGATTATAAGCAATTTGATATACGGCTCGAAGGACCAATATGTAGAGTCCATAAAATAGTCAAAGACGCGTTATTGTCAAAGAATAAAACATGTAGAATTATAAAGATGTGGGATTGTATACAGGGTGTGTAAAATGTAGTATTTACCCAGTGAGTTGCGGGAGAGCT
>NW_013525224.1:876912-877896 GCF_000836215.1 Papilio polytes
CCGCTGGAGCAGCCCTCGCCGCAACGACGACGCACTCTGGACACGTAGAGAAAAACACAATCAAACATACTAAAGACCTCATGAAAAAGTATTGGATGAACGGTGGAGATGCATAGGACGTCGTAAGAGACGCAAAGAAAAATCTACTTCATTTGCGTCACCTACGTCGATAACGCATTTGTAATTGCGGATATTTTTTTGTCGCCAGTCTTAAAATTTCGAAAACAATTAACATAGAGATTGGTTTTTTTTTCAACGTGAAAGAAATTCAAAATAATTAGGTTTTTAAAAATTTTCAAAATTCTTGGTTGCAACATACCCTTTAAGTCTACAATTTTGGTGTTATCAGTATCAGTATATTAATGTCGGTGTTAATTTTGTAAAAGTTGGTGTCAGTATTGTTGAAGTCGGTGTCAGTATTGTTAAGTCGGTGTCAGTATTGTTAAGACGGTGTCAGTATTGTTAAAGTCGATGTCAGTATTGTTAAAGTCGGTGTTAATATTGTTAAGTCAGTGTCAGTATACCGTGTCCAGAGGTCAGCGAGGCGTCGTCGCAGGCCAGCGACAGACACGGGTCCGCCGAGCAGCGTGCGCAGCTGCGGCGAGCTGTCCGCGTACGAGGTGGTCAGCGGCGACACGTAGATAGGATACCCGATTGGTTGATCGCATGATGAGTTTATTATGTTACGCAGCGCCTGGAAATACATACATGTCTATATAAATCTATATCTTGACTTATCACTAATATAATAAAGCGTAAACACACACTACTTAGTGGCGTAAGATGTCAGCAATCATAGCATATTTTTGAAAAATCCTTTCTTTAATAGAAAGCCCTACACTTACGTCACGCTTTAGCCTGTATATTTTTCCACGCTATTAGCTTAGGGAGTAAATAATTTAGAAAAAACCAACATACGGGACAACACAAGGGACAAAAACTACAAGCTGATATAAAAAGCAAGTTTGTGATGATAACGGTAAT
>NW_013525224.1:877903-879842 GCF_000836215.1 Papilio polytes
CGAGCAGCGTGCGCAGCTGCGGCGAGCTGTCCGCGTACGAGGTGGTCAGCGGCGACACGTAGATAGGATACCCGATTGGTTGATCGCACGACGAGTTTATTATGTTACGCAGCGCCTGGAAATACATACATGTCTATATCAATCTATATCTTTACTTATCACTAATATAATAAAGCGTAAACACACATTAATTTGTGGCGTAGACACAATCACAGCATATTTTTGAATAATCCTTTCTTTAATAAAAAGCCCTACACTTACGTCACGCTTTAGCCTGTATATTTTTCCACGCTATTAACTTAGGGAGTAAATAATTTAGAAAAAACCAACATACGGGACAACACAAGGGACAAAAACTACAAGCTGATATAAAAAAGCAAGTTTGTGATGATAACGGTAATTGTTATCCAATGTTATGGCCTTCGTTATCATTTATGCATTTGAATTTTGTATTTCACAAATTCTAACAATAAGATACAGTTTTTATGACGTCATGTGGATGAAGGAGCACGCGAAGAGATAGTAGTTACATAATATGCTTTAGGGGATCGAAGTGGGGGTAGTGAGGGTTGTTGTGAGGGTGGTGGGGGGTGGTAGGGGGCGTTTACCTGTTTAGCGTTCTGTATGGAGCCGCGCTCGGGGTTGCGGTTGCGCAGGTAGACCAGCTCCTGCTGCTGGCCGGCCCACAGCCCGCGCACGCACTCGCGGTTCAGCTTGATGACGCGGAAACCCAGGAAACGCTTGTTCAGCATTATTATCTTGTAGTCGTCGTTGCCTTCGTCCATCACGTGACTGGAAATATAATACTATTGTTAGCTATTTCAATCGTGAGTAAGTTTTAAGTTTTTTTTTGTTAATATTGTAAATTGACCAGCGCATGACGAACCCACTGAACATTTAAGGCAAAAAAGTAACATTAACAAGTATGATGGAACAAGAAAAATCATAATTTTCCCTTGAACTACGGACCAAAAGTTAAAAAGGGAAATTTCTTGTCACATGTCACAAACTATGGTATTTAAAAAAAAATAGGTACTTATAGCTATTTTTTTTTCTTAAACTACATTTTAATCACACTAATATTATAAATTTTAAAGTTTTTGTGGATGTTTGTTTAAATTTGTAGCCTGAGCTGAATGGATTTCGATGAAATGTGGCATAGATGTAGAGGGTAGTCTAGAAGATTACATAGGCTACTCAATTTTGTTTATTTAATTTCACGCGACCGAAGTCGCATGTGAAAGGTAGTTAAGTTTAGTCTAGTGATTTTATGTAAGGCATTGCCCCACAATATTCCCCCATAGGTGATGTTAAAGTGTTAGAGAGTGTGGGGGTGAGTTGTGTAGGGGGGATGTGTTGTGGGGGGAGGTGCGTACCGCAGCGCAAGCAGGTGGGGGGCGCCGCGCAGCACGTTGTGTCGCCAGGCGGGCGCGGCCTCGTGGCAGATGACGAGGCGCTGCGCGTGCGAGGAGATGGCGGCGTACAGCGCGCCCGCGCTGCAGTACTCCTCGGGGAACATGAAGTGGTCCTATACATATTAAATAATGTAATATATGCAACTACAAAGTCGATGAGTTTTTAATTTTCTCGAGTTTATTAAATGTTTTCACAACTTATAAGGTCAATACAAAGATCCTAGGCTAGAGATTGTCGCTTACTTCCTAGGATTGTCGATTGCTATTACAATTTTTAGAAAAACGGATAAAAAAAATTAAAAAGAGTCATGAAAAATATATTAACATTGATGTCAATTGTTGCGTTCGGTCTTAAGTCGACAATTTATTTCGGCGCTGATTTTGGTGTTGCAGTATCCAGCATATATATGTTGAAGCAATCAGAAATAAATGTTGGTGTTGGTGCTATGTGCAGTGAATGTAAATGTTGGTGTAGTGTCCAATGAATGCTGATGTTAGCGTAATGAGAAGTGCGTGTTAATACT
>NW_013525224.1:880483-883225 GCF_000836215.1 Papilio polytes
CAACAAGTCAGGATGGCCGAGCGGTCTAAGGCGCTGCGTTCAGGTCGCAGTCCACTTCTGTGGGCGTGGGTTCGAATCCCACTTCTGACAAATGTTTTGTCAGGATTTGTCCGAATATTTTGAAATCTTATTTTTATACGCACATAAACATCAGAACATCAAAAAAAAACCAATAATAAATGATATTAATATTACTAAGAATTTCCATGTCGATAACAATTTATATAGGTGTAGAACAAAATTTGGAAACACAGTCTAATTTAGTCACGCAGACGAAGTCGCAAGCAGTTAGTAGTCATATATTTTTACCTAGTAATTCCGGAAGCTCTAAAATCATAGTCCTCATCCAGATTGACATTAAATATAGGGTCAAGGTCCACAAATGACCGCTCGCTCATTGGCTTGAGGGCCTCCGCGATGGTGGGCGAAGACAGCCACTCCTCCAGCTTACTGGACTGGATCGTGTAGTAGATTATACTCTGGAAATGAAAATGTTATAAAAATTATAATACACGCTGTAACGAAGAAGAGTATGGTAGATTACAAATTTATAATATATCCTGCACATGTTAACAATTATTTTAATTCAAATAAAATTTGAATTAAAATTCATATTTTAATAGGGAAATATTTGTATTTTTGTACGTAGTGAAATAACTAAAAAACTACTGGACCAATTTAAAACATCTTTTCGCTATTAAGAAGCTACATTATCTCTGAGTAGGCTAAATTTTTACAATTCTTATTCCACTAGTTAAAAATATATTAAAAACGTCGAGAATTTAAAAGAGTTTTAAAAGAGTCAAATGAGAATTCAGTTTCTTGTTAACAGAGGGAAAGAAACTGTACCATCTTACTAATATATATGCGAAAGTTTGGATAGATGGATGTTTGTTAAGTATTTCCAAGACCGCTTAACTAATCTCTTTGAAAAGCTAGCATATAGAACATAGTGAAAGGACAAAAGCAAAAAGTTTTGTAAACTCACCTTAACATAATAAGTAAGTAGAACCTTCCTGAAGTCAAAGACCTGCAGCATGGAGACCGCGCTGTTGTCGCTGACGGAGTAGCCCTCCAGCACGTAGCGCGCCGCCGCCAGCTGCCACGCCAGCCAGCGCAGCGCCCAGCACGCGCCCGGCGCCAGCACGCGCCCGCCGCACCACCAGCGACCGCACACGCCCTCTACACAAAAACAATTGTTTTATTTTTCCAATAATAGATGGCGGTGTATAATATTGTTTCACTTTTGTAACAATAGATGGCGTTGTACACAGAAATACTCATTTTTTTATAAATATTTGTGACGATGTATACAGCAACAGTTTTTTTTAAAATAATAGATGCATTCTTTAGTAAGCATCGCCAATACTGTGTAGAAGGAAAAAAACGTTTTTTTAACAGAGTATTTTGTTAATATGTTCTAAAATACTAAACGTACGTTACAAAATATACATTTTATCTACAACCATTTCAAATAAATGTGAGCCCTCATATTAGAACTTCAAGACAAATATATTAAACAGCGCCATCTATTGTTGCAAAAGAGAAATAAAACTACACATTCATTTTTTTCTATTTATCGAGGCTGGTACTCACCACTGCTCTCCTCAGGGCCCTCAGAGATGGCCTCCACCTCCCTCTGCTGGCAGTACGTGCCTCTGAACTCCAGACCTCGCAGCTGAAAGGAGACTAGCCCGTTGCCTACTTCTACTATATGCACGAGGCAGTTCAGGTAGTCGGAGGCCAGTACTGAAACATTAAAAAATACCTAACTAGTAACTTATTCGACTTCTGCCATTTAACAATTAGATTTACGAAAAGAATTACTATAAAACCCATAACGATTTGTTTACCTCTAAGCTAGCTAACATTTTGTTAGCGTTTTGAGCAATAAATTTACGATTATCCGACTCCCATGCCGCTTATATCACATTGAAATTTTAAATGTACCTTACTACATTCTTGAATATTTTCATTGTTTTTCATTTATATTCTTATAGAAATTACCACGCTATTTCATTGTTTATTTGCGAAACCAACTAATTTTCTAGTTTTCCTGTTTAAAAAAAATAAAATAAAGACATAGTTACCAAAGCAGTCCCCCTGCTGCACCTGTCCCCAGCGGCCCAGCTGCAGGTCCCCGCACAGGTAGTGCTGCAACGACCGCGTCAGGTGCTCGTAGAAGATGGAGTTCAGGTTGTTGTCATCTGCACACAAAACATAGTCATATATTTTAAAAGTTAAAAAATATCTAAATATATATACAAATTGGTGTATCTGTATGTATATCAAAATAATAATTCAGATTTCGCGAAAATCGCGTTTAATTTTTTTTTATATGTCTGTATGTCTGTTGGCAGGCCCTGTTCGGTTGAGGTAATTACCGAAACGGCTGGGCTAGTTTTGACGGAACTTTGTATAGAAGGTAGCTGATAGAAGGTTTTTTTTTATATATAACATAAGGTGGCAAACGAGCAAGCGGGCACTACCACTGCGAGAATATTGACTACCATTTTTTTAATTCCGCATTAACCAAGTTTGCTACCGCAAGCTCGTATAATAAAAATAATAACTTAATACATAATATTAGTACTAACCTGCACCTAAATTCCTTTCAAGTTGCGAGGATAGTCGAGTATTACTTTGGTCTACCCTCTTTGTGTTGTAGTCGCGTTCCCAGAATTTAACAGGTCGCACGTATGACGTCATGAATATGGCGCTGCCTAGTAACGATTAAATAAA
>NW_013525224.1:886235-887858 GCF_000836215.1 Papilio polytes
CGTCACGTAGTGGAGCATCCAGCCCAAACAACCGGCTATTATCCACAACACCTGCAATATTATAATAACTGAGTCGACAACCCTAGAGAACGTAAGCACAGTAGATAATTTTTGCTACCTTATTGGTTATTTGTAAGAATTTTAGAAAAGAAAAGGAACTAAAATGCGATACCGTGTTCAATTGAGGCCGCAACGTTGTGAAGACTGTAGTGCAGTGCAGACCAAACACGCACAACCCGAGGAAAGTGCACACGATGACGTCATTCTTTAGCCTGGCATTCACCGTGGCTTGCAGTTTCCCCGGTAGCGGATCCTCCATGTCTTCGTCTGTCTTATCGGGTATGTCCTGCTTATTCGCAGTTGAATTATTTGTAGTTGTATCTCTACTTTTATCTTCAGTCTCAGTCGGAGGATCGAGTTTAAGTGAGTTTGTCGAATTCACGTCTCCTTTAGGATCCATCTTCAGTGAACTAACACTAGATGCCTGCGATCTCTTTTGCGACTTGGCTATATTCGTCTCCGAGCTAAAGTTGATCTTCGAAGCGGAACTTCCTATCGAGTTCTGTTTCGAGATATTACTTTCTGAATCGTTCTTTTTGTCTTCGCTTAATGGGTTGGGTTCAGTCTTTTCCAATTCAGGAGTACAATCTGGGTTCTGGATAACGTAGAGCTCCGGCGGGAGGAGGTGCTTCTTTATTAGATTCCATATCAGGGTATAATCACTAGCGCTGCGACTAAGGTGGTACGCGATGGGTACGAGTAGACCACAGAAAATTGAGAAGAGGATGTTGTGCTTTTGGTGCTGTGATTTCTTCCCCTCGATAAGGCCGCTGTACGCGAACCCGTACAGCACTCCCACGGCCGCCAGAGACCGCACCACGCAGTACAACGCCGCACTCAAACTACTGGTTGCATTGCCTCCAAATACGTGCATATCTATTTGTTCCAACAAGTACATTAGGAACGTGTTAACTTGCGGAAAAAGGCCCAAACTAAAAGCCAAAGGAAAAAATAATAAAAACTTTGAAATAATCTCCTGAATTACGTATAAAAAATCACGCTCATGGAATTCAAATCCGTAGACGGTTAACGGTTTTATATCGTCAATACTCCGTCTACTTCTAAAATTTTCATCTGCAGGTGTTATTTGCTCCAGTTGATTGTGCACGCCGCACAGTATCGCTGTACATATGCAAAAGTAGACAGGTCGAGAGAACACGACCATTTTGTTGAAGCCGTGCACAGGCGATGCGGAGTCAGGCTGCACACTCTTCAGCAACGAATACTGGCTGCCCGCCATTATGAAACAGAACCAGAATGCGTAGATGTCCTTGTAGAATCCGAGGTTCAACACCATCGAACCGAGCACGGCGACCGTTATCGCCAACATTATAGACACGAATGTCTCCCTAAATGTTAAATTTCTATCAAACAACGCCAACAATTTTAACCTATCCATAGTTATTTTAATTTCGAGGCACTTTGATAATTTAAATTTATAATAGCTCTTTGGTTTCGGTTGATTCGCTTTCTCGATCTCGTCCATGAGTTTGGAGAACTTATTTCTAATGTTTAGATCTACGGTTTCCTCGCCGATGGAGGGCATGAGGCTGGGCGCGTTGG
>NW_013525224.1:888424-894464 GCF_000836215.1 Papilio polytes
CGCCGTTCTTATCGAACGTGTACGACATCCAGTTGCCGTACTCGTCCATAAACTTGTGAATGGCGCCGTCGCTCGTGTCATCGAACGAGGTCGCGAAATGAACATTACTTGAACTGTTAGGATTTTCTGTAGATGGAGGCTTATCCTTTTTCTCGCTACTATTTTGCACTGCGGGGTTGTTGCGCTGCCGAGTTGAACGTTTTATTTTCCTCACTCTGTTTCTGTGGTTTCGGTCCATCAATGGCCTGAGCCTTTGACCTTCCTCGGAGTACTGCACGAGCTCCGCGGGTGGATTTTCGTTGGCACAGCAGGGTATGAAATCCACCCTCGAGTTAAGAAAGGCCGCTAGCAATGGCATCGACGTAGGCAGCAAGGTGTTGGTCGATGTCTGTGCGACTTCCTCGATGGACCGCTTCCTCGTTTTATTGGCACTTTCCCTCTCCCCTCGTATACTTTGGCGATGACTTCGAGATCTATCCTCCCTGCTGGGCGCGGGCATTACCACCGTGTTCGCGTTGGTGGCGGCGAACAAACATTCCAGACCCTGTACGAGTGCCGCTTGTGCCTCAACTGCGTCGAGTAGAATGCGATCTTCGTTCTGACTATCTTCCCTCTCTCTTCTCGAGTCTCGTTTCTTATTTTCTTTTTGAGACGAAGCTCGAGATCGAGCTAAATTCTTAATCTGCTTTGGTATAGCTCCCAAGTTTCTTGGGACGTTTGAGGACGATTCCCCTAGCGCGGCACATTTCTGAGTGTCCCCTTGAACGGCACACGCCGCATCCTCTTTACATGCCAGCGTTGACTCTGGCGTCTCCTCAAAAAGCCAGTCTAAACTATAGACGCTCCTTTCGTCTGCGCTTTTACTGTCACAAGTCAGCTGCGACTCCTCGGTCTCCGGCGCCGGGTTTTTTTCATACTTATTGTCAATTCGAAGTTTGTCTAAATTATTTTCACTACTACTGCTAGAATTAGATATATCGTGGTCCCAAAGTTTCTTCTCCGCGACTTTTTTATCCTCGGGTTTCTTATCTTGTTCGGCATTATCGTTCGATTCTAAACTAGATTTCTCTATTAGCAAGTCTTTAGAACTAGCGCTGGCCTTATCGAAGTAATCGCCGTTCGGATTATATTTACATTCACAGGCGGCTTGTTTATCGGGACGTTTACTCTCGAAGTGTTCGTTTTTAGAAAGCTTTTTCAGTCTTACATGTTTCATTTTATCGTTTGGACATTCTGCGCTATGTTTGGTACTGGAATGTCTATCGCAGCAAGGTTTCTTGCTATCGCCGTGGTGTTTGGAGCGAACTATTCGAACGTCAGTGGCTCGGTCTAGTAAAGGCGATCGTGAACCGTTGTTCTCGTAGTCGGAGTCGCTGGAGCGCGCGGCGGGCGACTGCTCCGCGTCCCAGTCGAATCCACGGAACTGCTTCTCATCTTCGTAATCACTGTAACTGTCGCCACTCGAATCTAGATCGGTCTCCTTCTGCGACGTTTGCATCTCATCGGATATTTCAGCTATCGGGTATACGATTTCCGAACCATACGTTAAATAAGGGTAACTACATCCTTCACCGGATTCATTTTTAGGATACAGATTCAAATGCGGGCCGCGAGTTAAACTTTTACTAGGAGGGGGTATCACAGCATTTTTAGGATTCTTGAGGACTTGACCGCCGATAGTTTCCGCACTGTTAGGATGAGGAGATAGATTGGAAACACTAGGGGGTGGACATCCTATTTCTAAGGCCGCGCTTTTAATTCGTCTTACACCTGGACTTTTGCCTTTACTTTTTTCAGCTTCGCATGCGGGTGGTTCAGCTTTAACCATCATGTACTCTCCGAGTTCAACGCTAGCAAAAAACCCAGTATCAGCATTATTTGAATGCCTTCTCATGTGGGATACCAATTGTGCTGTTGAATTGAGAAGGGGCAACTGTATTGTGGACATTGTAGAATTGGAATTTCGCCTCATATTACTCGGTTGGGTCGCAAGAGCCATAGCAGATTTGCTACAGCTCTCATCGGGGTAATTATTATATCTCCTACGATGTGCAGTACGTTTTTTGGGCGAAGGTGGTCCAACACTCGGTTCTGAATTGTCTCTGGAATCAGAGCTGAGTTGGCGAGCTACATGTTGATTGTATGGATCTCCGTTCTCTCTGGTATCCAAATACAACCACTCTTTGAATAAATCTCTGCTGTTTGAACCACGGCGATGAGGGCATTCGTGATACCTTCGACTGACTTTAGCGAACGTTCCGTCTTCAGACAACACGTGTACTGGGTGATTGTTTACATACATTTGGTTTCTAGAAGCTTCTTCAACTATAAGTTCGTCGATTCTATTTGCGTGCGTTCTCCTTGTTTTGGTCCTGTGTTCTCTTTTATGAGCACATCGGATTCTATTGTTAGGTCGTGCTTTAGATGGTCCCGGGGTTTCGGTTTGTGTGACGCAGAGATCTGATTTAGTCATAGCGACGGCTTCGGGTGGTTTCAATGACATTGCACTATCTTCCATGCTAGATTCTGAACTGTTTTTACGATGAACATCGACTTTTAGGTCTGAAAAGAATGAATAAAATGTTGAAGTGAGAAATATTGTAATACTGGTGTACCTCCTACAAACTTAGCTTTGATATTTTAATTGAACTTTCATACAGTTAAGTTAAAACTGTGTGTAAGCAAATGTTTACTGATCAATTAAACTGTTCAGTTAGAACTGCCCCCGTAGACAAAGTAACATTCGATCCATTACTGATCGAAAAATAAATGTATAAAAACGGCAATAACATTTAATAAGTCATGGGCTTGTAACATATTCAATTCCATACATCCATCCATATATCATATTTTTGGATTCTACAAGCTATATCGCTAATCGAAAGTCACTATGTCTAGGAGTGCTGGGTGTTTGTTGAGGGCCTAACATTATTCATATACATTTGCTATGAAAATTAGTTATATACTTACCTATAGTACTATTATTAGGCTTATGATATTCCAGGGATGTGGCTGACTCATTATCATTCTCTAACGCACTGCCTAAAGCAACCCCAAGTCTCATCATTTCCATACCTTCTTCTTGCCTGTAAAAAAATCAAAAAAATTATTTTGATAATTATCGTTATTCACAATAAAGGTTAATTACAATTAAATTGATGTCTTCTATTAGCATTGTAACAAAAACATTACAGAACAAATAAAAATTTCTATGTTCAATTATGACATTATTTTTAAAAGTAATTTTTACACATTTAGCTATAATTCTCTACAAAGTGTTTATAATAGAAAAGCAGGCCATAAAAAGCCAAACATTGCAGTTTATAAAACCATTTTCAATGACACCATCTGAGTTGGGGAAGGTCATGAAGATGTTCATTCTATGATCAATTTCTACAAACATTGTTTGGGTTTAAAGTAAAAATACTAATCTTAAGTTAATTAATGCAATATTATGTAATAATTAGAAAGTCTTACGTAGATCCAGCATAAGGGTTAGCTGGGTCTCCAGTCGGCTGTACCACAATACATTCCTTTGTATCGTACATGTGATGCAGACCATGGTTTAAAAGCTTGAGACATGTAAACAGTATGGCAACTAGGGCACAGTAGATTATCCAACCAACACTCGCTGGGGGGAAATACTGAAAAATAAAACATTTCGAACACATATGTCTATTAATCTTTGTTGTAAATATACAATGTTTAATTTAAAAGGGCTCCAGAGGTATGTTAATAGAAACCTTACTTTCTTTATAATTCTTAGTAACATAATTTTTTCTATTTGCACATTTAAAAAATGTACAACTGTAAATCAAAGGTATTATTTGATAAACATTAATTTACCAAACTATTGAATAGATAACAAAACAATTAATTTATTTGAAAAATAGTATTATACAACATTGATTTTATAATGAAATATGTTAATAGGCCTATACTTAATAAAAATGGTTTCTTATTTTTTAACTAAATGCTGATTCATTTTATGATTCATAATTGACCGGAAATGGTGTATATCCAAAAGCCTTACATTAAATTAGTATTTTTCCTCAAAAGGATATGTAAACAAACAAATTATGATAAGATATAATGATATAGTTAATGAGGTCTCTATTGTTTTAAACGGTAAGGCTATAAAGAGGCCAATGACCATCCAATGCCATGTTTTGTACTCGACAATTCAACAATAACAACTAAAAAAACGTGACCTGATTTTATTATGACATCATTTTATAACCTATAGCTAAATATTAATACGTATTTTAACACTTACCAGGTAAACAGAAAATGGGAGACATAATAGGAACAGCCAGATATACAAATGAACAGTATTGCAGAACAAATTCTGATGGGGATCATAAAACCAGCCACCTGTCAATGATGCCCAAACACCTTGGCGCAAAATTTCCAGCGTCTGCGAACCCATCGTAAACACTATGTCCACATTTCCGCATTTAAATCACTCGCCACTCACACAACATAGTCTTTATCATTTATTCACATTTCACATCAGCTTATATCAAAATGCAAATTTCTCGTCTTTCCTGCCATTTTGTATGAAAATGCACATACGAAAACAGTCTTTATTGACATCTGTTATTCAGTTATTATACATTTTATATAACGACTTGATAACTTTTAATATTTACACTGTTAAATTATGCAGAAAACTAATATTATAAACTGATAATTTCAAGAATTTCCTTTCCTAAAATATGAAAACGACTTGATCGACGAAACAACACTTTCATTCTTTGAAGTTTTTTTGACAAGTGACGTCTATCATCAACAGACGATATTGCCATTTACTGCAAAACTGAAAATTGCAATATTTGTTCATCTAATCGAATTCTCCTTTGTGAAGGTGATATTGAGTAATTAACCTCTACTTTGTCATGTACTAGTTGACTTACTCAAGTGTTTTGACACGGTAACGAGATGTGTCTTGTTAATAATTATTTTAAAATCTTTGCAAGCATTCAGCAAACATTTGTTTATACACTGTGAGTGTCTTGACATTGACACATTGACATTTATCAATTGTCAAACACAGATGTCAAGCAAGAAGATGTTATTTTTACAATATTGATAAATATAATAGGTAGCATTTTAGATTAGAGATAAGTAACCTTCAGTATTGCGCCAACTTTTGCAGAGATCGTACTCGTACTTTGTCCAATTTGTGTACGACAAGTTAGAAAAAATGAGTGACGTTGAAAGACTGTTGAAGCAAGCTGCTATGCAAATCGGTGCTGGTGGAAGTGCAGGCTTCGTAGAAGTCTGTATAATGCATCCTCTTGATTTAGTAAAAACGAGATTTCAGCTACAATCTACGAGTTCAGCTTTAAAAAGTTCTGATCCACATTACTACAATGGTATCGTGGACTGTATGAAGAAAATGTATAAATATGAAGGATTGACTTCGTTTTGGAAAGGAATCTTGCCGCCTATATTAGCAGAGACACCAAAGCGGGCCGTCAAGTTCGCGACTTTTGAGCAATACAAAAGGTTTTTCATGTTTGGCTCCAGCACACCCACACCTTTAGTGAGATTTATTTCTTTTATATTTATTTTGTGTATTTATATTCTATTAATCCATTTTATTTTATTAACATTCTTATCTATACATAATTACATTTTATTCATATTTTATTTAACTTATTATGATTATTTTATTTCTTTTTATTTTATATCATAACAAACAATACACAAAGCTTATTTTAATACATTTAATTCATTTATATCTTGATAATTTTACTATATTTATAATTTCAGACATTCTCTCTAGCTGGTTTAGGTGCTGGTATTACAGAAGCTATTTTAGTGAATCCTTTTGAAGTTGTAAAAGTTACATTACAATCTAACAAATCTTTGGCTACTCAAGTACCTAGTACATGGTCAGTAACAAGACAGATTGTAAGAGAAAATGGGTTAGGCTCCAAAGGCCTGAATAAAGGTTTGACAGCAACTATGGCAAGGAATGGGATATTCAATATGGTTTATTTCGGTTTCTATCACAGTGTGAAAGGATATGTCC
>NW_013525224.1:894614-913597 GCF_000836215.1 Papilio polytes
TTTAAATATGGAACAGTGTTAATAATAAGAGTGTTTTGACTAAACTAAACAGTTGTGCGATTGTCAATTGTTTTGCAGGGGATTCAACTGTTTAGTTGCACAACTAAAAATCGAGTAGTAGGCTTATAAGTTCATAGAAATCAAAGCTAGACTAAACAGTTGTACGACAGTTTAGTTAAGATGTGCGCATACTGTAAAGCCAGCCTTATACAAATTTTGATATCATATTGTAAGCAGCGTTAAGCTAAATATTTAAGATTTGTTTCAGTATTTGGTTATTATCGCTGTTTCTATCTGAATGTTCATATCTATAGTGTTTATTTCTATGCCATCTCTTGTTTACTTTTGATAAACTATATGTCAGATGTTAAAAAATTGATAAGGTATCAAGTAGGGTACTTATTCGGAGATCCTGTTATCATTTGTACACAGATAAAATTAGAGATATTACATCTAACTAATGTTATAAATGTGAAATGTTAAATGGCTGAATGGATGTATGTTTGTAAGAGTTTTTGTCCTAAATGTCTGAATGGATGTTAATGAAATTTCACATAGACATAGAGAATAGTCTGGACGAACATAGGCTGTTTTTTTTTTAGTTTTTTTTAATTCCATGTGGACAGAGTTGCAGGCAAAACCTAGTATTATACTAATAAATTTTATAACACTAGGTTACTTCATGAAATAAATCGTATCTTTTTTAATTTTTTTTTATTACATACTGTTACAAGGTTAATATCCTAATTCTTACTAATAACATAATCGCGAAAGTTTAGATGGATGGATGTTTGTTAGTTTGTAGCCAAAAAGCTGAACCAATCTGGGCATTTGGCATTGATGTAGAGGATAGTCTGGTTGAATGCAGACTACTTCCTTTTGTTTTTTTTTAAATACTACGCGGACGGAGTCGCGGCCTTTCGGCCAGTATTATAATAAAAGGATAAAAAAAATCTAATTTAAATTATTGAATTATAATTTGTTGTCCAACAGGATCCTCTTTTAGAATTCAGTCGTAAGATAGCGATTGGTTTCACATCCGGAGTGCTGGGGTCATGTGTGAATATACCGTTTGATGTCGCCAAGAGCCGTATACAAGGACCGCAGCCTATGCCGGGAATTGTTAAATACAACTCCACTGTCGGTACCATCAGTCTGGTGTATAGAGAAGAAGGGTAAGTAAAAACATTTAAATGTATTTTTTTATGACATAGAATAGTTGTTAACCTACCACGACCGCAAAGAATTACGCGATTCCCTCTTTATTCAGACGATGTCAGTGCCTTCTTGCGACCACTTAATTGAAAATAAAAAATCGATCCACCATGGCTGGAGATATGCGGTAACAAAAAAGTAAAAAAATAAATATACACAGACAATAAAAATATTTAAGAAGTTGATGAAAAAAAATATGTAAAAACACTTATTGCTAAGACCAGTCGTACAATAAATCATTGGGCTCTGCTTCTTAAGGGACCTATGTACAGGAGGTATGGAGAAATAGGCAGATAATTTCTTAAAAAAAACAAATGACTAAATTTTTTTGATGATTAAGGACTTAAGAGGGTATCGTCATCTACAATACATCCTATTGTTGGATATAGTCCATCCCTAGCTCTTACTAACATTATAAATGCGCGAGTTTAAATGGATGGATGGATGTTTGTTTGAGCCTTAACGACTGCCCGGATTTCGTTGAAATTTGGCATAGACATAGACGATAGACTAGAAGAACACATAGGCTACTCAGTTTTTTAATTCCACGCGGACGGAGTCGCGGCCGAAAGCTAGTTTAATATAAAGTGTCCATCGTGTTTTTTATTAGATTTTCTAGATAAGACGACCCCTCGCGATTTCACAATTCTGCAATCTTGACAATTGACAGTCGATAAAATCATTATCGATACCAGTAATCAGATCAATGACTTCTTACAATGACTTGTTATCCTGATAAACTGGATTTCTAAGAGCGGGCGCACACCTTTGACTAGACAATCGCACAACCGTTTTTTTTTTGTGACTTAGTCGTCACTGTTTGCCTTGAGGAGGCATTTACAGATTCACCGGGCTTGAGGTGGCCGAGCGCAGATGGCGCTTAGCCTAAACCTCTTTTATGAGTAACTAGGCTCGATGGCTCTCTCAGGAGCCTCGGCTCGGGCCGTTACTTCGTTATTATTACCGAATTGGGATTGGAACAGTTGTGCGATTGGTGATTGTTTTTATAGTTTAGTTGCAATAAAAAATCGAGTAGTGTGAGCACAAGCTCATAGCAATCAAAGCGTGACTGAACAGTTGTGCGATAGTTTAGTCAAAGGTATTGGTCAAAGCTCTGTTAGCGATTCAAATGTTATTTCATACGGTTAACTGCGACTTCACTAGAGACTGCAAGTCATGAAAAAACTAAGATTTCTCTCAAAAAAACACAAAATCTTCGTTTTATCGGGCTTAATGCCAAAACTACGTTTCTTTTATGTTTGACATTGAAGAAAGTTGAGAGATCAATTGGGTGCGCTGTTAACTAAATTTCGAAGCAATTACGATGGACAAATGTAATTATTTAGTTGACCGATATTTTGAAGTAAAGATAGATTTGTTTCGAAAGTAACTAGCGTAGTAATATCTCATTGCAACATAGTAATTGCGTTTACGTAAACGCCATTCTGTACAAATAGACTAGTTGATATTTTTAGTCAGTCGTTATCGAGATGAATTACTTCATTTATATCATACTTCATACTAATATTATAATTGAAAAAGTTTACATGGATGGATGGATGGATGGATGTTTGTTAGAGTTTGTAGCCGAAACGGCTGAACAGATTTCGATGAAATTTGGTATGGATGCAGAGGTGTACGCCCGCTCTTAGGCAAGGTAACTACAGTTTGAAATAAGTAGCATATTGGTAATTGACCCAGAAATCTAAAACTTATCGGAAAAATTACTTGTTTCAATCGATTAAATAAAGCTTTTACACAAATACTAATTATTTGTAGAGTCATCTTTATAAACAAATTTGTACGAAATAACTTTGTTATTGAGGCACAATATTTTCAATACAATCGGTGATTCGATATTCTCGGAAACCGCTTCAGTAATGCAAATATCTGTCTGGAGCGGATCCAAGTATTCCACGGCAGGATCGCTTTATGTAGAAGGTACAAAATTAACTTTTACACAAAGGTATTGTGTACAATATCACGCATGGAACGCATGACTATACGTAAATGGTTACGAGTATTTATTTGTAGCGTGAAAAATGTAAATGGAGAAATAAATTAATTTAATAAGACAGAAGAGAAGACAGACTTCCATTTGTTGCGGTGCGGACATTTCTCGTTCCTTTTACATTCAAACATCCGTTTTTTTATGTTTTTTTACATAGGGATGTGTCGATTTAAACATCTATGCATGCTTGTCGATTTTGGGTGCGTTAAATTCGGATAATACCTTATATTATATAGATTTTTAAATTTAAAACTATAATTCTAAATTAAATGTTTTCTAGCAACGTTATCGTCGTTTATTTACATTTATTATCAGATGCATTACTGATAAGAAAACTTTATATTATTTCACTAAAAGTCAAGAGGTTATCAAGATAATACTTATGTTATACTCACTCATTTGTCTAAAGGTAGTGTTTGGTAATTATCTTTACTTGAAAACAACATATTGTGGTTAAAGTCTTAATAGGTGTAATTTAACAAAATGAGACCTGACGGTCTCTTTCGTCATTCGGATTTGGAAACATACCTAATAAATTATTATAACTTTGAGTGTGTGACTTGTAGAAAACATGAAGTACTTGATTTCACTAGTACTTTGTTTTCTATAAGACTTCGACTTCGACCGCGTGGAATTAAAAAAAAACAAAAGCGAGTAGAATATGTGTTCTTCCAGTCTGTCCTCTACGTCTATGCCAAATTTCATCGAGATTCGTTTAGCCGTTTAGTTTTCGAACTCTAGCAAACATCCACCCATCTAAACATTCGCATTTATAATATTAGTAAGATAGATCTTCGTTAAACAAGATATAATATTATTTATTATACAGTTGTGTTTATATTGCATAACAATTGCCAAATATATTTCTAAGCCCAGTGACAGGCATTAGGTATGTTGTGAATGGAAGTTAATACTTAGAGATGAGGTCACTGTGTAATCATCTTTATATCGAAGCACGATGATTTTTTTCAGTATTGGCTGACCGCGTTTTTAATAGACAAAACAAGAGTTCAATTAATTACATTTTTTTTTTCAGTTTCCGCGCACTGTACAAAGGCCTGTTGCCAAAAGTGCTCCGACTGGGTCCAGGCGGGGCTATCATGTTGGTCGTATACGATTATGTGTACAATTACTTAGAGAATAGATTTCAAAATAAAACGCATTGATTATTGACTACCAAAGACAATATTTAAATTTTAAAAACAAATGTGCAATATTTGTCGTTTGATAATTATCATATCAAAATATTTTTTTATTATTTTAAATTATTCAAAATAGGTTAGAAATCGACTTGTAGTGATATTATTGGTAATTAGAATTGGTTGTTATTTTTTTGTGATATTTACTTTGTATTTAAGAGGAAATGAAATTATGAATGTTTAGTTAGCAAGCAAAGAATTTAAAAAGTACAAATAAAGAGGCTAGCATTTAATTTACAATTTTACAGAGGCCAAAAATGTATATTTAATTTTAAGCAATTATTAACTTTTAGTATTGTTGACTATATCGAATATTTTACTATGAAGTAATAAATGTTTTATATACCTTTACGATGTTGTTTTATTTCTATTAACTTAAATGGCAACCGATGTTTGCCAACTAGTTGAAATCGGACAAAAGATTCCGGAAATACAACATTAAACGGTTTAAAGTACGAGGAGATGTTTTCATCAAACCGTAAAGCATTCGCTAAAGACCTTTCTTCATTCGGTATCAAAACATGTTCCATCAGTTAGAACTTCAATATTAAAAACAATAACTCTTGACCGCATAATTGGTTAAATAATTTAGTGTGTATTAAGAATACGAAAAAACGTAAGATAAGATTGCCATAAAAAAATGGTTTAAAAATACTTTCTCTACATAACCTTAATTGAATTTATTTTGATCATTTAAAAATACAAAATATCATTATAAAGAAAAGATAAAAAAGTATTGAAATAATGGAATTTTGCCGTATACTCTTTGTTTGACAGCTGACGTGTGACATTCAAAACTGTCAACACGCGGCCATGTTTATTGCTTTGTTTTGTTTCGAGTTGGAACTGTGGCATATTATTGGATTTTACATATTAAACTATTTAATCTATTGATATACAAGAATACAATTTTTCTACAGCTCACCAATGAACGTTAGTTACTGTTTGTAAAGTACTTTAATTCAAGACTAGATCACTGGAAGAGTAAATTAATTTATTCGCAAGTTTTAAGTTTTGGTTGTTTATTTTCGTGATTTCTACATTAATGGATCAAATACAGGCAACAACGAATCTACCTCACATAGTTCAAGTATATCCGTCTGTATCTATCCATCCATCGTTGCAAACGGGACAAGGGAAGGTCACATACCAACAAACAATAACATCGGAATCCTTACATATACCGGTTTCGTCAGTACAACATGAGATAACGAACCATCAGATACTGCAGAATCAAACGATGATGTCGTGTCAGCAAATACATTTGCAGGGTATGCAGCAATTGCCACAGATAATACAAAATGATATGAACTCAATGCAGATAACTTCACATGTGATATTACCGCAAGTGCCAGTATACAAGCAGCATGTTCTTACAAATGGTGTTCAACAATCATTCTACGGCCAGTATGAAGCATACATTAAGGACCAAAACTGTGTTATCACTAAAGTAGAAGTTGAAGTGCCAATTATAAATGAGAATACTGAGTACGTTTTATTTTACAATTTATTTTATACTAGCTGTTGCACGCGACTTCGTCCCCGTGATATTTAAAAATATAGCCTATGCTATATTTTTATATTTCATGGGATTACCTGGGGGTTTTAGGGTTTACCTGTAACATAGGTTACAGATAAACCTAATGGTGAAAGAATTTTTAAAATTGGCTTAGTATACATACAAAAATACAAAACTTTCCTCTTTATAAAATTAATATATATTAACATTTTGCTAAATAATTGATGAAAGTTACTAGTTTCCACTAAAAAGACCGCAAATACATTGTTTTTATTTTTATTTTTAGGAGGCTGAATAGAATGGTAACTCACAAATTGATGTCACCTTATTCTACCATTTTGCAATTCACACCTTGTTTGGTGTTTTTAATATTTTTATCTTATTTTTTTTTTATTTATACAAACATACAATATCACAATTCAAATATAATTTTACAAATACGTTTCTCACATTTTTTTTTACTTCTAATTTTAAATTTGGTATTAACTTTATCAATGTATATTTGATGTGAATTTGAAAGCAACATTACTAATGAGAACTGTAGATTTTGGTTGTCTATTTATATGTGATGATTCATGTTTAATTGCATTAAAGTTAAAAATGTTGTCGCACAAAATTTGCTTTTTAAACTTATGATAGTTTACATAGGAGTCTGATATATGTAGACATTATTAATGTTTAAAGACATGCCTTTACTATTATAACTTTTTTTTTAAATTTTCAATAGTCCTGTCTATACAATTCTTTGATTATTATTCTTATATATTCCAGGTGCAAAGAAAGTCAAGCAGTTAAGGAAGAGACTGTAAAGAAAAAATCACGTAGCATAGTCCCGAACCCTAGTAAATGGGCTTGTAATGTCCGCAAATTAAAACATGAAAAAGGTGAAGCTTATATCAGTAGAAGAGGTAAATATGTCCCAGAGAGGTGCGTTAAAAATACAAAAGATTGCTTAAAATCATGTAAATTTAAATGCAACGAAAGAATCAATGATGTCGACCGACAACATTTATTTAAAGCATTTTATTCGCTAAATACGAATGAAAAGAAACATTTTTTGTTAAATACAACAGAAAGGAATAATGTCAAACATAGTAAATCTATAGACACGAAACGCAAGTATTATTTTAAATATTTCTTCCTAGTTAGAGGTGTTAGGTATACGGTTTGCAAAGATTTCTACTTAGGTACTTTAGCTATATCTCAAAAGCGTGTATATAATGTGCATTCCGGTAAAAGTGACATGAATTTACCAAAACCTGACGGAAGAGGTCTATCGGAAGCAAGTGCCCATTCTTTACCTTCGGAAATAAAGGATAGAGTTAGAAATCATATATTGTCATTTAGTACAGTCGATGGAAAACCAATTAAACAGTTTTCAAGAAAGAAACAGTATCTAGATTCCAGTTTAAGTATAAAACAAATGTATACATTGTATTTTAATCAGAATAAAGATGTTGTTTCGGTGAAAGAATCGATGTATAGAAAAATATTTAAACAAGAATTTAATTTACATTTCAAAAAGGATAAAAATCAACTTTGCTGTAGATGTAAAGGGCCTATTAAAAAGTAAATTAAAAATAAATTGAGATTTTATATTTATTGATGCATGCTTATAATTCTCTAGTCAATATTTAGGAATTACATTCACAAAATTAATTTCAAAAAATCTAATTTAAATACATTTATATGAATTTTGTACTTTTGTAAATTAACGTAATATGGAAATATAAAATTTTGTATTGAATGTTGTTTTTTATTTCATAAATACTTTCTAGAATATAATTAGATATATATTATTGTCTTCATTTGAATGCGAAGATTATTCATTTTGTTGGAGTTTGCAAATAATAGTAGTTATCTGATATTCTAACTGCAAACTACATTTTGAAAATACAATCAACGCCATCTGTTAACTACACCTGTAAACAACTAATAAACGAATTTGAAATGAAGTTATTCAGCGCCATCTAGAATTATGTTATGTAAACGTGCCTGAAAACCTTAAAAAGCGTATTTACCAAACTTTTTTTAAGCTTTTAGTATTATGCGATTTTCTTTGCTTTATTTAGGAATAGTAGATATATTGCTGTATTTGTAGTAGTTTGAATGAAAGTTGATTCTAGTTTGTATGTGTAACGTTTAGATGCGTGAACCACTGAGTAAAAAAAAGAGAAATTTAGGCAAAATACATCTGTCATTAATAAATACATAAATAATTTCCATATTTTCAATTTGAAAGCCTTACAAAGAATCAATAAATCTTTAAGCCATTTATCACTTAATAAAATCATTATCATTAATATTATAAAGAGAAATATTTTTATGTATTCACGTAACTACTGGGTTAATTTTAAAAATTCTTCGTGACATTCAAAAGGTAATTTAACTGTGAGTAACATAAATTATAATATACTGCCCATATAAATATTTTTTTTTTAATTTGAACGCGAATGAAGTCGCGAGCAACGAGCTAAGTAATAAAGTATTTTTCAAACAATGTTGACAATGATTTTGTATGATTTCTTTAATTGAACGAACATATTGTGAAATTGCGTACGTTGACGAGCGCTATTACATTTTTCTTGGAATTTCAATATTATTTATTTTGCGTTCGCAAGAGTTTTTACGACTTCTATAATTGGTTGTTTACAAGAGATCTTGTTTCGATACCGCACCTACATTTTTTACAGGATTCCCGCTTTAAAATGCGGTGTCTATTAAAAATCAAATAAAGGGTTACTTACGATTTTTCTGTGGATACCAAAAATAAAAAGTCATCTGTAATGTCTATGGACAGTGGTCGTATCTTTATTTTGGTGAATACGCTGATTGCTTGATTTATAAAAGTCACATATTATTCGACTTATTACCCTTTGCAATTCGACAGTGACGTATGAAGCGTGGGTCGTTCTTGTAATGGATTCTACATAGGTTGATTAAAACGAATCCTTATCAATTATTGACTCCAAACAATCAAGGAAAAAACTCTTAGAGCGTTCACACACCTTTGATAAAAGTATCGCACATCTATTGTGCGATTGTCGATTGTTTCGCAGTTTCGAACTGTTTAGTTGCACAACTAAAAATCGAGTAGTGTGACCTTGTAAAGGAATCAAAACGAGAATGAACAGTTGTGCGATAGATTAGTTTCAGGTGTGCAAACGCTCTCAAGTAGTTTGTAAGACGGATTGTTTACTGTGTACATCATCGATTATATTGCTGAAAAAATCAACCAAAAAAAAGGGACCCACCTGCAAGCATTACCTTTCGGATAAAAAAAGAATTATCAAAATCGGTCCACTAGCGGCGGAGTTATGCTGTAACACACATAAAAAAAATAAAAAAAAAACATACAGACGAATTGAGTACCTCCTTTTTTTGGGAAGTCGGTCAAAAAAATCATACTTTTAAACTTAAAGTTTGGATGGATGGATGTTTGTTAGAAGATATCTCCTAAACGGTTTTTTTATAAGAATCCACCTAAATAGAAAGCGACCGCTGCCCATAAACATCCGCAATTGTAGATTCGTTGCCTACCCTTAATTGACAGAGGAGACGCACATAAAGGACATTTCCCCTTTCTAAGCGTCTCCACCGTTGAATCCACTTTTCCTTCTCATCCTTTCCTCTTAAGAAAAAGTGGAAAGGGGAAGGAATTAAAATTAGGCCTCCGGCACCACACTCAACAAATGAAACGAGGAATTCGCGCCTTTTTCGGGCGAGTCGGTCCATTCCTGCGAAGATGTTACAGCTTACAGCGGTCTCTAGCACTGTAAATATTATCTAGGTTTGACAGATCTTGATGAAATTTGGCACAGGTTAGGCTTTTTAATAAGAAATATCAATTCCGCGTGGATGAATTTATATAAAAGTCTTTGCTCTGATATTTTATAGAACAGCTAGTAATAGGATACGAAAGGGGTATGTTTCGATATAACCAACATAACCTAACTTTGTACAGTTTAGCGTGGTGTTATGTGTTTGTTTTTTTAATGAATTCACTTATTAGCAATGACACAATTTCAAACTTAATTAACTCATTTGATATAATTTGTAATTTCATGTTTGTTTATGAAAACCTAATTGTTTTCTCGTGCGAGAATCAATTAATTAAAATTATCTATTCTTCCATAAGAGCATAACCGCGCATATTTGAAACCAGTGTTAGAATGTTTTTTTTTTTTCGAAATTCAAAATATTCTTAAAAAAAATTGGAAGAATTTATTTTTACACGACTTTTATATTCGTCCAGCAACTTACTGTTAAGTTAAAGACATTTTTATTATTGTAACTTTTAACTATTATTTTAAATAGTCTAATCGTGAGTGACTAAGTTTTAAAACTCTTTTAAAATTAACGGTTTATTTTAGTTGGAAGTTAAAGTAAAGGTTAACATTTTTGTAATTAAAATGCGTGGGCACTTTTTAGAAGTTGTTTGACCTTAACAAAGCTCTATGTTTTGACTGCACGCTTAGTGTACTGCATAAATGAGGCAAAAGTAACAATTCAAAAGTTTAAGGAAGCAGTTTTTAGCAAGCATAGTATCCATCCATAGGGGCGTCGGTGGCTCAGTAGTTTAAGCACTTGACTTGTAATCTACAGGTCTTGGGCTCGAATCCCGCTGTACCAATGTGATGTTCGATTTTTTCGAATGTTCATATGTACATAATTTACCCGACATTCTTACGGTGAAGGAAAACATCGTGATGGAACCTGCACATATTGGCGATGAAATTCAAATATATGTGTGAAGTCAGCCAATCCGCACTTGGCCAGCGTGGTTGATTATAACCTAGTCACCTTACTTAGTGTAGGCTCCTAGCCCCTCGATGGGGACGTATAGTGAGCTGATGATGATGATGATGATCCATCCATTAATTTAAACATTCGGATATAATTTTTTACTAATAAATTTAAACTTTAGTATAATAAATTGTTTAGCTATTCCAGTATCACCACTAATCTTAAAAATCATACTAATGTTATAAACGCGAAAGTGTAGATGGATGGATGGATGTTTGTTAGAGTTTGTAGCCTAAACAGCTGAACGGATCTCGATGGTGGCATAGTAGTAGAGGTTAGTTTGCAAGAATGCTTGCAAAGTTTGCATACTTCCATTTGGTTTTTTTAATACCACGCAGACGAAGTCGCGGGCGAAAGTTAGTGTATGTTATATTGGTAAGAACACAGCTGTATTATAAAGTAATAATAGATCTATGTATAGTAAAAGCCCACTTAACGATCCTCTCGTAAACATAACCTATTCACATTAAAAGAGATGGCCAGGTTAAGAACTATGCGTTGTATACGAGTAGTTATTTTCCTCTCTAATTAAAGTATTAGAAGTATTTTCATATTAAGACATTCTCAGTTTTAACTGAATAGTTCGATTCTTCAGTTAGGAATTAACGTATGTAGCGAGCATTACTCTCAAACATGTCTAAGGGCCTGTCCCACTAGATTGTAAACTCTCTGATAACAATCCAATCTGTAAAATATGCGATGGAAATATTGAATTTTGTTAACATATCTGACAGTGACAGCTTTAAGCTATCTGAGCCTCTAAAAGCCCTTAATGTCTTCAATTTCATGTCACAATTTTACTTTAGACAATATTAATACTAAATATACACTCAGGATGACGACTCTGAGTGTGGTAGTACTCTAAGTGACCTTAACAACTCAAGTATGACACACACTGCATACATTCAGAAGAACATTTTAGTATTTTACATTAAAATAACATAAGGTTGTCGTTTTAAAATTATCAAATTCATGAGAAAACGTCGTCAAAGAGAGGGATATGCAAGAGGGCGGCCAGCTTTTATCCTGCAATGGTTTGAATTCTCAATAGAGTTAATATTATTCTGTATTATACAGTCGTACTCAAAGTTATCTCACTTAAATAAATAAATAAATAAAAACCTCTTTATTGCCATCCAAGAATACACAGAGTAGTACAAAATAAAAAACATACACGAAAAAGTTATAACAGATGGCAAAAGGGGGAGGCTCAGCTTAACCGATACTGGTTGAGATCCAGTGTCGAGCTGGTTTTCAGCCACCCCTCTTCCCAAGATGTAAAAGGGAGCGTAGATAGTCGGAGGTCGCTGTACACTAGTAATAATAAAATAAGCTCATAACCAAAACAGATTTATCAATCTAAAGAGAAAAAAAACTAAATAGCGGCAAAGAGCAACTTAGATAAAATAATTAAACAAAAAACAACTAATTCCAAAGTAAAAACTCAAATAAAACTCCTCAACTTAGTGTAGCTTGAACAGAAATGTTTTAGAGTATACTAGCTTTTGCCTACCACTCCGGCCGCGTGGTATTAAAAAGTGAGTAGCCTATGTGTTCTTCCAGACTATCCTTTACGTCTGCCACATTTAATCGAGATCCGTTCAGCCGTTTAGGTTACAAACTCTAACAAACATTCATCTAAATTTTCGCATTTATAGTATTAGTTATAAATGAAAAATAAAGTTAAAATAATTAATTGCAAATGTACATTCTGAGAAAATTAATATATAGGTTAGGTAATTTATTTTTAAAGATTTAAGTATTATCGATTTGGATTAATATTGACTAAGAAACGTAATTAACAAGGGTGGCCATTTCTAAATGCTTAAGATCGTTTAATCTGACGACTTAGGAATATACCACATTGCGTATATTGAGGGCACGTGGATTTCTGTTAATAATTTAATCTTTAAACATTATCATAAAGGATTATTGCCATACTAACAAGAGGGTAATGTTTTTGACGTTTATATGAGTTCATCTATTTGCATTCTTTTCCCAGGTGTCATAGACAACAAATATTTTATGTAAATATATTTTTTTCACTGGAATTCAGCCAGTGTTAAAAAGAATAATTTATAGCATCGTACATAACGATTATGCGTTAAAACATTGGAATTTTTTATTAAAATCCTTACCGTAACAGGCGATATTTCTCTCGCGTTAATAATTAGCATGGTCACTCATAAATACTGGCCAGCTATGTTTTATTTTCTTTCGTTGTCGATACTTGCGCTTAAATGCATTACTTTTTAATCGATTGTTAAAATAAGGTTATGTTCGAAATACGAACATAACTAATTACTATAATCAAAGATTTTTTATTTGTGATTTAAAATCGTGTATGTCATCAGCTAGCACAATTTCCTTTATAATGGGTTTTAATGTTTACTCTTCAAGTATTAATATTATTATTTATATTATATTCTCATATCTTTATTTTCTTTTTTTTATATAATATATTTCACATGATTTTCTTAAAAAAATAAGAAAATAAAGCATATTATATAAAAAAATAGAAGTCCACCGGCTGCGGAATCCGATGACTCAAACAACCAGTGGTCAGGGCTGCAGAGACAGGAACCTCCTCACTAGTCGTGCGGTTTCTAAAATATTGATTATTATTTATATTATTATTTATTAGAGCAGTTTAAATTCATACAGCAGTACTAAGATCTATTTAAACTAAGGATTATGATTATCCTTTGCTTTAAAGAAATGTATAATTTCTGTTAATACTCAAAACTAAGCTGTCGCCCGCGACTTTGTTGCCGCTAAATTAAAAAAAAACGTAGCAACTATGTAATCTATGTGTTCTTCCAGACTATCCTCTACATCTATGTCCATCGAGATTCGTTAAGCCCTTTAGGCGGCAAACTCTAACAACGATCCATCCATCGATCTAAACTTGCGCATTAGTTATGAAGGTAACGAAATAAATTATTTATAAGTTGTTAATAACTGAAACAATTAAAATGTCTCAGTTGCATTAACCTTAACCTCGAGGAAAGTTTTAAGTTTTCTTTCGTAACTTTAGTAAAGTTTTAGCGATTCTAGAGTATTTAAAGGCAAAAGAACTATCGAGTGTTGAAACGTCCTACGCTATAACCGGGCTGCTATAAGGCGAGTACACGCCAGGAATACGGCACTTCTGGTGGGAACATGAAGCCGACCACAGCCACGCTATTTCTGCTCTCAGGTAACTTTTACGATTCCATTTTTGAATTTCAAAATTTTATAGAACATTCCAGAATATTTTAAAGAATGTTTTTAATTGTTTCCAGACAATGTTTGTTTCTTTATTATTTTTTTATTGTGAATCGTGCAGTTGTTTTACAGAGTATAGTGACGTTTTCAATTTCGCCTGGTTTTTTTTTTCTTTTTGATAAAGAATTAAGTAAACAATTAAATTAGTTATTATTTTAAAGGCTTTGTTGTTATTTTACTCGGAAACGTCGCGCGTAATGACTTTCTATTAGCATTTCTGTGTATTTCAGTGCAGATTGTAGTTTTTAATTTAAAAAAATATTTTAAAATTGAAAGGCTCAATCTTTCTTCTTTTTCTATACAAATAAATGGAAATGATATTGAAGTTTCTGTAAATAACATGATTTTTTTTTCAACAATGCGAAAAAATTCGTGTTAAATAGCAAAAAAAAAATTGAAAAGGTGCAGACGAGATCGCGTGCAACCGCTAGTAGTAAATTAAAAAGTAATTGGTACGTAGGTGTTATAATGATGAAAGTTTTTACTCATTTCTCTATACGTAATCAATCAATCTGAAAGAACAATCACATCCTACGCGTCCTTATTCGGAACTTTTTGTTTTTCGATTTCATTTACCCATCATTTATTTTCTAAAAACAGTATCACCAAACACTATTAGTAAAACATGTTGTCTCTTTTTTTAATGGCAATGAGAAGGATGGCAACATATTTTGACACCGCTACCAAATGTTTAGACGTGAATTCGACAAACTTCAAACTTTTTTGCCCGCGAATTCTGAAACCGCGAAGTAATGTGGAAAGAAAATGTCCTGTCTATTTCTTTCAACAGTTTTAGTGCTTTTGCGTAAATACTAAATGTTAATTAACTACAATATTTTGCAAATAAAAAAAATACCTTAAGACTTTAGACACTAACAATTTTCTCTTTAATCTAATACAGATAATTAAAAATAACATACATGGATATTGATAACAAAAAAGATATTTCGCGTACAAGAAGTATTAGACTTATTTATAACTAGCTGTTGCTCGCGACTTCGTCCGCGTGAAATTAAAAACTAATAAAATCATGGCATATGTCAATCACTGATAGCGTAGCTTTTTACGATGAAAAAATTTTTGAAATCGGCCTAGTTTTTGAGTTATTTCAATACATACAAAAATCCTCTTTATAATATAAGTAGAGACTTAAGACCGTATTTAAATTGTCTGTCTTTAGACCGAATTTGACGAGGCTTTTAATGGAACATAGTTGATATATACAAGAGTCATATAATACTGTTTTATTCCACGCAGACAAAGCCACGAGTAACAGCTAGTACATATTATTATTTTGTGGCATTTTGTTTCTTAATATAATTGGACTGCCTTTAAGGCAACACGATGTAGCCCAATTTAAGGGATGTTACCGTGAAATTTTTCAGCAATGAAATGACAAAAATGTTTTTCAACTTACGTTAGGAGCGTGACACCTTTGACTAAACTGTCGCACGACCGTTTAGTCTCGCCTTGATTCCTATGTGCTTATATGGAGTTGCACACATTCGATTTTTAGTTGTGTAACTAAACAGTTGGTGAAACAATAGACAATCGCATAACAGTTTTGCGATAGTTTACTCAAAGGTGTGCTCTTAGTGCTAAATTAGCGAGGTTGGTTGTTGTACCATTAATTTCTAGATAATATTAGGCCAAAGCTATGTTATTCAGACACAAATCTAACTTCTAACTAATATTATAAATGCGAAAGTTTAGATTGTTAGAATTTGGTATAGATGTATAGGACAGTCTGAAAGAACACATAGGCTACACACTTTTGTTTTTTCAATTCCACGCCGACGTAGTCGCGGGCAAAAGCTAGTAATATTATAAATGCGAAAGTTTAGATGGATGGATTGTTAGAATTTGTAACCTATACTGCTGAACAGATCTCGATGAAATCTGGGATAGATGTAGAACAGTCTGGAAGGACACATAGTCTATTTGCTTTTGTTTTTTTATTCCCCGCAGACGGAGTAGTGCGGTGCTAGTAGGCAACATTTTTTATAATTTCCAATTTAGCGCAAACGAAGTCACGAGCAACAGCTAGTTGATTGTAATAGAGAGTAAACAGTGTTATTTCAAACTGGTCTGAATAACGCCATAAGGTACAGTCGCGGAAACCCACGGTGTACCAGAAAAAATATCTTGTTCCTTGCAACTGATCGTCTCTTTTTAGCAATAACCAATTAGGTAGAAGTTAGTTATTATTTATTATTTTATTTATTGAAAATATTACATGACACAAATTAAACAATATGCACAAATATGGCCCCGCAAAAACCATATAATTGGTATGTCCGCGGGTGCGCTGGTTTTTTTTTGTGTAGAATTACATAAAATACATACATATATATACATAAATATACTGTATATAAATGAAATATTCTGTTCAAGGCTATTATCAAAAAGATGGCTTTCCAAACGTTTAACAAATAGTTTAAATTTTGAATTTAGATTTGCTATTTCAGGTGGTTGAGTAAAAGCAGTACCATTGATGGAACTTTTTCCAATAAACACATTTAAAGTGCTAGATGAGGTGTCCGCATCTTAATTCATACATTAAGGGCCTGTCCCACCAAATTGTAAATTGTCTGATAACAATCGAACGTGAATATATGTGATGGAAATATGGAACAAAGCGACGTCATTTTTAAGCTATCTAAACCTCTATCAGCCAGTGGTGGGAGAAGTCGTTAAACTTTTGACTATATTAGTATGATCAGTATATGATTGTAAGGAATTTTTTTATATTACTGGTTAGTTAATTAATTGTCACGTTTATGATGAAATACTAATTATAGTTAAGCATCGAACTTAATAGTTTTAACTGAAAGTTATATCGAAAAGTTGGCAAAGTTTTCGGTTACTCCATGCTATTAAGCAACCGCTTTTAGTTAAGTATTAGGAAATAGTTGTTGTAATTTATTAAAAAAAATATTGATTTAACCCTTAAAAGCATGATTTTTAAATCGAATTACAAAATGTTTAAGTGTACTCTTTACTTTGTTTTTTACTAAAGGGGAAAAATAGAAAAAACCAAAACGATATTTTTATATATTTTCACTAATCTTTAGTACAGTTAGAAATTTCAAGGAAATCAATATCAGGTAAGTAGGGGGTCTACCTAACATCGAAAAACATCGACAAGGGATCTAGGACAGTGGTAGTGCCCGCTTTAACATATTCGCACGAATGAGCCGGCTCGCCCGGTGTAATACCACGACCACACAGAAAAAAGGCGTGAAGTGGGAGCAATTCCGCGTTTCGTCTGATAAGTGTGGTGCCGGAGGCCTAATTTTAGCCCCTTTCCCTTTCCACCCTTTTCTTAAGAGGAAAGGATGGGAAGGAAAAGTGGATTTGACGGTGGAGGAGACGTGTAGGAAGGGGAAATGTCCTCTTTATGTGCGTCTCCTCCTCTGACAATTAAGGGTAGGCAACGCATCTGCAATTGCGGATGTGTATGGACAGCGGCAGCTTTCCATTTCGGTGTATTCAGGTGGCCGCTTGCTCGTTTGCCACCTTATATAAAAAAAAAATCTAGGACACAAAAAAGTTTGAGGAACTCTGGTCTAGATAAACACATTGCCTATGTGTACTTACATTTGTTTTTTAATTCCGCCCTAGGGAAAGCTGGCATACAATAATTTTATTAACCGTTTATAACTTGACAGTTATAAATCCAAAGTATACGTGGCCGTGGAAAAAATTAATACCCTCTAATTATGTATTCTGTGAACATTTAACAATAAATGAACGTGTTAAAAAGTGGCAAATAACAAAATGGCGTACATTTGTTAACCTTTATGACAATATTTATCATATTTTTTTAACATAGCTTTTTCTCTAAATAACAAAGGTATGGTATGTTACTGTTGGTTTTTTTATAATATAAGGTGGCAAACGAGTAAGCAACCACCTGAATCCACCGAAATGGAAAGCTACCGCTGCACACAAATATCCGCAATTGCAGATGCGTTGCCTACCCTTAATTGACGGAGGAGGAGACGCACATAAAGAGGACATTTCCCCTTCCTATGTATCTCCTCCACCGTCAAGTCCACTTTTCCTTCCCATTCATTCCTCTTAAGAAAAGGGTGGAAAGGGAAAGGGACCAAAATTAGGCCTCCGGCATCATACTCATCAGACCAAACGCGGAATTGCTTCCACTTCACGCCTGTTTTCAGTGTGGTCGTGGTATTGCACCGGGCGAGCCAACCCATTCGTGCGAAGATGTTAAAGCGGGCTCTACCACTGTCTGGGTGTTTTTAGAGTTTCTTAATTTGTCGTATATGTTATTGTAATTACTGACAATAATGCTATCGTTGAACATAACAATATATTATAGTTTTATATAACCTTTCACTCAAAATAAAGGAGTTAATTAAAAAGCCGGTATTTTATATTCATCTAGTGATTTTTTTTGTTTAATCGGAAACGCGCGATTGGATATTTCAGAGATAAAATGCTTGGAAAGTTTTCATAAAAAAATCGAGCATGCCATTAAAGTTTAAACTGTTTCATTATAAAAATGTCATACACAATCTATCCATTGTATTTGCAACATTTTTGTTTTACTAGCTTTGGCCCGCGACTCCGTACGCGTGATATTAAAAACAATACAAAAGTGAGTAGCCTATGTGTTCTTACAGATTATCCTCTACATCTATACCAAATTTCATCGAAATCCGTTCAGCCGTTTAGGCTACAAACCCTAACAAACATCCATCCATCTAAACTGTCACATTTATAATAGTAGTAATTACGATTGTTTACGTTCTTTTAATTGATTGATTGAATCTTGAACAATTTTTGCTCATCTTCGGTTTTCGCCATAACAATAATCATGTTCATGATTTACAGTTAATATGATCGTTTCTTTTCAGTACTTCTTTTTAATTTTAATACAAAGTGATAAAAAATGCGGATCTCTATCAAGTATCGTATTATTTCGTATTCTAAACGGACA
>NW_013525224.1:914163-915643 GCF_000836215.1 Papilio polytes
TGGCCGTGAAAAAAATTAATACCCTCTAATTATGTATTCTGTGAACATTTAACAATGAATGAACGTGTTAAAAAGTGGCAAATAACAAAATGGCGTACATTTGTTAACCTTTATGACAATATTTATCATATTTTTTTTTAACATAGCTTTTTCTCTAAATAACAAAGGTATGGTATGTTACTGTTAGGTTTTTTTTATAATACAAGGTGGCAAACGAGTAAGCAACCACCTGAATCCACCGAAATGAAAAGCTACCGCTGCCCACAAACATCCGCAATTGCAGATGCGTTGCCTACCCTTAATTGACGGAGGAGGAGACCCACATAAAGACGACATTTCCCCTTCCTACGCGTCTCCTCCACCGTCAAATCCACTTTTCCTTCCCATCCTTTCCTCTTAAGAAAAGGGTGGAAAGGGAAAGGGACTAAAATTAGGCCTCCGGCATCATACTCATCAGACGAAACGCGGAATTGCTTCCACTTCACGCCTGTTTTCAGTGTGGTCGTGGTATTGCACCGGGCGAGCCGACCCATTCGTGCGAAGATGTTAAAGCGGGCACTACCACTGTCTGGGTGTTTTTAGAGTTTCTTAATTTGTCGTATATGTTTTTATCATTACTGAAAACAATGTCACCGTTGAACATAACAATAAATTATAGTTTTATATAACCTTTCACTCAAAATAAAGGAGTTAATTAAAAAGCCTGTATTTTATATTCATCTAGTGATTTTTTTGTTTAATCGGAAACGCGCGATTGGATATTTCAGAGATAAAATGCTTGGAAACTTTTCAAAAAAAATCGAGCATGCCATTAAAATTTAAACTGTTTCATTATAAAGATGTCAAACACAACGTCTCCTTTGTATTTTTACAATATTTATTTATTTATTTATTTAAAAAAAAACCAACAGCGTACATATATAAAACACTTAAACGTCGAGTATTATGTATAGTAAGGCCAATGACAGGTTTTTATTTATAGTTATAAAAGTATATAATTCAATGATAAAGAAAACTATAAAGAATCAAAAGAATAAAAATCAAAAATTAAAGAAAAAAATCAAAAATTATGTTGTATTTATGTTTTACTAGCTTTGGCCCGCGACTCCGTACGCGTGATATTAAAAACAATACAAAAGTGAGTAGCCTATGTGTTCTTCGAGACTATCCTCTACATCTGTACAGATTTTCATCGAAATCCGTTCAGCCGTTTAGGCTACAAACTCTATCTAACATCCATCCATCTAAACTGTCACATTTATAATAGTAGTAATTACGATTGTTTACGTTCTTTTAATTGATTGATTGATTCTTGAACAATTTTTGCTCATCTTCGGTTTTCGCAATAACAATAATCATGTTCATGATTTACAGTTAATATGATCGTTCCTTTTCAGTACTTCTTTTTAATTTTAATACAAAGTGATAAAAAATGCGGATCTCTATCAAGTATCGTATTATTTCGTATTCTAAACGGACA
>NW_013525224.1:915668-925268 GCF_000836215.1 Papilio polytes
ATTAAAAAAAAAAGCAAATATCTTATGTGTCTGTGTGTGTGTAGACTATCCTCAACATTTATGCCAAATTTCATTGTAGACTACAAACTCTAACATCCATCCATCTAACCTTTGGCATTTATAGTTAGTAAGATAAAAAGATACTAAAACACATCGGCTTGTATATAAAAATTAAATGAAACATGCGAATTTGCTCCCATTGAAAGTCGCCGGCGAATATTCTTAACGCATTTCCATTGATTATATGAAAATAAGTTAATTTAAAACAAACAAGGGTCAGTAACAGGGTAAACACACTTAATAAATAATTCAAGCCATGCAAAAATACATACTATCTCCAACATACGTGGTCCCTTTGTTAAATATGACCGAAATTTAAAAAAAACGTAATCGTAGAAAGTAAAAATTTATTTTTTAAATAATGTAATATAGATTTAAGTATAATTTTTTACCTTCATTAATTTTAATGAATACAAAGTTTTCCGTTCAACGCATTCAATATGTTGACGTTAAGATTCCTTTAAAATTATGAAAATAAATAAGCAACCGACATCTGATTTTAATTTACTTTTAAATGTAACAAATAACATTATTCATTAGGGTTATTGAAAAACTAGTTGTTTCCGTGCGGCTTCATCCGCATGAAATTATGAAAATTTTATTAACATATTGATAGCAAATGTCAAAATGACATGACATGACAAACCTTGGCAAATCTTCCTTGATGTTGACAGCAACTTATGGTCTCTTTCCCACATTAGGGTTTTTATCCAAAATATTTACCCCCTAAGTTTAATGGCGTGAAAATATATAGCCTAAAGCGTGATGTAAGTGTAGGGCTTTTTATTAAAAAAAGAATTATTCAAAAATATGGTGTAATTGCTGACATCTTAGGCAACAAAGAAGTGTGTGTTTACGCTTTATTATAATAATTACGAATACGTAGGAGTCATTGAATATCTGTTCGCTTAAGTTACAAGAACTGATACAGCGAAGGCGGGAACTTTGAATTGAAAGTTAGCTCTGCTCTGGAAGTAAGCCTTTGGAGTTAAGGCCGTGGTTTACACATCTTGGGAATTATCTTAGCTATTACTGGAAGTGGACATGTAGAAATTTTGTAAATAAATTATGTTTTAATATAATCTACACCAAAAGAAACTTATCTTATTAAGATAAAACACATTTTCAATAAGTTATTAATTTGATTGTTACAAAGGTTTCATGTAAAAATGTAAATTAAAAAATCTTAGTTTTTGTTACATTAACCTCAGTCTACACAACGCCATCTAGCGTCCGAATAACGCAACTTTGGATTCAAATGGACCTTTTTTGTCCTATGCTTAGAAATAAACAATGAACGAAAACTACGTTATACATCAATTTATAATAACTGTAGAAAACGTTAAGGCAAAGTATCCGCTATACTGAGAGCAATTAGTAAAGTTTAATAAAACAAAATAACTTTAGATGTTACCTTGATAGTTTTTAATAATGTAATTATTTTCATAAACAACTATATTACCTTTTAAGCCAACCTTACAGTTGCAGTACAACTAGCTACCGCCCGTGATTCCGTCCGCGTGGAATTAAAAGAAACAAAACTGCTTAGCCTATGTGTTATCTTTCTGACTATCTTCTACGTTTATGCCTACTACGTTTAGGCTACAAATCCTAACAAACATCCATCCATCTAAACTTACGCATTTATAATATTAGTACGAAATATCAATCGTTCCTAAACATTACTTACTCACAGATAAATTACCTTTCTAATGGTGAAAGGATTTTTAAAATCGGCCCCGTAGTTTTTACGTGAATACATACAAAAATTTCCCCTTTTTAATATTAGTGTACAGATATAGATTACAAAGACGTCCGCGTGGAATTAAAAAAAACAAAAGTAGGTAAAATGTTAAGGGTGATAAAATATATTTTTACAAAAATAATTATTCGTTTTTGCGGCAGAGTTCTGGCGTTAAACACAGTATGTTGTAACTAGCAATCGTATCCATTAAAAACTCATATTCTCGTATTTTAGGCGGTCGCAGACGGCTATGTTTAAAATCTAGTTAAGTCCGATCAAGATTAGAGTTCCAGTGAATCTTTACATCAACAAATTGCTGTTGTACTATTTTTCGCCACTTCTATATAACTAAAAAAAACTACATCTGGACGGTACTAAAAATATTTACATCTGGACGGTCTCCATAAACTAAACTAGTGATTTCCAAAATGGAGGTGGAACCTATAGGGTCCACAAGGCCCAAGCAGGATCCACGATCACTAGAAATAAAATATGTGGTCGTGGAATTGGAAATAGGGGTCCACAATAGTTTATTTCATTTCGATAATTTATGTTTCTTAAATCTTCCCTTAAACAGCGGAAAAACAATGTTTTTTGTCCATCGCGATTAAATGTTTTAAAGAGGTCCACAAGTAAAGAAAGTTTGGGAACCTTTACATAAACCTACGCATAAAACTCAAAACTATTTATGACGCAAAGTAAGCGCATATCAATTTTGAAGCCTAAACAAACAGTCTATTTCGCTACTGAACCCTCGGTTAGCACAGTAACGTTCATTTACATTGCCATCTCTATCTTTTGTAGAAAGCGAAAGAGATGGATATATGTTCTTATACAAGGCATTCGGTAATGGGGACCCATTATATTCAACGCAGACGTGGCGCTTAGACGAATATATTGCGGTTAGCGATTCGATATCCAATATACCGATCACATGACAAAGGGTATTCGGGGAAGGATTGTACAGGAAAAATGTAGAACATCATTATATTGATGCGATATTGTTTTACAAAAGATTCTTTTATCTCTTTTTCGTGCTTCTGATGGCTGAAAATGCGTTTCTATGATACAAACACTAGGGGAGGAGATTTCTACTACTTATAATGAATGCACACGGTGCAGTGTAAAGTAATTTTAGGTTTAGTAGTAATTTAAAAATAAAAAAAACATTTTCTTGTGAATGCTGTGTACGCCTGTAATCTACAGTATATTTGGTTGTGTACTTTAAACATGCAATTGGTGTTCTTTTCCAATAAATAAAATAAACCGTTGTTTGTTACTAGGAAAACAGCGGGAGACGACCCACGACAAAATAGTTAATACTTTATTTATTCTTTTAATATCTTGTCAATCAAGAATATTACGATAAAGTTACAGATTTGGTATCACTTTCTTAGATACATTGTTTTTCACTGGCGCGTCTGCGACTATACCGCGTGTAGTCAGTCGCTCACCCCTCAGTGGAAATAATCACTTATTAGAATCGCTTACAATTAGATAAATAAAATGCTCTTTTATTAATTCTTAATTGTTTTAAGCGCAATATCCCCGTTAGTTCTCTAAAGGTTTAATTAAATTAGTGTTTTCGACTATTTAATATTCATTTACATAACCCTTGTTTCAAATTAGCTTTTACCAGTTTCATTGTAACAAAATATGGTAATCGTACGGACATCTTTTATTTAAATTCTACATCTTGTGAAGTATCAGATGTTGGAATTTAAAAACGATTTTCAGTATTTAAAATAAATTATAACTAAGTGTAACTATTTGCAAGTAAAACAGAGAGCTTATCTCGAATTTTTGTGAGAAAGTTTGCGTAATGTAATCGACATCTTATTAGATTTGTCCAGAGTATCGGGCGTACAGTCAACTATCAAACGTCATACAAATTTTATCGTTATGTTATGATAACGTCTACGCAAATCTCACAAAAATCCTAGTAGACCTTTCGACATGAAACGTACAGCTGCGGAAATTCGCGATGGGCCACTTACAGAAAAAATACTTTGTTCCTTGGAAGAAAACTGACTCCGCCTCATCTTACAAATAAACAAACTTTTTAAAAATGCTACCTTTTCGCAGACATTTAGGTGCTTCCTATTGATTATTGTTTCTTGTCGTAATTGATGCAATGAGTACAAAACGTTCAGACGACTGTAGGTTTTAAGGAACACCGCCAATTTTCCCGATTGTACCTCCGAGTACCAAAACATCTAAGTATTTAGGAACAAAAAATCATAACTTATTAAAACTTTCGTGAGACATTATGCTATGTAATTTATAACACGGCTAAACTCACGTGGGAACTTTCGGTGTAGGCACCGACCAGTTTCAGACCAGGGTCCTTCTTCAGGGTAAGTAGTTATCGGTTACGGTGACCGTCGTCGTTTATGACCGTGGCCGATGCCCGAAAGTTCCCACATGAGTATAGCCGTGTTATAAATTATAACGTAAAATCTGTTCTATTTTAATGCCATCGTTTTTACGTCATTAAAATATATCAATATAATTTAGAGTTCAGTACATTCTTTGTTACTGGAAGCGACACACCAATTCTTTCTATCTATTGTCTACAGCTACAATGGATCAGTCATTAATCTTGTAACAAAACGGCAACAAATAAAACATAAGAAATGGATGACGCGCTAACAAATTGCACTTTGTATTTATTTATAGCATTTCAATTATCGATTCTAATACATGTCAAATTACTACAATAAACAAAACAAACAAAAACCCCTTTGAAGTTGTAGAAAAAAGTACTAAATGTAAATTCTTAAATTCTCTTTATGGTATTATTCCTATAATATTTTTAAAAGTTTTTTTCTAACTTAAACTGAACTATGATTGACTAAAAATCATAATTTAACTAAATAGACACTAACAGTGAACAGTTAAGAGTGAACAATTAATAATTTCAAAGAAAAATATACCTAAATATACGAGCTAACTCAATAAATAATTAAAAAAGTTTCAAGTAAAGTATTTTATATTTAAACTGAGAGTATTTAAGCAAAACTTAGTAAAATTAGTCAATTACTTATCTGTCATAGTATAAAGAGAAATTACTCTTAGTAAAGTCCAAAGATTTTCATTATTTTCGTAGAAACTATAAAGTAGCGAGTGACTAAAGGTGGGATTCTGCAACGCGGCAAACGGCGGATGACACTTGCTGAGAGGGAGAGATATAATCAAGTTAATAGACGATCTCAGCCAAATAGTTATAAATATTGTATTTACAGCAACTCTTGTAGCGGCCCAAACGAACCTCCGGCCGCACGGGATGGACTTGATTCGCCTCTTGTCTTATAAACCATGGATCAGTTGGGCTCAAACTCCCCGAGATCGATTACAGCGTGCCAACATCCAACCTCAACAAGATACCAATCTTGATAACCAGGACAATGATGATCCTGTTATCGAAAATGATGATATAAGGTAAGTCCAATTTTTTTTAATGTTTTCGTGGTCCAATATAACAATGCTGAAAATAAAACAAACGCTGTTACTTGAGTTTGAGTTTAACATTGAATGCTAACTGTTGCTCGCGACTACATCCGCATGGATGTAAAAAAAATATAAAAAAAATTAGCCTATGTTATGTAGTGATAACGTAGAATTTTAATGGTGAAAGATTTTTTGAAATCGGCCAAGTAGTTTTTGAGTTATAACAGTACATACAAAAACACAAAACCCCAAATATTTTCTCTTTATAATATTGGTATAGATTGAATTGTCTATCGTACAAAGATCACAATAGTTAACGTTGGCTGTACGCGAGGCAATAAAAAAAACTGCGGACTGAACGCCGACTACAGAGCGTGCGCATCTTTGACTAAACTATCGTATAACTACTGTGCGATTGTCGATTGTTTCACAGCCAATTCAACTGTTTAGTTGTAGAAAGTAGTGTCCTCCATATAAGGTCATAGAAGTCAACTGCCACTGCCGACTGTTAAGAATTGTTCTTTGTTATAGTGCTGAGACTGCGAAGCGTTCCGCAGTTGCAACGGTGTTAAACGGCAGTCGTCGCCGTCGGCAGCCGACGCCCGCGCTCGGTAAGGCTGTCACGCCGTATGTCGGCGTTGGTAAGCAATACCGCCGGTGTAATATAACACTTTATTAACCAACCTATAACCTAAGTGGAGGTACACCGGTAGAGGTAGAATCTAGAAAGAGATGGATTGCGTGAAAGGTGATATGATGAAGGGAGTGATGACAGATGACGTATGATAGAGTTATGTAGAGGACAAAACCTTTTGTGCCTCTACGGGAGTAGGATAAGGAGGATCATGATGTATCGATAAGTGTATCGAAATGTTCGAGTTAAGGGCCTGTCCCACCAAATTGTCTGATAACAAACTAACGTGTAAAATGTGATGGAAATATCGGATTTTGTTCCCTTATTTGATAGTGACGTTATTTTTTAAGCTATCTGAGCCTCTATCAGCAAGTGGTGGGACAGGCCCTTAATCTAACAAAACTGAATAAAAGATAGCAAATACAATCGGAATCGATATCTAATAGAAGATCCGAAGATCTAAGTAATCATAAACAAAGACCAAGTTTAATTATCCAAGGCCCTACATCTACAAATAACTTATTTCTCCAGAACAACTTTCTCATATTATAATTGAGATGGGTCTTTAACGTATATTTAGATAGGTTAAAGTCTTTGTAAACTTTGATCTATAACATTGTGTAATTTATTAAAATTAATCATAGAACGTCGTGGGTTCGAATACCGCCATGTGCACATATGTACATAATTTACCCGACGTTCTTACGGTGAAGGAAAACATCATGCCTGCACATATCAGCGAAGAAATTCAAATGTGAAGTCAACCAGCACTTGGCCAGCATGGTTGACTATGGCCTAGTCACCCTAACTTATTAACGTCTTAAAGCCCCTCAGTGGGGCCGTATAGTAGGCTGGTGATGATGAACCATAGACCGATAAAGATATCAGACCCGGATATAAGTCAAACTAAATTATTACAAGCAGCTTTTATAAATGTGAGAGTAGCTACAAGGTCCTTAAAGTGGGGTAAAACGAATCCAATGTGAGCAAGGGTGACCTTATGCGTTAAGTTCTAAATTCTGGACAATTTAAAATAACTACGTGAATAATTATTTCTATTTCCTTTTTTATTATTATATGTACATTTATTTTCTTAACATTGTTTACTTTTTCTTTCCATTACTATTGTTTTTTGACCGACTTCCTAAAAGACGGAGGTACTCAATTCGTCTGTATGTTTTTTTTTAATTTTTTTTATGTGTGTTACGGCATAACTCCGCCGCTAGTGGACCGATTTTGATAATTCATTTTTTACATTCTGGTATGTGTTCAGGTGTGTTAAACGACATGGACGATTTCTTCGACTTCCTCCGCGATAATATGGACGGCCTCAACATGATACCATCGCAACGCACCGATACATACCGGGAGACGCCGAATGTCCTCCAAATACCTCCTGCAGGTGAGTTAGATGATACACTTATGGCCTGTTTCCAAGCTAATTTTAACCATTCGTTAGTTGTTGGTTCGGTAAATTAATGAAATGCGTTTCCGAACGACATAACCTGGGTAATTTATATCTAACTATATTAACACTATAAAGACGAAAGATTTGTATTTTTGGATTTTTTTAATTGAAATACCTTAAAAACTAATGGATCGATTAGTTTTTAAGGTATTACAATGTGTATTCTAATAATGTAGGCTGAATTTTTACTTTTTTTTTTAAATTCCACACGAAGGAAATCACGAGCAACAGCTAGTGATAAAAAAATTTGAAATTTGGCAACCCAGTGTAAATTATAATTTACACGAGTTACTTATTGTTACATTTATAACGGAAACCTTATTTTTCATTCATGTCGTAGAGTCCGTAGCATCATTAGTTGCACTAGAAACCGGCCCTAAGTCTGACACTAGTCTTATTCTCCTTTCGGGAAGGGTTCCCACTTTGATACGAAATGGATGGGGAGGAGAGGTGGACTGTGTGTGGAGGGGATGTAACGGAAATATCCTGTCAATGTATGGCTCCATATCTGTATATCTACGAGTATACTATTATAATAAAGCGCAAACACACACTTCTTTGTTGCCTAAGATGTCAGCAATTACAGCATATTTTTGATTAATTCTTTTTTTAATAAAAAGCCCTACACTTATGTCACGCTTTACGCTATACATTTTCACGCCATTAAACTTAGGGGGTAAATATTTTGGACAAAAACCCTAATATGGGAAAGGGACCATAAACTACAATAAAATAAGGTGATTATAATTTCATGCAGATGAAGCCGCACGAGAATAGCTAGTTGTTTTATAAAAATAGGTACAAGTTGATTTACATTATTACTTGTACAAAGTAATTTGCATGTGAATCAGAAATGCTCACTTGAATAGACATGTTTATCCCTTGGTAATTTACTTTGATGAGATATAGATAAAAAAATATCTCGATCACAGACGGAAATACGCACACAGTTTTAGAATTACATCAAGAAGATATTTTTATTGCAACATATGCAATTTTTGTGGCCTTTGCTGCCAGTTGCTGGAATACTTCGGGACTTAGTTGTGCCCACGCTTTTATTTGTATTTATTTAAACCATTTGCTTCATATTGATCTAAAAATCGAAATATAACCTATATTTTATAGAGCATTTTTTTCAATTTTCAAAATTATTACAATAATTTTCAGTCTCTACTTAAAAAAAATGAACAAAAGAAATAAGTTGGGTTTAATAAACATAACAACACGTAGTTGTCCAAGGCATCTTCCTAGTACAAAAGGAAACTTTGATAACTCACGTTTTCGCAAGGCTCTCACGCATTTTCCTACTTCCCTCTTGTGACATGTTTTGATATTAAATGAGGCTTGTTCTGCAGGTCAACATAAGTTAAGGCTGTAAGCATATTTAAGTTAGTGTTGAATTTTAAAGAATGATAAAAATCTATTTAGTTTCATTTTGCATTTCAAACCAATGCTAGTGAATTTAGTAAAATCGAATACATGAAGTTCCTGTGGGGGACTCAGTTGAACTGATGGTTTTAGCTGAAGTCGAACTTCCCCCTTAGAGAAAGCAACATTCGATTATCGCAATCGCTGATCGGAAAATCAAAAATATCAAAAAAACCAAACAATAACATTTGATAAGTCACGAGATTATCACATATTCACTCCATTTTGACATTATTTGTCGATTCTACTAACGATATAGTTAATCGAAAGTCACTTTGTCGAAGGGGGCTGTGTGAAATCATCTTTGAACAGTACTGACATGTCTTATTTTTAGAATACGATAAATAAATACAAGATAAATTAAATTAAACCAAAATATAAAAACGTCTACACTCATATATTAATCTAGAATCAACACCGACTAGTTTTAAGCCTATTTTTGACCGACTTACCAAAAGAAGGAGGTACTCAATTCGTCTGTATGTTTTTTTTTTTAATTTTTTTATTTGTATTACGGCATAACTCTGCCGCTAGTGGACCGATTTTGATAATTCCTTTTTTATTCGAAAGGTTGTGTTTCCAGGTGGGTCCCATTTTTTTGTTAGATTTTTGGATTCAAAGACTACGACATAGTTAAATAGTTTAGCTCAAAATCGCGTGAAGAAATTTGGGGTCTTTGTTGCTTTCTTGCTTATTTTGATGTCGGTCGAATAACTGTGATGTCATAAATGGTGTTATTATCATTCCAGGTGCGGGCGGGTCTGGAAGTGGCATGAGGAGACTGCAGGCGCTGCGCCCGCTTCGCCCTGCTGGCAC
>NW_013525224.1:925877-931690 GCF_000836215.1 Papilio polytes
CTAGCTTTTACATTTTTTTAATTAATTCGAAATGTTTGTTGGCATTTTGACAGCTTGCCGCCATTTTGTTTTAGGCAAATCGTCTACGACGCGGTGAGCGGTGTCGCGTCTAGAAATTATCACTCGATCAAACCGCCACAAGTTAAACTGCGTTCTGAAAATGTAGTGAAAAATAAAAAACTGGAATCTAAAACAATCTCTGACAGCTGTGCACCTTTTTGGGATAAATATTTTTATATGCATGATACATTTTCTTAATTAAACTCTCTAATATAGATAATATACAGGATTTTTTTAGTGTACTTATTTTATTACCAAAGGTTTTATAAACGGAATAAAGTAAAACGAAACATTTTAAATTACAAAGTTGCGTATTTCGACTTATTTGCAATCTATTAATAAGTATTAAAATAAATACAAAGGAATATTTGTGTTTAATAAGTGTGAACATTAATTATTATGTATTTTATTATGTAAATTAACTTTTGATCTCTGTCTAGTCAATTTTTTATTGTAAAATTCAATAAAGATTTCCTCAAAATGCTAAGTAGTTTATTTTTAAACCTGTTAAGCTGCAAAAAAAATAATACTTAGAATAATTTATCTTACTAATATAGATGCGAAAATTTGGACGCATGGATGGATGAATGTTTGTTCGAGTTTTTAGCGTAAACTGATAAACATATCTCGATGAAAGTCATAGAAGTAGAGCATAATCTGAAAAAAACATAGGCCACTTATTTTGTTTTTCTAATACCACGAGGACGGAATCGCGGGCAAAAGCTAATAATATTATAGAGATTCAGAAAAAGTGGAACTATGTGTAAATGTATTACGTATGATTGTTGAAAATGCGAGAAAGATGTATCAAGAACGCGACAAAAGTAGGTTTCTGTTTCCGCCTACCTGCCTACCCCTCTGGATTACGAGTGTTAGTTGTGTAATTAAAGTGAAAGCATATGCCCTTAAAAATTAAAAAAAGTCTATATTCAAGTACTTATTTTATATAAGCTGGAACTTTGTTTGTAGGTATCTCCTATATGCGTGGTTTACACATAGCCAGTACAGTCGGTCAGTAGCGCTCAATAACTGGACTGGAAATCAACTGGCACAGTGTAAACGCTAACTGGCGCCAGTGAGCGCATATAATCTATAACTGGTGTTGCAATTGGCCAAGTGTGAACCGGGCATTATGGTTTTGCCTCGGAAAGGCACGCATAGTTTGACCCTTTATCTTAATAAAAGGTGACATATCTATGATCTTATCTTTATATTATCTGTCGAGATAAAAAGATTAGAAAATGGAGATAAAGTAATCGCTGCTTTGATAATTATTTTAGTTTAAAAAATCTTCTAAGGTAAATGTGGTTGAACAAAATTCGTTAGTTTATATTATGCTTATGATTATAAATTGAATATTTGATTGATGTTTGAGAACTTCCGAGTTTAAAAAGCAAGTGAGAGCTTATTTACCAGGATAATGTAGACATTTAGAACTCGTTTTTCCTCTAGACTTCTACGAACATTTAATATTGAATCAACACAAAATGTCGACGGATGCGACCTCTGGGAAATCATACGATAGTTGTTTTTTTCGTTCATTTATTTAATTGAAATAACAGGAGGGTTAATGGCGCGAGACCACAGACAATTGTTAGTAGTTTAGGCGGGAACGCACTTGACAGCTGACTAATTTGATTGCTTTTTTAATCTTTCAGTTTGGAAAACAAACTTTTTAATTATTCTATTTTCTAAATACAATTATTAGATTGAATATATAATTAAAAAGAATAATATGTAATTAATAGTAAATATGAATTACTTGTAATAATTTCTTCTGCTGTTGCCCGCGACTTCGTCTGGGTGGTATTAGAAAACATATATAACTTACAAAAAGCTACGTATCCCTCGGGAACCGGACATTTCTCGGGGATGAAGCTTATCCCTTGTGTACTCCAGACTTTGTTTTATATCTGTGCCAAATTTCAATAAGATATGTTAAACCGTTGCAAAATGATCGAGTGAACATTAAAAAACTAAATTAATTAATCCCACGGGAACCGTAACTATTCCCGCGATAAAAATTGCCTATGTGTTCTTCCAAACGATGCTCTAAACCTGTGCCAAATTTCATGGAGATCCATTCAGCCGTTTAGGCTACAAACGCTAACAAACATCCATCCATCCATCCATCTAAACTTTCGCATTTATAATATTAGTAAGATGGTGATGATCGATTATATTGGTTTGATATTTGAAATTCATTAATCATGTCTTCAACAATTCTTGGTATATTTCGCCTTAAATAATAGTAACTGCGCAAAATCATTTCAAAAGGTCATCACCCCTTATTATTACCGATTTAGGTAATCACCGTTTAATCCTTAATGACAATAAAATTGCTTCCGTGTTGAAAAACATACAATTTAACGATGCTAGTTATTGTTATATGAAAATGTTTTGTGCAAATTATAATTGGATAGTATAAAAACGAAATTACATATTATATCTACATTTTATATATTACTTGTATTATCATGTAATTAATCTAAATCATTGAAACATTTTGTATTTTACGTTTAAATCGTTATATAGTTAACATATTAATTGCTGGCGTTTGCTCGCGACTTCGCATGCGAGAAATAAAATAAATACAACCCATGTTACTCACTGATAACGTAGCTTTTTGATGGTGAAAGAATTTTTAAAATCGGCCCAGGAGTTTTTGAGTTATTCCAATAAAACTATACAAAAACACAAATCTTTACTTTTTACAATATTAGTAGACTATAGATATACGTTTTTAATTAATGCATCAATTTCGCTCAAACTTAACAAGCGTTGGTGGCGCAGTTGTTAACAACTAAACTGAAAAGCAGCTGATAATTCCTGGTTCGATCCCCACCATGTAATCAATCTTTTTTCAATTTTCCAAACCCATATGTAAATATATCTGACGTTCTTACGGCGAAGGGAAACAGGACGCAACCATATCGGAGAAGAAATTCAAAGTTATGTGCGTCCACAGTTCAGAGTGGTTGACTATGACCTAGACTTATGACCGGTTTCCCAGCTACGTTTAACTATACCATACGGGTTTTTGGTTAGATACATAATAAACGTTGAAATAGGTTAACATAACCCTTAGGAAACTTCTGAAACCCACCATTAATAGGGTAGGCTGCGAGCAGTAGCGACGCGTGATCTCATATCTGAATCTATTTTAAGACGTTTCAAAACCTTAGAATTCGGATAATTGACCAGTTTGTGGCAATCGTTGACAATTTCCTGTTGATCTATTGATTGCACCATCGCTTCCTGGTCAAGGCAATTTTTCAATCAATAAAATTGTCAATCGACTTGTCTCATAGACAAAATTTGTGGGAAAGTTGTCATCATATATCTATGGTGGACGGATGTTTGTTAGAGTTTGTAGCCTAAATGGCTGAACGAATCTCGATGAAATTTGGTATAGACATAGAGGAAAATCTAGAAGAACACATAGGCTAATCAATTTGTATTTATTAATTCCATGCGGACGGAGTCGCGGGCAAAAGCTAGTATTCTATGTTTTAATATAAATGGTTATAAATGTTTAATACGCAAAGGTAATAGCAGTTAGTTACGATCACTTCACACCAAAACCAAGGATTAAGTTAACGATCTCTGGTAGTCTATTCCGATATTACTCAAACGTAATATTTATTTCTTTAGCTTTACATTATATACGAGCTGTTGCCCGCGACTTCGTCCGAGTGGTATTAGAAAACCTACAAACTATATAAATTACAAAAAGTTACGTATTCCTCGGGAACCGGACATTTCTTGGGGATGAAGCTTATCCCATGTGTACTCCAGGCTTTGTTTTATATCTGTGCCAAATTTCAATAAGATATGTTGAACCGTTGCAGAATGATCGAGTAAACATTAAAAAACTAAATTAATGAATCCCACAGGAACTGTAACTATTCCCGGGATAAAAAGTAGCCTATGTGTTTACTTCAGACTATGCTCTAAACCTGTGCCAAATTTCATAGAGATCCGTCCAGCCGTTTAGGCATCCATCCATCCATCTAAACTTTCGCATTTATAATATTATTAAGATTAAGAAGTAAGATATATTCCATGCAATTACATTTTTTTTATTATAAATTTACATGTTATTTATTTATTTATAATGTTTATATGGATCCCTGATGGGTAAAAGCCTCCTCCAACTTTGACCAGTGCTACAAGACGTAAAATCTTTAGTTGTATTGTTATGAAATTGATTGCGTGATTGCAGTGCATGTCATGTTATTGTGTTCGCATAGTGTCTGAATATGCACATGCAGTGATCACAATAAAGGTTTCGTCATCCGATAATTGACACGGCAGGCGACGGATGACCGCTAAACGGTCCTATCCTTTGCGTATGGTCCAAGTGACAAAAGACAAACACTTTGTAATTTTTCCAAAAAAATTAAAGCTCTGTTCTTTAAGTAGTTATAATACCAAATAATCGATAATAACTGTTGAAACAATTGTAAAAATAATCATCTGTGTTGATTCTCTTTAACAGAACATAGACAATACGTGGACTAAGTGGAAATTCACGATATGGGAATAGTTAAAAACACACTATTACGTGGTATTACACATGTTCAGTATTAATAATAATCCCCAAACAAAGACAACTTAATGATTAATTGTTTCAATGTATATCGCGGTTTATTGTAAGGGTAATATTTACTGCAGCGGTTTAACTACTAATTTAATCGTATAATTTATATCTTATGACTTGCACCACCGGAGGTCTCGTGTCTACCCACGTTATGTTACCGACTGCAAGAACTTTTAAACAAATTTAACTTAGTTAACTTTATTACCCTTATTACTCAATGCAATTAATAAAATTTAATTAAAAATGTCTTACAAGTGTACTCTACCATCAGTCTGGCAAAAACTATTTAAAGATAACATGTACAAGTTAAAGTATAAGTCATATTGAACATGAATCAATTTAATTGCATCTTGTTATTCTAATACGGACAACTGCGGCCATCTTTTGACGTCAAACGAAAACGTTACCAGTTTTATTTATGAACCAATCACCTTTTGCATCAATCAAACCTCAAGTTGAGTTGACTCGAGAATAATAAACTGTCTTATTCATACTTTGCTATCTTTATCTATACTAATATAATAAAGCGTAAACACACACTACTTTGTGGCGTAAGATGTCAGCAATCACAGCATATTTTTAAATAACTCTTTCTTTAATAAAATGCCCTACACTTACGACACGCGACACGTTTAGGATATATATTTTTACTCTATTATACTTAAGGGGTAAATAAATTGGAAAAACTCGTCATGTGGGAAAGAGACCATAAACTACGAGGAGCCATTGTCAAAGAAACAAGATTGCCATGGTACGAATTGTTGTCATTGTTGCATTTGAATTTTGACATTTGCAATAGAATTTGATAAATGTAAACAATAAAATATTGTCGCAAGGGAACATTTAGTACATAGATAATCTTTAATGTCATGCATATTAAAGACGAGCTGTGGCCCGGAAACTTCGTTAGCGCGGATTTTATATGGTCGTCTATAACATTCCTGCGTGCATCATCTATCTTCCAAACAAAGTTCCGTCAAAATCGGCCCACCCGTTTCGGAGATAACCCGGAACAAACGCGGCTTGTGGACACACAAATAGGCATTACGATGTTGTCTTTACTGTCACTACTGTAAGTTACAGTGGTAGTGCCCGCTTTAACATCTTAGCACGAATGGGCCGGCACGCCCGGTATAATACCACGACCACA
>NW_013525224.1:934082-936588 GCF_000836215.1 Papilio polytes
GATAAAATATGATTAATGTAGAGATAATCCTTTTTATATTGATTTAACAGTTGTAGGCACAAGCAATGTGCAATTTTCCTGAAACGCGCATTATTTGCACAGCGGCCTTCCTGTCTCGTAAAAGATTAAGCCGTTTGCAGAAGTGACAAATTAATACAAATTGTTAAAAAACAACTTTTAGTTAAAATAAAAAAGGCATTCATGACATTAGTAAGATTGTTAATTAATTTAAGAAATCGACATGTTTTTGAGTATATCAGAATACCACCCGCTATCCCGCTTACAATGTGACATGATTTAAAATTTATTGGAATCTAGATGCGAAACACGGCCTTAAGAGCGTTTTCATATTTAAACATCGTTTCGGTAATTTATCTGTTAGATTTTTACATCATTGATAACTAAATTCAAAAGACCTATGTGCCAAAGTGCCACCGAGTGTGTCTTGTTGCCACTGATTTTTTTTAAATAATGAATCGGAAGACAGACATCATTTACCACAATAGCTTCGACACTCAAAACCCACAGTTATACGTTTCAATCGATTCGTAACGCTATGAATGTTACAATTACACGGTATGTAATCTGCAATGTACACAATAAATAAAATATTTGTCTTATTAAAACACTAGGTATTTCATTGTGACATTCTGCATACTTGAGATATAATACAAATAGAAGAGAATCATTAATATTTACGCAATGGTCATAATTAACATACGAGTAACTTACCTTAGTGTAGATTTAGTTTTAGAAATATACAATAAGGGCCAACCTCTATGTGACCTTTAGTGTAATTTCTTAAAAACTAACTAATTACTTTTATACTAAATTGTATAGATACATATGTAGTAGTCTTTACAAGTAGAGATTCAAATGTAACAAAGAAATGTGTCATTGACCATCTATCAAGTTTAATCTTTGACCTGCGCGAACGCATTATAAAGTAAAGTAAGGTCGCAATACAAACATTGTCCATCCGTTGAGACGGTCAGTCGAAAGCAGACGCGCGAGTCGGTACAACGTTAGCGCGCGAATTAAAAATTTAAATTTTGTTTTTAATTTAAAATAAAATAACAAAATGCTGTTCTATTTCATCACGGTTTTGTTATTGGCCAGTGTTCAAGCGAAGTTTTACACGGATTGTGGTATTTATATTTTTAATCTATTTTTTTGTTTGACAGATTACGTCCATATCTGTTTTACAATAACAAATTGGTTGTTATAATGATTTATCTTTTGTTTGCTCTGCAAACGACGCCAAATGATTTACCTACTCGAGTTTCATCTATGTTATTTTTGTAATATTTTCCCGTTAATCTTAAACTCCAGGGAATTTTGACATATGACTTAAATTAAAACACTTTCGAAATCATTTAGTTATAGACTCCATTCTTGTATCTTTTCGATTTTTGTAATACATTCTTGATTTTGTTTCCACTTAGTGTTACTTTGAAACATGTATTGTCTGGTTTCCAATGAGAATGACAATGTATACAATTGTTCAAGTACGTACAGACATGGTTTTACATGTGAAATGTACCGTTTTGTAAAACTGTCATCCTATGAGATCTAAAAATTACTATTTATTTGAACGATGAATAGTAAATGTTTTCAATTACAATATTAGCAGATTTTTGTTAATCGTACTAACATTATAAACGTGAATGTTTAGATGGAGGAACGTTAGTGTTTGTAGCCTAAACTGATTAAGGGATCTCTATGGTATATGGCAATGATGTAGACCTCAACCACTGTGCCGCCAAATTTTGCATATTTTTGTCATAAACTATTTATGTAGTGTGTTGTAGTGAGTTTCTTTGTGTGCCGCCAAATTTTGAAATCGTTAAATATGTTCCGTAACATAAAAAAGGTTGAAAATCACTGATGTAGACGATAGTCTCTAAGAATATAGACTTTTTGCTTTTTTTTAATACAATGAGGATGGAGTCTGAGACGGCTAGTTTACTAATATTTCTTGTACCATTCCAACTCAGCTCTATGTTTGTGATAGGAATGGATTGCAATGTTCGGATGACTGGAACCGAAATCGGTACCCTTAACATTTGCCATTGGGTCTTTTTTGGCGTTATAAAGATATAGTTCCATAATAAATGACCTTTAATGCGGTATGTCATTGTCACAAATATAGTTAGTATAAGGTCATGCACACATGATTTTATTATCACTTGCAAATGACGCGTATTATTGTTACCGTCAGACTACTGCTGATAGAACCAAAACTATTGTTGTCCCTTTTCATTCTCTTTGTGAAAATAGAGACAATATATTTATAGCGCCTTAATAAATGCCTTGTAACCTTTTTTTACTGAGTTCATAAATATTCCTTGTAAATTAACTTCAAGTGCGAATTAGATCAAATTTATTGTTCTTTTGATTTTAGTAGCAAATAAACAATTCCAGACTGTAACTAGTATGTCGCTGTTCAACGTTTCATTCTGATCACAGATAATAAAATATTACACTAGTACAAAAAAAAGCCGTT
>NW_013525224.1:936875-942827 GCF_000836215.1 Papilio polytes
AAGTTATGCCAAAATGGGCAACATTAACATTTTTATACATTGTACATTTGATATTTAATGATGATTTAAGTAGAATTATAATATCTTTTTTGTATACCTGATATTTTTTTTTCTACAAAAAATGTTAAAGCTACTCAATTTTTTCTTAATTACGTAAAAAAAGGAAACACGATTGATTATTAAATACTATCAAATGGGCTGCGAAAATAAGAAAGTCGTGTCAATTTTGTCTTGTGTTTGTTTTTCGAACTGAACTAACATCGAATTCCACGTGGACAAAGTTTTGGACGACAACTATTATTACAATTCCATTTTTAAATTATATCTTTGTGTTTCGTTCCAGGTTCAAAGCTGTCCACACTGCAGAAAGTGGACGTAAGCGGGTGTACAGACAACGCGAAGGAATGCATCCTCAAGAGAAACACTAATGTAACCATCAGCCTGGAATTTACACCGAGTTAGTATCTTAAATATATCTTACTAGCTTTCGCACTTGACTCCGTCTGTGCCAAATTAAAAAAATAATTAAAAAAACATAGCCTACGTATATTCTCCATACTTACTGACAAGATGCTTTTTAATGTTAAAAGAATTTATGAAATCGGCTAAGTAGTTTTTCAGTTTTTTCATACATACAAAAAAAAAAATCTTTTTTATAATATTAATATAGATTAAAAAACTCTCATATAGCACGCACAAACCTTTAAATAAATAATCGCCCAATTATTTATGTTATGCCGCGTTTAATTCATGTTAGCTTATATAGAGGTGTAGGCGATTTTTACTTGTGCAAAAACGGTTGAATTTCCTGAGAAACAATCGACAATCACACAATAGTTGTGCGATTGTATAGTCATAATGTGCGTCCGTTCCTAATACTTGAAGTATGGCAATATTTCATTACTCTTTAAGTATGTCTGGTATTTTAATATCATGGATAAAACATTCTTTAGTGTTTGAATGAATTTATGGATGATTAAAATCAGAGGTTCCCAAACATTTTTACTTGCTTAATTTTACTGGTTGTGGTTATATTTTATGAATCAGGAGCAAATTAGTGTAAGACAGTTTTTTCGTTTAATAGCAAAGGATATTAAGAATTTGGAGACGGAAGTCCACGGCGTTATCATGAACCTGCCGGTGCCATTCCCGCTGCCGCAGCCGGACGCCTGCAAGGACACCGGACTTAGTTGCCCTTTGAAGGTATGTGTACAAGCTTTCGACCACATCATTTTTTATCACCAAGTGGTAGGCACGAGCTTCTTTATTCCTAACTAGCGATTGCTCGCAACTTCGTCCGCGTGAAATTAAAAAATAATAAAAAAAACATAACCTATGTTACTCACAGATAAATTACCTTTCTAACAGTAAAATTTTTAAAATCGGCCCAGTAGTTTTTAAGTTATTTCAATACAAATCTTTTCTCCTTATAATATCAAGAGAGAAAAAGTCGCCAATTTATGGCTCTTGGTGCATTTTTTTTTATTTAAAACAAGGCCTTAGAAATCTTAGCCACAAACATGGAATGATATAATTTATCTATGTTTGTTTTTTTTTTCAGTCAATTTTTTTTTAATTCCTTTCTCAGCCAGATTTTATTTAACTAGTTTGTTTTTTTATTCCAGGCCGGTGAGGTGGCGAATTATAAATCAACATTGCCAGTGTTGAAGTCGTATCCCAAAGTAAAAGTCGACGTGAAATGGGAATTGAAGTTTGACGAGGAAGACGTTGTCTGCATATTAATTCCGGCAAAAATTAATTAAAACACCATATAACTATTTACAATTATGTCGAAGGAAGAAAGTATGAGGAAATGTTACAGATTTTTCGCGCCTTTTTGAATATTTTTCTGTTAGATTTGACCAAGGAATTTGCATCGTACAGCCAAAAACTTGTTTTGATTTTTTTCGAAACTTAAGATATACGTTCGAAAAATTCAATGATTTAAAAAAAATAACGGAAAATAGCAAATAATACATTTGTCATTTTTTACCCAGTTTATAATTATTGTACAAAATAATCGTAACATTTGTTATGTCTAAATTATATTGGCACTTCTTGCCTCACAGGTTTTTATGTTGTTTCTCACCAAAGTTAATTTAGAAATAGTTTTAATGTGTTTTGTGAATGTATAGTAAATTAAAAAGAAATATAAAAAAAAAAACTTAGTTTTGATTTATGGACCTTTTTTCTTACGTATTACTAGTATATAGTTTCTTTTTTTACCTTTACGATAAGGTTGCATTTTTAATGGGGTATTAAAAATAAAAGACTATCACATACATTTATTGCCCAAGTATAAAAATTCTTCAAGAATTCTTTAAACAAATGTTATCTAACAGCAACAATACTGTGACACCTCGGTGACATTACTGGATCAAACAATTTAACGATATACGATTTTCTATATCCATTCTCAAGTAAATATAGTAATCTATCTAACAAAACAACACTTTCAATAACTTGCGCCAAACATAACCTCAACAAATTGAACATAACAATTTGTTTCCATTGACAATGGAGGTCGTTTGACACATCTGTCAAGTAGCTGTCAGGCAACCTGTCAAATAGTCCCAGTGACAGCACTTTGTCCGCCATCTTGAAGTATTGTGTAAAATTATCACATTTCGAGGCAATTTTTTTTAATTTACCATCCTTTAAATTCGATTTCGGTAAATGAGTTTTTACTATTATCTGAAAAAAAAAAGTTTTAATTATGTCAAATAAGCCAATAAGTCACTGGATAAAAAAATATTTCAAACAAGAAAATAAGTTTCAAATGGTTTAGTAAAATTGACAGGAGAGGGGACAAGCAAGAATATAATTGGCTCTATCCATCTCTTCCCCTAAACCTTTCCTCACATTACCTAATCTGTAGTACACCTAACATTGCTTGGGATCGTGGTCAAGTCATCATCAACCACCTTATTCTACTTCCGTAGGGTCGGCACAACAGGTTTTTGTCCTCCAAATAACTATCGTCCGTCATCTCAGTCATCACTCTCTTCTTGATCATGTCACCTTTCACGCAATACATCCATCTCTTTCTACGTCTACCTCTACCGCTGTACTCTTCCACATTCATAAGTAACGTTCTCCTTGTAACATGCATCCCTCCTCATAACATGCCCATACCATGCTAACCTTTTACTCTTTACCTTGTTAAGTACTAATTAAAATTCAAATGGATGGATATTACTACAAATCTCCAGAATAATCTCTGACATTTGTTTGTTTGTAGAAGTCTACAAGGACACACAAATAACTAAGTTTTTTTTTAAACTCCGCGCAGTAGGCGACAAACTAATTCGTTATAAAAATGACGGAAGAGGACTGTTTCAAATTGTCACGTAAATACGTCAAAATGGACATTTTGTTTACATAAAATTTCTAGGTAATTTCTGTAGGATACCTGAAACAGAGCTCTGTAAAGTAGACTTTTGTCTGGCAGCTGCCTGTAGTGCAGCACGCGGTCCAGCGACTGCGCAGCCAACATCCTGGCGTTGCGGCCCAAGTTGTACCCTGACAAGTACAGTTAGGGAAACTCGCGGTGTACCAACAAGCTAGTTGTTTAATGTTTTTTACGGAAAAATAACCAATATGTACAGTCGCGGAAATACTTCAGGAAACCTTAATGGCAAAAAAACAAACTTCGCCTCTTCCTATAGAGGTAATTCCAAATTTCAAATTTGTAACACCATTGCAAATGCCTTAAAATTATGATTAAGCATGAAATTGCGTAAAAAAGTGAAGTATTCAACTATCTATAATTTGTAAACTGCTGGATATAATTAAAAGATATTTTGGAAATAAGATAAATTCCGGTATATCTATTGATTTTCAAAATTTCAACCTTCTATTTTAATTCATAACGAAGTTACAAGGGGGTCAAAAGTGCTCCTAAGCGCTTCGACAAATAGTGTTTGGCTTTGCTCATCTCAGCGGAAGAAATTTTTAAATTGCGGCTTTGTATAGATATGACTAACAAATAAAAAAACTAATTAACAAATTAATGGAAGCCAATTATAGTTTAATTAATCACTAAATATTTGAAAAGAACTAACCTCTTAAATACTCTGACATAGGGAATCCATGTTCTGATGTTCCACATCCATAGTCCCTTTGGAACACGTCGAACAGATCTGCATCCACCTTCTCCGTAAGGAGGTGGTAGCAGCACGGCACGTTGAACAGAGCGGTGGTGGATGTTTGTGATGAAAATATCCTGAGAGAATCAGGACCTAGGTTTCCACATGTGTGTAGACCTGAAGCGTTTAGGACATCTATACTAATATGACGAAACATTTGTATTTTTTTATATAACTTAAAATTGTTGGACCAATTTAAAAAATCATTACCTATTAGAGAACAACCTTAACACTAAGTAACACAGGCTAGATTTATAATTAGTTTTTTTTAATTCCACTGGAAAATGTCAGTCTTATATGTTCTTTGTGTGCAAGGACATAACAGAAAACTTCTTGAGTTAAAATATTTGAAACTTTACTTTTTTCCAAACTAGATGGCGCTATTATCAATCGATTTAAAAACATTTTGAACAAGTGACAAAAAATATATTTAATCGAAGAACAGTGAGCAAAAGTCAATTTAATTGGAAATCTAATTTTTAATGGATTACTATTCATTAAAAATTAGATTTCATTTTTACATTAGATACGTTTTTTTTAACTTGTTCAAAATGTCAAATTTTTAAATCGATTGATAATAGCGCCATCTAGTTTGGAAATAAGTACAGTTTCAAATATTTAAGACAGAATTAGACAAAAATTACCTGTTAAAAGAACTTTGTAATCATTTTCATAATGTTCAGGAAACGCCTCTTTCATGATTTTAGCTACATTCGTTTTGTTTGTTATAAAAGATGTGGCAAAACGGTGTATGTTGCATTGTTTGTTGTCAATAAATAATTCCTCATTCCCATTCGTTATCTTCTTAGCAATAGCCCTCCATTGCTTCTGTAATACATACAAAACTTGTATAAAACCTGCCTTTGCACTTAGGAAGCATCCATACAGAAACCATATTCTTTTATTATTTAAAAAAACTCAGTTTAAGATAAAAAAAATATTAATTGCACAAAGGCTGGACTTAAGGCTTTAATATGATTCAAGTTTCTTTATTGCATACAATAAAATTGAAGCAAAAGTGTTTGTTTTTGTTTAAATTTGGTATGAAACTAGCATCATGTTAGAACAAAGCATAAGGCAAAGTAAACTTTTTGAAAATTGAACTTTAACAGATTGGAATAAGGTTTAATTTTACTTTACATTATTTTCTTTATCAAGTCCAAGTAAAAATCATTCCCTAGCATGCTTATACTCATCGACTCATATTACGTTCCGGGGCAAGATATAAACGTCTATACTTGAATGTTGTTAAGAAAATCGGGCAACACTAGATTGTCATTAACGTCCCATCCCTATGACAGCTGTCAATGTCATTCTGACGTATTAAATTAGCGCGCCATTTTGGCGGGAGTTAGTGGTCTGAGTGTTGTAATTGCTGTGTTACAACTTACAACTACATTGAAATTGAAATAATTTATTGAAAAATAACAGATTAACAATTAACAATAACAGTTATAACCAATTAAAAGATAAATACAAATAGTGGTTAAAATGCGATTGATATAGTGACGCCCACGATGCAGGCATTGCCTAGTGATGCCCACACTAGGCAATGCCTGTATCGTGGGCATCGAAAACAGCAGGAAAAATATTTTTATACAATAATTATTAAAAACCTACGCTTACGGCGTTTCGGTATTATTATGAATTTATGAAAGAAAAATAAATATGCAAGATGATATATGATATATGTATAGAATAAAAGTATATATAAAAATATATATTAATGTTGAAAAATATGAAGATTTTTATAATTCTATACATACTTGTATAATCTTAACTCTATCCGCTGCATTTTTGAGAG
>NW_013525224.1:943090-970632 GCF_000836215.1 Papilio polytes
AAAAATATGAAGATTTTTATAATTCTGTACATACTTGTATAATTTTGACTCTGTCCGCTGCATTTTTGAGAGCTTTATCGTCACAATCAACGGTAAGACTGGGTACATTATATCCTAGAGTTAACGCGACTAGTAAATGCCCCCGGCCGCCCCCCGCCTCCATACAATGTGTGGATGATGTCGCATTATACAGGGAGGCCACAAAACGAGACATTCTTTGAACCTAAAATAACTATATTATCTATACTTATAATACTAATATAATAAAGCGTAAACACACTTTGTTATGTATTTCAGCAATCACAGTATATTTCTGAATGTTTTTTTATTATTTTTTTTATATTTTTTTATATTTTTATTCATTTGGGGAATGGATAAATTGAAAAAAAAATCAGTAATAAAAGAAAGGAACAAAAATCACAACAAAGTAATTGTTATGGTAAAGGCCTTCAGTGTCATTGAATTTTGTCATTTACAAGTAATTTTATGTAATGTAAACAATAAAAATAAAGTTTTTATAATACTAGCTGTTCCCGCGTGGCTTCATCCACATGAAGTTATAAAAATTTTAAAATTGCAAATGTCAAATTTACTGTTACCATAATAACTTTGCTTCCTTGATGTTGGCAGCTTGTAGTTTATGGTCCCTTTCCTATATGAAGGTTTTTTTTTTCAATTCATTTTACCTCTAAGTTTAATAGCATTAAGTTATTTTGCGTAAAGGGTAAGTGTAGGGCTTTTTATTAAAAAAAAGAATTATTTAAAGATATCCTGTGATTGCTGACATCTTAGGCCATGAAGTAGTGTGTGTTTACACTTTATTATTTTAGTATAGATTATAAAAAATATAAGATTATACATCTTACTAATATTACAAATGCGAAAGTTTAGATGGATGGATGGATGTTTGTTAGAGTTTGTAGCCTAAACGGTTGAAGGGATCTTAATGAAATTTGGCATATATGTAGAGGATAGCACATAGGCTTTTGTTTTTTTTAATTCCGCGCGGACGAAGTCGCAGGCGAAAGCGATATTATATAGTTATATATAATATAGATGCGGCTACATCATAATGTAAAATGAAATATATTACCTCATAGCTCTTTTTACTTGTCATAAACTCTGTAATCTTAATTTCCGGTAGTACAGAACCTCCCCAACACTGTAAATGCTGTTCCAACTCTTCAACAGATATGCAATAGTCATTATTGACAGATAAACTGTGATTTTGTGCTTTGTGTATCCATTTACTAAGTTCACAGTTGTCTGAAACATTTGAAGTATATTTTATTGAATGTATAATTGGTTAGAGTGAAAAAGATGATATTGCCATCTTCTTCACTCTTTTGAAGAGACAAGAATGTTTATGAACATCATACTGTGATACTAATATTATAAATGCGAAAGTTGAGATGGATAGATGGATGTATGGATGGATGGATGTTTATTAGAGTTTGTAGCCTAAACGGCTGAATGGATTTTGAAGAAATTCGGCATAGACGTAGAGTATAGCCTGGAAGAACACATAGGCTACTCAGTTTTGATTTTTCATTCCACAAAGACGGAGTCGCGGGCGCTAGCTAGTGTTACTATAATTGGAACTAAGATTTGACACAAATACATTTATAATCAAGGCTATTCAATTACCAGAATAAAATGTAAATATAAAAAAAATCTGCAATGAAAAACCAATCATGCAATACAATACAAACATGCAATTTTTTTTATGGTTTAATAATAATATGAGTATTATTCCTGCTATATTTTAAACTGTAGTTATCTGTAATATACATAATCTTCATTTATATTAATATAGTTTCTAATTAACATACCACATAATAACACTATTTAACAATATATATTTAAGTGGTGGCTCGATCGTCGTTTTCTTTTTTTCCTGAATCCCAACTAATTTAAAAACAAACATCAAAATATAAAATTCGAAAACAAATTAAAAGAAAACATATCTTACATATACATCATGCAGATCATGTTTAGTACCTTTCCCTATTTAATTAAAACACACAACACATACTATTAAACATTTAATTTACCATAACATTTCATTATTAAAACATCATGCAATTAAAACAAAAACACATAGACATTTATATAAAAATGTTAACATACCAAGACCATCCACACTTATTAAAATATTTTCAAGCTCCGTCCAAACTTAGTAGCCAACACCTTCAAAATTAACATCAAAAATCACACAATGTTTTTTTTTTACCCATTCTTTTTTATAACATAAGGTGGCCACCTGAATCCGCCAAAATGGCGAAGCAACCACTTCCCATAAACATCCGCAACTACAGATGCGTTGCCCACCCTTATCCGACAGAGGAGGATACGCACATAAAGAGAATATCTCCCCTATGTATGTCCTTCTCTGTCAAATCCACTTCCCCTTCCCATCCTTTTCTTATAAGAAAAGGGTGGTAAAGAGAAATGGACTTAAATTAGGCCTCCGGCACCACACTCATCAGACGAAACATGGAATTGATTCCGTTTGACGCCTGTCTGTGTGGTCGTGGTATTACTGGGGGCGAGCCGGCCCTGCAGTGCTAAGATGTTAAAGTGGGCACTACCACTGATAGAACACTGGGACAATAACACCCAACCACCATTATAAAATAACACCCTTTGTGGAATGTACAATCAGCTTCATAAATGTATATATTTACAAAAAACAGTAGAACCTCGATAAGTTAAAGTCCAAGGGAAACACAAAATATTTTAAGTTATCAAGTGTTATAGAGGTTTTGGGCTCTGATGGGAAGGGAACATATTATTTTTGATGTTATAGGGATTTTTAAGTTATAGAGGTTTGAGTTATCAAGGTCCTACTGTATATACAAGTTTCTGAAGTCATAAATTATTTGAAAATGTATACATATTTATGCACCTGACTGTACACTCCAAAAGTTGAATACTTACTATTTTTTTTCGGTTCCGATGCATATGTCCAGAACTTTTCAACAGCAGAATTCAAGTCCCATTTATCTATTGTTTGTATTAAGTTTTTTGGTAGTAATTTCTCCCAGTGATTCTCAGTAAAAAATTCCACCATGTGACAATTAGCTAAAGGCAATAATGGATTCAGATATTTCAAAATTCTATCTAAATGTTGGTGTACTTTTGTTATTGATGTTTCCATTTCTGTAAATAGAATGAAATAAGTAATAGAATATATTCTAATATTATAAATGCGAAAGTTTAGATGGATGGATGTTTGTTAGAGTTTGTAGCCTAAACGGTTGAACTAATCTTAATGAAATTTGGCATAGATGTTGAGAGATGTGCTTTATACTTTTTTTTTAATAGCACGCGGACAGAGTCATAGAAAGCATACTACAGTGCACTCAGAAATATAAAAAAAACATCCACTATTTTCCTACCTTTAAAAAGATATATCACCACTATATGGATTATTTGATGATATTTTGAGCATAGCACACACTTTTTTATACTGTGCTCTTATAGCCTCTAGGAGGGCCAGTATATCATGATCCTCTGAGTTATTCCGAGGAAATGTTTCAATGAGTCCTTTTACTTTCTCTAATTGTTTTACTGTCTTATCTGTAAGTCTATCTTCTTGTTTTTCATCAGAATTGTTTTGTTCTATACAGTTTGTAACTATACCTAAGTAATATCCTGAAAAAATTAGCAAAAATTAAACCTTTACCTTAGAGTTATGCTTAACTTGTTAATGAATTTATTGCTCAACTTAGGTGAATGAAATAATCTTAGCATGGATATGTTAACTATCAAATGGACTATCTTACCCAATTCCCGTCCAATTTCAGCTCCTCTGTGGTATCCTAAGTGATAACCCTCGGGGTTCCCTTCCTCGGATCCAACCCTGAAACCTTCCTTATAGCTGTCCTGGCATAATGTGTTCTCACTTAAGAAAATATCTTCAATAACATCATTAAAATCTATATCGTCAGCCATTTAGCGAAGTATTAACATTTATTTACTTCTATTAACTTTTTGAAACTTACTTTTAAAATTATTTGTAATAACTAAACTTTTGTTACTACATTTATGACACTGCGCAAAGAACTTTAATGCATGTTATAATTGCATTCGTATCTAATTAAATTTTTTGTTTCACAATAACCTATTTAAAAATAGCAAAACGCGAAGAAAACTTGACATGTCAAATGAATCGAAATGACAATTGACAATTTCTCAGGTACAAATCAGACTTTTTTTGACTTAGAATAATAATGAAATAGTTCTTTGGATCAATTTAAAAAACTATTTCTATTTTTTCGATGTTAAAAATAATTAAAAAAGCAATGTTAAAATCAACATATTCATATAAATAATTATCTTTTACTTTGACATCGAGAGCTTAAATTGACTAGAAATATGTCACTGTCACTGAATTGTCAATCAGTCAATGACATATTTGCAATTTTGCACTTTTGCATATCAAAATCAAATGGTCTTATACATACAATTTCTTTACAAAAATTACGATTTTAATACTTAATATTCTCGTCTACTTATCTATTACTGTTTTAATTGAAAATGGTTAGGGAGATTACTACTGATGAAGTTAAAAAGCATCACGACAGAAGGAGTGCTTGGATCATAATACATAATGATGTTTACGACGTAACAAGTTTCCTGGGTGAGGTAAGTTATCATATTTAATTTCCGTTTGATCTATTATTGAATGATGCAATTACAGGAAATGTTTCATTTTGTAAATAATATTAAAACATGCTAAATATATCAAATATTTTCCTGTTTTCATTCAACTCGTGAACCCACAACCTTATTTCCTGTACTTCCTACCCACTTCGGGACTCCAATAGACCACTCTAATGGGATGAACCTAGAGCTCTTTAGAAAACGCTGTGCTAGATATATAATTTAGAACATGTTTCTACTTTTAGCACCCTGGTGGTGAAGAATCTTTGCTGGAATTTGCTGGGAAAGACGGAACAAAAGGTTTTGAAGATGTAGGACATAGTCAAGATGCGAGGTTAAATATCATTTTTAGTTCCAAAGACACTTGTCATTAAAAAAATCTTAGAAAGTTAACTTTGTATGTAGTTATTACAAATTTTGAGATGTTTTTTTTTATCTTTATGTACACAAATTTTGTAATTTGCATTTAAGATATGATAAAACATCTTATCTACTATAACTGTGTTATTTAACCAAGACACTGTTATGACAATTTTTGTTAAAAGTATATCTTTTAAAATTCATGTTTTTTTTTTTCAGGGAAATGTTAGTAAAGTACAAGATTGGTTCCCTAGCTCCATGTGATATTATCAAAAAAGTCCATTCATGTACCAGTTGGTAAGATATTTATTGGTTTATTTTTCTGCTTTATCAATGTTTTAAGCAATCACTGTATTCAAATGGTTTGATTAGTGCAGGGGTGTTGAACCTTTTTGCAAATAGTTTTGTAGCTATCCACATTCAATTTTAACACTTTCTGGTTTGTGTCCCCAACCTATATCTGTCTAGTCGCATATCATGTCAATACTACACTAACCTTTTACACACCTCTTGCTTATAATAAACAATTTACATTTAGAAGGATTTCCTTGGCAGACAAAAAACTTGAAAATTAATTGTAGGAGAATTTTTATAGAAATTACATGTTGGTGAATACAAAATTATCTAATTAGTTCTAGAATTATCTATAGAATGCTTTTATTTACTCTTTCTTTTTTTATTTGACATTCACAGCGGGAGGGTTTTTTGTTTTTTATTTAGTTGATTTTTTATTTTCTTGAAGCTGTTTAACACCTAAAAGAAGTATGGATAGCCAGAAATCCTGGAGAACATTTGATGGTCCACCTAGAAGGTTTAAAGTTTGTCTTGTAACTTTATTATTTTAGTTTGTATTTGTTATATAAAATCTTAGTTGGAAATTTACTTTATACTGTAATATGTTAAAAGATAAATTATATATTTATATAATAAATGATTACATTATATTAAAATCCTTAACTAATCAATAGCAAGTTCCAATAGTCTAATGGTTTGAGGTACAGACTACCGATCTTGCAGTCGAGGGTAAAAATCCCGCCATTAGAATATTGTGAACCATATCCTAGACCAGCCTACAGCTTAGTTGGAATAGTTAAAGGAAATATTAGTAAATTAACAAAAATCTACTAACATTTTTTTATAAAAAAAAAAATCTGTGCCGGTAGCTCCTTTAGTTTAACATTTTTATATTTATTATATACTTGAATTATGAGTTTTAGTTTTATGTTTGGTTTTCATTATTCCAGTCCAGAGATTAATATGCGCTGTCTTAGCACTGGAATGAAAGATTAAAGCACTGGGAATTTGGATGTACAATGTTCCAGTTGTAGTTCAGTGTAGATTGAGATTGCTTGTAAATATAAACCAAGCCATAGTTGGTAAATGCAAAAACAATAGTATACAATTTTTTTGATACTCAAAGTTTAATTTTTTAGTCTATTATATATCCCAAGTAGAATTAATATTTTCTTTGTATGAAATGGTCGATATTTTCGACGACGGTAGGTTACAGTCACCCAAGGCTTCAGTACGTAGCATTCCGTGCGGACCAACAGAGAGCGAAAGAAGGATACAGAAGATAGTTGTTCCACGGAACAGGTTACGACTTCAATTTTTAAAAACTCATTGATAACTGATGGTGTTAATAAAATTTGTGCAAGTGCAAATGTATGAGCTGTTGCTTGCGACTTCGTCCACGTAGAGTGTAAGATAGTAAAAAAAATATAGCCTAGGCTACTACTAAATTATGTCAGTAAAGTAAGCCAGTAGCGCTGTCATACAATTGTTATTATACACTAACTGGCGCTAATGACCCAATACCGTCTATGCATTGCAAATACAGGGCAATAAATGTCTGTGTTGAAACGTCATTACTTATGCTAGGAAATAAAAAAAATCCAACATTTTGTGACGTTTTTAATTACATTTATCTTTATGCACGATTTTTCTTTGTAGGATAAGAATTCATCCGTGCGAAAGGTGATTAATTTTTTAAGAGAAGTTATTTGATTGTCTCCTTTTATTTATTTTTAAATTTTTTAATTGTTTTGAACCACAGACGTCAGCCTCCACCGCCACCATCGAGGTTTTTATGGTTTTTTTGTAGTTTTGTTTGATTTTATTTTATCTACGTAAAGAAAACTAGTGTATTATGAACAGATAGTACGTTTAGTTTTCATCTATTTCGGTTGTCTTAAATAATAACTTTTTTACATAAAAAAAAATATAGTTCTGTTTTCATTGGTTGCAAACGTAATTATGAGGGTAGTCAAATAGTTATTTTGTAGAATACCAAGTAAAATTGCATTAAAACTTTATTATTATTAGAATTTTTTGTTATTAGACAGTAAGTAGTTTCATACGTTCTCTCATCTTTTCAAACCATGAAAAATGCGAGTCTACAGGAGACGCTAACAAGAAACATCCAAAAAAAAATTTTTTTTTTGGATTTTAGACGGGTTGTAGGACCAGGCTCGAAAAACAATTGTAATAAATTTACTTTTTTTCCAGTTCCAAATTGAAATGGGCCGTCATCGCCTTGGCTGGTGCTATTGTCATCGGTTTCGCGTTGAAGAAGTACTTAAGCTAAAAGCATGGATATAGTCAAAGGAAAACCGGATAAAACCGGTTTTAACCGGTTCTAGTTTCACGTACAAAGTAGTGCGATATTAAGTTTAAAAACGAGCATTTAATTGGTATGTGATGAATATTTTTGTCCGTTTTTTATTCCGTTATGTACAGTTTGCGGTAACGAACAAAAAACATGTCAAAACGTTTTTTTTTTTAAATTGTCAGAAATTATTTTTGTACATGTTTTAAGATAGAAACCAACGGTAACTTCTGCTTACTTTGGTTGCTGTTAACTGGACTATTTATTTAAATATTTTTATGATTGTTATTCGAATAATAGTAATTTTTTATTCTCAGTGTTGTGACAATAAAATATTTATTCCATATTTGTTTATTTCCTTCATATTTATCCTTTAAAAAATGTGTGATATTACAAAAAAAAAATAAAAAAAAACTTTTTTCTAATTATTTTATTAATTTAAAAAATAATAGCGCAAACGTGAGTAAAATAATATTGACTTCAGTTGTATAGCCTTTAGAATATGGTCCTATTTTCGCAGCGTATGCTATCGCTTGGAATACGTAGTGCTGTTCATGTACACTGTGGAACAGATGAGAGTGGGGTCCTGTAAAAACAGTTAAAGTAAATTTAATATATTGGACACTAGGCGTTTTTACTGTTGTTAACCCTTAACTAAAAATTGATCATATCCTACTTGATATTACCGTATTTTTTATCTTTTTGAGAAATCATTGCCAACTTTAGGATTTTTTTTTAGTTTTTTTTCTTTTTCATTTTTTTTTTTGAATTATACAGTACTTCCTTGTCTAAAATCGTTACCAGTTTACAATTATCAAAAAAAGTGGTCAACACACGATTGGCGCATCTGATAATTCTATTTCCACTGGTATTTATTCATAAAATCATTTATACAAAAAATCGTAGTTATAACCTTATTACTTCCGATTCTCAAAATGTTATCCTAAATTAAGAGTGATAAGGCATTTTTTACCATAATATGTGGGTTTCAATTACCTTTAGCGTAAACAGCGACGTCTCCTCCGCCATGGCTATTTTCATCGAGAGGTATGGCCGCGATCTGTTCATAGAAGAAACTCTCCGTATCCTCTTTGCTGGGCTCTCTCCGAACAGCTTTCGTCTCGTTGTCTACCGTTTTTATATCGTACTGGAAGGAGCCCGGCCCTCCCGTGCCGTAGGAGAGGGTTGTGTAGTTTATATGGTCGAAGGGAGATTCCCTCGCGATACCTTAAGACAATTAATGGAAAGATTTATTTTATTTGTATGTTTTCTCTTAATACAATCCGCGCCCCTTTCTTCAAAGAGGCATTAAAAGTGTTAAGAACAGAAGCAGCCAAGAAGAAAATCACTTTATATAGTTAGAACTGAGCAGTAACAGATTTAAAAATTACAAAATTATTTATGATGCATTGGATTTCGTCAGTGAAACCCCACAGTTATATTTCCGATGTTATATTTTATATCTAGTTGCTTACCAAACACACTTGACCCCCGTTCGGGATACCCGTTGATAGTAAGTGTATGCGTGTGGTCGCTGGTGACGATGACGAGCGTGTCTTCATCGCTGGTGATGTCGACAGCCGCTCGCACCGCGCGCTCCATCGCCACCGTCTCGTCTACAGCCGTCTTAGCTCTGCCTCGGTGATGAGCCATGTCTATTTTACCACCTTCTACCTGGACCAGAGGAGAGACTTGCAAGTGTGAAATAAAGGGAAGCTGACGGAAGCTGTCTAGAGTCAAAAAATGTAAAAATTACACTCGAGAGCATTGAATCCGGGTCAATAAAAAACCAAAAAAATCTCGTAAAGTAAGAATACTTAATAATTAAACGGTGTTAAATAGACAATATTATGTCCGTTAAATCTTATTAACATGATATTTTACTAATATTATAAAAGTTTAGATGGATGGATGTTAGAGTTTGTAGCCTAAACGGCTGAACGGATCTCGATGAAATTTGCCATAGATGTAGAGGATAGTCTTGGAAAACACATAGGCTACTTTTATTTTTTTACAATTCCACGCGGACAGAGTGGCAGCTAGTGTAAAAAAAAACTGGGTCAATGAAAAACCTAAAAATCTAAGCAAGAATGTTGAATGAAGCTTAATGATTGAACAGTGTTTAATAGACAATATTGGAGCCCTTATATTAATAATAATATTTACAAGCCAATACATTTTTTGATTAAAAATATGATTTTCTTGAATTTTGGCATGCGTTTCCTTGTTGCTTCCATTACAGCGTTAACGCGGTAGTACGCGGTACGCCAAGTTTCTTATACGATTTTCGTTAATATTCTCCCATTACTCAGTGTGAGGGAGAAACTAAGAAGTTTTAATACCTAAATTTAAGGAGTATTTAATTATCTTAAACACTGTTTATTTCATTAAGCTAGCATTTTTAATTTATAGTTTTTTGTTTTAACCCGGATTCAGTGCTCTTGAGTGTACTTCGATACCATATTGGTAGCTAACCATGAGAAAATATCCTTTTGTATTCTTGCTCAATACTTTTATCGCTGCTTTCGTCATTTCTGATATCGAAGGCTGGCCTTCAGGATTTTTGTTCCTTTCGAATTCGTACTGAAGGTGTTCATTTGCGAAGATACCTGGTAAAAAAAGACAAATTAACTCACTATCTAGACGCAAACTAGATTAATAAATAATTTTTTCCCCTTTGGCAGGAAACTGGTGTCCAAACTTTGATTATCGTACTATTTAAAAAAACATATAATTTAGGTTGCCAATTAAAAAAGATAAATATCAAAACTAAACCAGCGACTCCGTTCGCGTGGATTTTAAAAACAAAAGCAGCCTATGTATTCTTCCAGACTATCTACATATATGTCAAATTTCATGAAACACGTTCAGCAGTTTAGGCTACAAACTCTAACATACGTCCATCTAAACTTTCGCATCTTACTAATATTATAAATGCGAAAGTTTAGATGGATGGATGGATGGATGTTTGTTAGCGTTTGTAGCCTAAACGGCTGAACGAATCTCTATGAAATTTGGCACAGGTTTAGAGCATAGTCTGGAAGAACACATAGGCTACTTTTTATCCCGGGAATAGTTACGGTTCCCGAGGGATTAATTAATTTAGTTTTTTAATGTTTACACGATCATTCTGCAACGGTTCAACATATCTTATTGAAATTTGGCACAGATATAAAACAAAGTCTGGAGTACACATGGGATAAGCTTCATCCCCGAGAAATGTCCGATTCCCGAGGGATACGTAACTTTTTGTAATTTATATAGTTTGTATGTTTTCTAATACTACGCGAACGAAGTCGCGGGTAACAGCTCGTTTATAATATTAATAAGATTGTTATGGGAACCAAACCATTGATCCCAGCTAAACGGATGTTATTCAATAACACTGTATTATATTTACGAACTAGCTGTTGCTTGTGACGATACACGCAATATTAAGATTTAAAAAAGTAGCATATAACATGCCCGTCTATGGCAGCTACCCTTCAGTGAAAGTCCGGTCGAAATTGGCCCAGCCGTTTCGGAGGTTACCCGGAACCAACGCGGCTTGCAGACAGACAGACAAAGAAAATTTTAAATGCGATTTTCGTTATCATCAACTCAAATACATCATCTTCCCGAAATCTGTAATTTTTCTTTTGATATCGCAAAGAGACACTCCAATTATTTTATATGTATAGATTACTATTAACAGGTCTGTCTTCAGGTTTTGATTATTTTAAAGAATTTCGTAAACTTACCGAATAAATAATCAATATCATCTTTTATATTTTGAAGCTCTCCGGTGTTTGAAACAATTTGATACTTCAGATTTCTTTCTTCTTTATCCCTCTTATAAACATCGATCAAATCTCTACCATCCTGTCGATAGCAGGACCAGGCGCTGATTGGATCGTCAGGAGTGCCAGTGGAATTAGATACAAGCACTTGTCTGCCTCCACCAAGAACTACCTAGTTAAAATGCGACTTGCATTATTAGTGTAAGAGAAATATTTTTATGTAATTTTGATCATAAAAAACATCATAAAAACATAGACTATGTTACTCATTAATAACGGTGTAATAATTTTTGACTCATTTCAATTTACAAAAATACAAAATTTTCCTTGTATAATATTAGTATGGATGAATGGAAATTCCGTAAAGTATATAACATTAGAAGCTTCTTCATAGTTCTATCGTTATTATTTTTAAACAATAATTGTAACAACGTAATTATTCTTCGATAATCAGTCCACCGATTCCCGCGAGTATGGCGCGCTTATCTTAAACTTCAGATTGACGTTGACAGATGTCATAGAGATGGGACGTGTACGTCAATGATCTAGTGTTGCGCCGCTACATCGGTACGGTACCGATTTCTTAACACTATAAAAAATAACCTTGAAAAATTGAAGAGCGCCAAAAGGTAAAGTAGTCTTTTCAATTATATTGACCTCTCTTTATAATAAGGTTAACTGGCCAGCGTATTTTGTATAGTCGCGTATCCTATTTTCACTGCCATGACAGAAAGTACAGCCGTAATCATTTTGGTTAATAGAAATAGTATAAATGTACATAGACGATGAAGACTTACATGTAAATCTCTCCCTGGCCAGTCCTCAATTAGCTGTCGTGCTATATCCTTGCATTGTTTGGCATTTGCCGGCATATTCGCCTCACATTCCCAACTCCTTGACGCACTATGCGCGTACAGTGGTGCTGGAGTCGCGTGTGTTACTCGCATTGTCGTCACCAGACCTGACATGACAAATATACTGCGGATAGGATAAAAGGGACTAGTAAACTAGGACTAATAGGAATCGCGTAATAAATAGGATCTTTAATGAGTGATGAAATGTCAGTTTTAATTTAATGCCGTCTACACACGTTCAGTTTTATCTGAACTGGCGGAAAAAGAATCTAACGTGTGTAGGTAAAACAAAAGATTGAACAGTTCTCAATTAGATTTATCTGAACGTTCGGCTTATCATACTAATTATTTAACATCTCTGATTAGCAATAAGTAAATACTTTGATATCAACAATTACTTACCACTGCTTTTCCCGGCTTTTAGAGCGTAAGCAGCTAAAGAGTCTACCCACGCTTCTTTATTCAAGGACATTTCACAGTTATTTTCTGGTACGGTTGCGTCAACACCTAACGTGCCGAGGTTGGCTTTGATACCGGAGAATAATGCGGTGGCAGAACAAGCAGAGTCGGGTACCATTTTGTCAGCGGAATATGTCTAAATAAAACTAATTATATGAAAAGAAGAAAGCAAAGTCATAAATTATATAAGAATTGGTTAGGAGAACTTTCTTAAATAATAAAAAAAACTGAATAGGACAATATGGTCTGAATAGGATAATTGGGTATCGTAGTGATCTTTATAAGAACATAAATGTTTTTGTTTTCAAAACTAGCTGTCGTCCGAGGCTCCTTTTGTGTGAAATTAGAAAAAACAAAACAAAGTAGCCTATGTCTCCAGAACATTCTCTAAACCTATGTCAAATTTCACCGAGATCTGTTTAACCGTTTAGGCTACAAACTAACAGATATCCATCTAAACTTTCGCATTTATAATATTAGTAAGAAGTAAAATTTATCTTTACAAAGACATTTTCTTAATGACAGTAGACAATGTACCCCACCTTTAGCAAACCAACGTGAGGAAATTTCTCGAAGGCCAGTCTATGAGATTCTCCACCACGGTATATCCTAGCAGCGGTGATGGTGTTAGGTCCCATCCCGTCACCGACGAACAGGATCACATTTTTAGCTGTTCTTAAATTAAATTTAACTTGCAATGCCTCCTCCAACTCCTTTTCCGCTAAGGATTTCCAGTATTTTTGATCTGGAGCCACAGGAAAAACGATTTTAATTTAATTAGGAGTATTCTTGTGTTAGCAAGATCGTAAATAAAAGCCAGTTACAACAGTTTAGACCAGTGATACCCAAAGTGTCCGAGTCGGATCACTTAAAGAACACAGAAGCCCTGGCAACGATCTACGATTGTTCGAAACAAATTTGGGGTCCACGAAAATTTTATCTAATATATGACGTATATGGATCACCGCTCGCGTGTACATAAACCCTGTATACGAAATAAAATTGTACAAACATTTAATTTGAATGATTTATATTTCTAAAGCAACCCACCCCGTTACAACTATGTATGGGATTCGCGGGAAAAAGTCGGAATCTCTGATTTACAGCGACAATTGACAATAATGACCTAATTGTTGGTGGATCAATTGTAAAAAAGGTACGTAAATGCAAACCAATAGTAAATATCGTTTCATTAGTGTTTAATTTTTTTTTTTACTTATAATTTGTATGAACGTTGTTTTTCTGTAGCACAATACCTACATTGTGAGCATAATTAAACAAATGTGGTATCTAATTAAAATATTTACATTAAAAACATAATATTGTTCAATACAACACTATCTCATCTCACCAATTATGTGTTAAACTGTTTAGGTTAAGTTACAACGGATGTTATACAACAGATAAAACAAAATTTAAAAAAAACAAGCAATTAAAATAATACAGCTAATAAATCGTCATCGTTACGAATATATTTACATTTCTTATCAACTCACCTGTTTGTAATGAACACGTTGTAATACAAAATATAGACAAAAACACGACCACACTCCACGAATGCATTTTGATGACTGTCGAAACGAAGCAGCTGGCCGACTGATTCCGAATATAATAGTTATTGTTATTATCTGTGGTATACTGTAAGCGCCGTTTTTACTTATGCCTGGTTCACACTTGGCCAGCACAGTTGGATATTAGCACAAGCCAGGCATGGATTGTATGGACTCATTGGTACTAGATTACTTTACGCCAGTTAAATTATTATTTAATCTAAAGAATGTTCCAGAAATTGGATCCCGTTTAAAGTGAAATATTTAACAAAAAAACTTCTTAGTCTTTGTCTTGACGAATTGTTACGTACTTTTCTGTCGCATAAAGACCTTGAAAATACTGTTTTTATTTATTTCATGTACTTTGAACAACGAAACAAAATAATAGTTAGTCATATATTGAAAAAACTAATTTCATCATGATATATTTGAATTAACTATAATTGACTTGATAAATGACGATCAAAAAAATAAAAGATCAAACAAGATATGTATTATCTGAAAATTATGCAGATAGTAATTAGTAGATTATAATAATGACTAGCTGTTGCCCGCGACTTCGTCCGCGTGGTATTGGAAAACATACGAACTACATAAATAACAAAAAGCTACGTATCCCTCGGGAACCGGACATTTCTCGGGGATGAACCGTATCCCATGTGTACTCCAGACTTTGTTTTATATCTGTGCTAAATTTCAATAAGATATGTTGAACCGTTGCAGAATGATCGAGTAAACATTAAAGAACTAAATGAATCCCACGGGAACCGTAACTATTCCCGGGATAAAAAGTAACCTATGTGTTCTTCCACACTATACTCTACATCAATTCCGAATTTCATCGAAGTCCGTTTAGCAGTTTAGGCTACCAACTCTAACAAACATCCATCCATCCATCTAAACTTTTGCATTTATAATGTTAGTATAAAGTATGATATGATATATGATATGATTAGTAAATTACATTATGTATTGTTGAACACCTAATTAATTACTTTATAATCTAGAGGCCGAATACTGAAACGGCATTTAAATATCGAACAGCGTCTTTAATTATAAAGCTATTCCAAATGCCATTATTTTTTTGACGTCTAACAGATTGTAACCATCGCTTATGTAGAGAAGTGTTAGTTTCATTCCAGTATTCCGCTGTAAGTTTTTTTGGTCTTGGTGTTATAAGAGCGGGCTTTTTTGACTAAACTGTCATAACACTGTTGTGCGGTTACCGATTGTTTCGCCCATTAACTGTTTGGTTGCACAACTAAAAATCGAGTAGTGTACGCTCTATATAAGTCCATAGAAAACAAAGCGCGACTAAAGATGTGCGATCGTTTAATTTCAGGCGTTCGCACGCTCTTTGTTTGGACAGACAAATTTTAATTGCATTTATGTTCCGTATGGTTTACTTGGTAAGATAATCGGGCTGTCATGGTCCGAGATACATCGCAGAGCCCAAGACAGAGCGAGCTGGCGGCGTACTGTGGACGCCCTCTGCCCCACTTTGGGGACATAGGAATAGAAGAGAGAGAGAGAGATGGTTTACTTGGACCCACGAATTAAGGTAGATACAATTTTGTAATTAAAATACAAACAGACATATTGTTTACTTTATTAAAAAAATAATCTATCCTTAAATTATAATACATATGAATTAAAAATCACTATTTATTCTGCTTGTCCGTTGTTTTGGCAACACTGTCTCGCCGTAGGGTTCCTTCATCTTCCTGTACAAACTGTTAACGACAGTCAAATAGTATAGAGAATACCCTGGAATTACAAAATAACACTTTATCTTAGTTGCTTTATTAAGAACTTCAATAAGTATTTATTCCTACCAGCTCCAACAATAAACAGGAAAACAACAGCAATAATGTGAATAGGGTTGTCGAGATGCGGTCGGAGTTCGCTGCTGAATAGACAGGTCACTGCGGCGACAAGGAACAGGCACAAGATGAAGAACGAGTTGAACAGGATCGACAGCTGCAGGAATTCTGGACGTCTCTGGAATGTTCCAGAATAGGAAAGGATTTAATCGATTTCGAACTGACCATAAACATAATTTAAACAAAAGTTTTTTAATGTCTATGGTTCTGGCATAAAAATACCACTGACTATAAATGGTTGAAAAGTATTTTATTTACGGCATTTCGGCGCTAACTGTAGCGATAGATGCTGAGGATATGAATAATAAAAGATAGACTGCCATCTCGCCATCGCCTATCCATTTCTACAGATCAATGTAAAATACTCACAAATCCCATGCCTGCCAACACAACGAGGTTACTAATGCCCGAGAGTGCAGAGAACATGATCATAGTCAATGAGATTAGGTTATCTTCTTTCTCTCTCACTCTGTGACGAGGTAGATTCCATGCGCCTACCACTATGTATGCTATGCAGAATAACTGGAAAGAAGAGAATGGATAGATTTTCATCACTATACAAGAGAAAACCGTAATATATAAGGAATAAAACTTTGGCACAAGAAAGTCAGTGTCTAAGGTATAAAGAAACAATACTCACAGTAGATATAATGCAGAGTACGAGACATCCTGTCTCTAAAGAGAGACACCCACAACACCGCCGTAATGTTGGTAGTACCATCTTGTATCTGGACCTGTAAATTCAGTTCTTACGTTTCATGTGGTGATATTGTTAATCCAAGGGAGAAATAGTATTGGTTAAGTCAACCAAACATGAACCTATATGCAACACCTACTATGGGCGTCGCCAGCCGATGATTTAAGCTAGGTCTAGGACGGCTACCTCTTTGTCCCCCTTTGGCGACGCCCATGCTTTATAATTTGTTAGTTGCTACATCTGGTTAGTGAAGTTTTATTAGAATAGATCTTAGTGCTAGACTTTGAACGGCTTCTATCCTGTCCTTTAGTTCGTTAAGGACCACCCTTTGATTGGACACTAACGCCCGATTTGTGAAACGAATCTTAAATGCTTCGCTTTATAAGCCCAGCGAACAATCTGAAAGACGGTCTTTGTTTTGGGAGTTTAAGGCTGGCCATATCATTTAAAACGCTGTATATAAAATTCGTTTCAGTATTTGGACTTCAGTGGTAGTCTATGGAGAGACCGTACAGATAATTATATAGATATTAAAGAGTATAATTCTTAAATCCTATCCTAACTTCATATAAGGCATCTTATAAATTACAGCAAACCTCATTTCCTACCACAAATGACTTGTAATAACCTATTAGATTGCAGTCCTTGACTGATGCAATCAAACTTTAACTCTATTTCCTATTCATAAAGTGCATTACAGTTTGCATAGTTTAAGGGTGACATCAGCACGTTTGATCTGCAAAGAACATCGTCGCGTGGCCTGAAATAGGTCGTCCTATATATTGAAAATAGTATGCGTTTCAATATGTTAATTTCAAGATGCGTTGTAATTTAATCATTTACTTGTTTTGATATATGCCAGTCACAAAACACTTTCATTTAAATCTGAAGACGTTTAGGAAGTTTTATAGAAATTAAAACCTAAAACTCGATAGACTAAAAGATCAAAGGTGGCGGAACGCCAACTATTAATAACCTAAATGTTTTGGAGTAATTAACCTTCTATTCAAAGCTAGAGATGAATGTAGCAGATAAAATCCTTATGGAAATGACCGTTATGAACAAAACGGCCTTTAATGACGGTGGTCATGTAAGGCCGTTTTGTCCATAACGGTCCCGTCAGAATCAGGTTAATTTCGACCATCGCTATCAATATTCTACGTCCAAGAATGTCCTAGTTGATGATTAAAAAGGATTTTTAAAATAATAGTTGAAATTCTTATAAGATTCCTAACTGAATTCGTCTAATGACCGGTTTCTCAGCAACATTTAACCATTCGTTAGTATTTTCGGTTCGTTAACTTCATGAAATACGTTCCGAAAGTATGTAAATTGAGTTTGACTACGTTGAAGCGTAGACCATCCTAGATACAATTAATCACTCGGTTATAATAGAGTAAATGAAAACTTCAGAAACCAAGCCTAAGTCTAGTAAATACAATGAAATACTCGGCCTTGAAACCATAGCACTGCAATATTGATTGATGAAACCTTCGGACTATCATTTCGATATATGACTAACTACAGACAGACCATCTGTTCCGTTTCACATTAAAATTATTCTAAAATTATCTGTTGCTCGCAACTTCGTCCGCGTTAAATTAAAAAATAATAAAAAAAAACATTATTTTACATACGATAAATTACTTTTCTAATAGTGAAATAATTATTAAAATCAGATCAGTAGTTTTTGAGTTATTTCTATACATACAAAAGTTAGTATAAACATAGGTTATGTGGTTTGGTTTATTTTTAATTACGTAAATAAATAAATGACTTAACATTAATGCCATTTTAATAAAAATACATTATAGTTAGTTAATTTATTCATTTTTTTAGACCAGTTGGGATTGTATTGTTTATCAATATAATTTTCAAGTTTGTTAAGTTTTAGTTGACTAGTAAAAAAATTTATGTTTTTAAACCAATATCAAAAGGTAAAATAAATCTGTAATTGCATTGATTACAAAAAACGACGTTATTGTGAAATCACTTGCATTAATAAATAACCTATGACTCCTACATTGTTTTGCTTTATATATTTTTCTTTTTAATACTCATTATTAAATTTGTATTCAATTGAATTACAAAGATTTCAAAAATCCTTTTATCAGAATTGTTAATGTAATTTAGATTTGACAAGCTACTTGACCTTAGCTTTTTTTAGACTTTGACAAAAGTGAGATTATTTGTTTTTCCAGAATGTTCTAGAAAAAAAACTCGAAGTCAATATTATCGTACCAATAAAATTTTAAACTTACGGATTTTAAATAAATATATTACACAAAACAATACTAACGTTCAAAATGTTTTCTTGTTGCGCTGCATTGCATTAATTCTTGTTTTATTGCCAAACATAGTTTAAACACAAAATGTTAATAACGTCCAACAATAGAATTCGACAAGTTCTAAATTCCATTTCACTTAATGTTCTATGATATTATTAAAAAAAACATTCATTTATTTATGTAACAGATTGAAAAAGAACGGAACGCACTGCGCGGCGGTTTATGAGTAACTGACGGGCGATTTGGCGCCAAACGCGCTTCCTACATCCATGACCATGGCCTTGTGGCGGCCATTGCTGAGGGCATCATTAATTTATTAACTGCATTTAATTGTTTAGTAAAATTTCTTTTATCTATATCAACACATTTTAATGTGATTTTTTTTTTCATATCTCATTGAAGTGAAATAAAATCGAAGGGAAAATAAAGATGCAAAAGTAATTTTTATCACTTTAATTAGTCAATCGTATATTTTGATAGCCATAAATCCAACTAAATCGTTTCTATCGCTGTTATATTGTTTTCTCTAAGTTCTTGAGTGTCAAATCTCCTCGATCACAAAATACCTCGGCATTATAGTTACTGGTTCTTCATACATTACTTCAAATCAGACAATCTGTTTTATTAACTTCACATTAGCAGTATTTAAATGCATCCAATACTTACGTATGACGTATATGAAATAGGCATATACCACTGAAACAATAAACATTGTTTTATTTTACGAGGACTTTAAGGTGGATTTCCATTACCTGTACAGTTTAGCAATGGAAGCTGACATTAAGCAATAATTATTTACTATTTAAAAGCACGGCGATACTGGTCGATATTTCCTTGTGAAGCAGGAATTCGAGTAAAAAGCAGCAAAGTATATTCATTGCCAGCATAAATGTCGCGAATATCAAATATAATCGGAGAAATACGCGGAGATTCTGAAACAAATAAAAAAAAAAACAATATCGATTTAAAAATTTACAACATTCATTTTTCTAAACAGATCATGGTTATTTGATAGTGGCCAGTCACAAAAAGTACAGTCGGGTATAATTGTGATGCAATAAATAATGAGGTTATAAAAATATCGTTACCAATATTTAAAAGATAGCAACATCAAAAATAATGTATCTTGACATATATAGAGGCGGTAAACGTAAATTATTTGCAAATTATATTCAGTCGTTGAATTTTTTACTTGATTCAACATTCGTGTCGTAATAAAAACGTAATATTTTGGTCTTTATTTAACTATACCTTGTGTATTCCAATTAGAAGTATGATTGTAAATTTAATATTCGAAATTCCGATAGGAAAAGCAAATTGTCCCAGTAGTAAAACGTCTACCAACGTTTTCATTGCATTCGGGTCGTCCATAGATAAATTCATAGACAGAGTCATAGATAAGTAAACGGCCAGTGATGTGATTACGAAATGTACAGCCTGGAATCAAATAATACGGAATTAAGTAGGGTTAGTTTAAGCGATAAATTGTAAAATTATTCAGGTTTAGAAACGACGGCCTAAAATAAACACAATAGGAATTATAAGTCTTCTTAAATAAGAGTTTTAATTGATATATAATCTATCGTTAAATTGTTACATTAATTTTGCTTACCAATAGAAAATATCCAATAATGTAGCAGCCCGTTTTCAGATTTATCCAGATAAAACATTTTTCGTTTGCCATTTTTAAATCACTTTCTAAAAAATACCACAGACAAATCAAGGATTTATTATGCCCTGTCAGTATCTCATGGTAAAAGAAACAATCGATTTTTATGTTTACTACAAAAACGAGTTATCTTTCAAACTAATTAAATGTTATACAAAATTATCACAAGTTATTTTAGATCGATAAACGTGCTGCAACCTAATATACTAATTATAGTAGAAAAATTTAAAAAACTTGCATGTTTTTATTTATTAACAAATATTAATATGTTCCTCTTCAAAAACACCTCAGTCAAAAAAGTTTGAGCACAAGGAGCCGGTTTCCAGTTCAGTCATAACTTTATAAATTATATAGCGTAAACCAGTTGAGCATAACAAAATGTTGCGAAATACAGTGCAGCGACAGTTATAACTAACGTTATAAAAGCTGTTTTCATAACTGTTACGTTATCGCTAACCGCTATTTAGCGTTAGTTGGAACTAAACTGTTTAAATAGTACGTAATATTACATAACATAGTATTAGTATTAGTACACATTATTGTAGTGACATAAATCATCAAAAATAAGGGTTATTTTTGGGTTTTACGGTGTCTATATACGGATATTAAACGATAAAAGTAATTAAAACATTAAAAAACAATAGTTTATTTCCGAAAGTTACAAAAACTGTATAGGCATTTAAAATATTAAAATAAAAAATGCTTCATATTTCAAGGCTGATTAAGTTTTTTGCCACCTTAAAAATGAAACATTAGAGTCAATAGTTTCTTTTAAAAATCGTAGTCTCAATAATCGTGTGGTATTTTTATACTTAGTTAACTTAAGTCCTTCCTCACTGTTTTTTTTGTCGTTAAAAGATCTGTCAATAATATTTTTTATGTCACATATTCGCTTATTTCAAACTGTTTCCTTTTGTAATTTTGTGTTCTTAGGTTCGATTTGCTTCATATATCTCCAAATAGTGTGTATGAAATAGGCGTTCAACACTGAAATGCAAAAAAATGTTTTATAAGTACTCTAAAAATTTACTCCGATTTCTTTGTTCTTAAATGTTTTGGTCTAGTCCTGATTTCATACTTACGATTAATAAGAACAGATATGCTAGCAGCAAGATCTATGTGGAAAAGGAATTCCATAGCAAACCCTGCGATGACTGTAAATACTGCCATACACGTTGCGCATATCAAATACACCTTAATTCGCAGAATACTTTTCTGAAACCATTAATAGTTTTTACCCACAGATCAAAATTGAGCGCGGTTTTATTATTAAAACTTTTATTCAGGAAAAAGGTATGCATATATACCGACAAGGATATCTTACCCGGTGGGCATAAAACAAACTAAATTATAACAGTACACTAGCGCCATTCTGTGAACTTCAAAAAATTTAGCATTAAACTCTTAGGACTGCAGCTGTAATGTTATATTTTTTATGCCATTTTTGACAGAACTAATCGCAACAGCATCGTCTCTTATTGACTCAAACAACCTTGTTTACAAATTTTTCAATAGACTTAACAAAAAAGAAATAAAAAAAAAACACTATCTAATTCACGAATTATGATCAATTTAACTAAGTAGTCAAAAAACTAAAATAAACATTTCATTTTCGCTTACCACATGCAATCCAACTAGTAGTATTATTATAAATTTTATATTCGATACACAGATGGGAAAAGCAATCTGTCCAAATGCCAAAATAGCCATTAACTTCTTCATATCTCGAGGATCATTTACTGATAGTGTTAGAGGTACACTCACTATCGTATATGTTACTATCAGTAACAACGCTGTGTGGACAACCTTCGAAAAAAACGTATTTCCAGTTTCAATTTTTTTATTACAAAAAAATAATATCTAGCAATTTTTAGAACTTTTACTTACTGCGAGAAAGTAGCCTATAGTGTAGGACGCTGTTTTCAAATCCACACAAAAACAACATCTTCCATAGTCCTTTTTTATCATCATTATTGTAATGTTTTAAAAAATGATTTTTAAAGTTTCTCTTTAATCTGTGAATATAAATTTCTTGTCTTATTGGTATAATATTTACTTAAAGGTGTTTGAAATGTAATTCAAAATTAAAACTAGTTACATACGTCAGTAGTTATTTATGGGAGCTCTTTTTAATTTTTTAAAATGTACAAGTACAGACGTAAACACATATATGTAAATAACACCATTACACTTGAATACTCCTGTTCAATTTGATCGGTTACATTCAATAAACATAACTAACCACATTTGTACACAAGCTATCGTATTTCATAAACGATAAGAAATAAATAGAAGATATAAACAATGCAATAACGTAAGAGACAACCTGCTAATTAACAACACGACTTTAATATTCTATGTTTTGATGTTATATGACTTAGTGTTGGACTCTAAAATAACTGCTTTTTGTAACGAACGTTATTTATATCTTTCAAGATTTAAAGTTTTCACTTCTATCATTTGTTTATTTTTTTAACTGGAAAGTCTTCCTAAAAATGTATACAACATTTACAAAGTAATTTTAGCAACGATTTAAAAATTAAATCAATATTTTTTAAAGCGTTATTAACGTGTTATCCGTTTTTTATCTGTTTTTTGTGTGCGAATGAATGAAGTATGTTCCTTCCGTCTCTTTTTGTTACATAACGGTACAAACCTCTGCGAATCGAGACAGGTTTTTTAACTCAAAGCATTTTTGCGCGTTGGAAATCCCCGTACCTTTATTACGAATGGAATGTGGGTTGATTCTTGTACCATAACATACACTTACTTTGCTTTTATATATTGTGTTTCGTTTAATTTAAAAACGCCAAATGAATATATTAAGTTATCGATTATTTTGCTTTGTATTTCTTAGTTTTTCTTTGAGCATCAACGCAAAATCTTACTTCTTACTAATATTATAAATGTAAAAGTTTAGATGGATGGATGGATAGATGTTTGTTTGAGTTTGTAGCCTAAGCGGCTTAACGGATTTCGATTAAATTTGGCATAGATGTAGAATATAATCTGGAAGAACACAAAGGCATTCACTTTCACTCATTCACTTTTGTTTTTTCCAATACCACGCAGACCTAATCGCGGGCGAAAGCTAGTACTATTATAATAAAGCGTAAACACACATTTCTTTGCGGTGTAAGATGTCTGCAGTTACGGCATATTTATGAATAATCCTTTTTAGAATAAATAGCCCTCCACTTACGTTACGCTTTAGGCTACATATTTTCACGCCATTAAACTTAGGGGGTAAATATTTTGGATAAAAACCCTAACGTGGGAAAGAGACCATAAGTTGTTGCCAACATCAAGATTGAAGCAAGGTTGCCATGCTTTGTCATCACGTCAAATAATTTTGACATTTGCAATTGATAATATGACAATTGTAAACAACAGAATACAATTATCATAACTTCATGCGGGTGAAGCCGCACGGGAACAGCTAGTAGTTTATAAAACCCTGTCCCGGGCGTCATAATTAATGTAGGGATCGTTGAAATAAAGTACGAAATAAAAAATAATAATTTATTAGTTTATAATGTTACTTTACATTAGCATTACAAATTAATTTTTTTAAAGAAAAATAGTAAAATACAGATTATATTTATATATTTAAGGCAACATTATTTTAAACTTATATCCTAATATAAACAATAAGTTTTCATCACCATCGATAAACATTTTATTTAATCACGTTTATATTTAGCTACCGTATAGTTTTGTAAATCTGTATTTATATATATAATAAAATTAGAGTGTCTGTTTGTAATATCCAAGGAAAAATTCCAGATTTCGGGAAGATAATGTATTTGCGTTGCTGATAACGAAAATAGCATTTAATAAATTTTTGTCTGTCTGTCCGCAACTGCGTTTGTTTCCGGTAATCTCCGAAACTCTCTATTTCAACCGGACTTTCATTGAAGGGTAGCTGATATGGACTGGCATAGGCTACTTATTTTTATCTTAATACTAGCTGTTCCAGCGCGGCTTCATCCGCATGAAATGTCAGAATTCAAACGCACAAATGACAATTACTTCCTTGATGTTGGCAGCAACTGATGGTCTCTTTCCCACATTAGGATTTATAATATAAAATATTTACCCCCTAATTTTAATGGCGTGAAAATATATAGCCTAAAGCGTGACGTAAGTGTAGGGCTTTTTATTAAAAAATAACTATTCAAAAATATGTTGTAATTGCTGATATCTTAGGCAACAAAGAAGTGTGTGTTTACGCTTTTATAATAGTATAGATTGCGTGGACGAGTCACAGCAACAGCTAATGTTAAATAATATTCATTGAATATCCAAATGAATGAAAATAAATGACAAAATACAGGTACATTTAACAGCTAAATAATATCTTGGATTAATTACAATCGGACTAAACAGGGTAACAAGTGATATTCATTTTTACTTCTTCGGTCACAAATTCCAAACATATACAAATGCATATAAATTACCCTTTATTTTGATGTATGATAATTTGAACCTAGATTCTAACCCTAGGTTAGGCACTAATGTGCTAATCAGTGGGATGAGGTAGTCTTTGCTTACTCTAAAACACATAAATAACATCACTTTCGACAATTTTTAGGATAAATTATTAAAAATCCCAATTTCCACTGGCAATTTCTTGTCGGCCTTTTTTTTTAGTTATTTTAACACTCTCAGATTTATTATCCTTTCTTGAGAATATCGGTTCATAACTTTATACACTTTCTACATCTGGCTTCGGACGATCAAGTGATAACCAGTATGATCTGATGACGTATAAAAAGTAAGCGTTGAACACTGAAAAGAAACAGAAAAAAAATAAAAAAAAATCTCGGGTACTATACTTTGATACTTCGGTATCTGTCAAGAGATTTAGGCTCCAGAAAGAAATAACCTTAGTCTTTAACAGAGTGGGAGACAAAAGGTACATTAATTAAAAAAAAAAACATACTTAACAATATAAATACACCTTACTTAGGGTAGGCTCCAAACTCAGTGGGGAAATATAGTGAGCTGGTGATTCAGAAGTTTTAAGAGAAAACACACTTACCACAAGCAATACTGTTCCCGACTGATTCTGATCGTTCCTTTTCCACAATAACTTCTTTAAAAATGGATACGATTATAAATAACGTTAGCATCATTGTCCCGAATATCAAATATTTTTTTATATAATTCCAGTTGTCCTGAAAAATATAGAAAAAATTGTACATTAGGAAGATCGTCTACTACAGGATCGAATTTTCCGTTAATAATTACTAATATGAAAAGTTTGAGAGTATCCCCGGTGGTTGCGAAAATAAAGGAGTAAAAGGTTAGAGTGGTATGAGCATGTTATGAGAAGGGATGAATCGCATGTAACAAGACGGACGTTAGTTATGAATGTGGAGGTACACCGGTAGAGGTAGACGTAGAAAGAGATGGTTGGATTGCGTGAAAGGTGACATGATCAAGAAGAGAGTGATGACTGAGATGACGGATGATAGAGTGCTTTAGAGGACGAAAACCCGGTGCGCCGACCCTACGGGAGTAGGATAAGGCAGGGAGATGATGAATTGCTGAGTATACAAGGATTTTATTACATATTTCTGAGATATAGATCACAGTCTCACTAAAGCAGCAAGGATTATAGCCTGGATTGTGTAACGTCAGCCAGTAAACCACAACTTTCTCACAGAAAAAAGGTGTAAAACCAAAGTTTCGTCTTTTCTAGTATGGTGACGTCGAAAACATTCTTACCAGCAACTATAATACATACTATATATTTATGAAGGCTGATAATTACGCAGGACATTTAAATTCAAATGACCTTGATGTCTTCAATTTTGCAGTTTTTATGAGAGAGAGATGGAATATATATATTCATAAAGATACGTCTTTCGCCCGCGCCTTATCTTCCAGACTTTCGTCTACGTCTATGCCAAATTTCATCGAGATCCGTTCATCCGTTTAGGTTACAAACTCTAACATCCATCCATCACTAAATATAAATCAAATTGTAATATAAAATAATATTGTAAAGAATGTAAGAATAAACGGAACGACAAAGTCTCTGACGACTGTAATGTCAGGGGTGTAGGAAAAAAAAACATCCATCCGTCTAAACTTTCGCATTATTAGTATGAATTAGTAGAATTACCAGGTACAATCCGAATAGGACTATGATGTTAAATACTACAAGAGAGATGGCGACGCATATCAAAAATCCGCCAGCGAACACGACGAATGTGATCACCCCTCCTAAATGATCACTGTCAGGGGAGATGTCCACATCATTCACTCGGGTATAGTAGTACTGTACAGCCGACACACACAACTGAATTGTAATGGTCTGGAGTGCCTGGAAAACAGAATTAGATTTTAAAAAAAGCAGACTATAATATGCCCGTCAATGTCAGCCACAATCTGAATGTCCCGTCAACATCGTTCCAACCATTTCAGAGACTACCCGGAATAAACGCGGATTGCGGACAGACAGAATGAAAATTTCTTTATTACTATTATCGTTATTAGCAACGTAAATATATTATGTTTCCGAAATCTGGTTATTTTTTTAATGTAACATACAGACGCTCCGATTTTATTACATTTATAGATGTATAGATTGCATATAACTACGTCGTAGTCTTTGATTCCAAAAATCAATCAAAATAATGGGACCCACCTGCAAGCATTACCTTTCGGATAAAGAAAGAATTATCAAAATCGGTCCACTAGCGGCGGAGTTATGCCG
>NW_013525224.1:970660-982211 GCF_000836215.1 Papilio polytes
AGACGAATTGAGTACCTCCTTCTTTTGGGAAGTCGGTCAAACAAACGTACGCGTTTAAGCTGTGTCTAGAGTTCACAGCAAAAGTTTTATATAGCTACAGCCAAAAAAGGAAATGTTCATTTTCATTCTTACCATTAAAATATAAACGAAGATATAACATACTGCCTTCCAATTTATTAAAAAGCAGCATTTCTCCGGCTTCTGCACTGTCATGCTACGACTGAAAGAGACAGAAATACAAAAATCAGTAATAATCGATGCCCCAATATTAGTTTTTAAACATGGTTTGAATTAATCTTACCGATGTTGAGGAAAATCCAGAAGTTATAAACAAGGAAACTTTTATGGACTACCTAAATAACTTTATCTCCGATAAATAGTCATTTGTATTGATTACAATGTTTGCGAATAAGGAAAATCTTGGTAAATAAATACCAGTTTTTGTTATCCCATTCTAACATCGGGTCATCTCTTTCTACCAGTTTTGACGATGCACGAGTTAAAAAGGGTTGAATGGTAACCTGTATTTGGTCCTTTACTGTTCCTATTTTTTTGAAGTTATTGAAATAAGAAAGTTAATATCTGAATTATTTCTTAATACACTTAAAAACAAACGATTAATTATTTCCATAATTATTTTAAGGAAACCAATGGGAAAATCATAGTGAAATACAGAACCTACTTTAAGATTATCTTTTCCGTTCCGTTTATTTACCACTTTGACGTGACATTTTAATGACAATTTCAATTTGACATTCTACTGTTTTGAGAAAATATTTTATTTATATAAATTTATTCTAAACGGAATATAAACGTGTGATTTGATATCGTTATATGCAAACTGTCGACTCAAATCAATAGGTAAAGAACGTAATAAGGTATCTACCCTTTAATTCATCATTTAATCGCTTATGCCGAAAGATTTATTCGAAAACGTTAACTCTCAAAGTAAAAGTCTTTCTAAGTACAGTCGCGAGGAAATAATATAAAAATCTAATTAAATTAGTGTACTTTTACAAACATGTTTATAGAAAGTTCTCCGAGGTAACAGGTACAAACATATCTTTAGGTTAAAAAGCAAATTTAAAAAGCATAACAACGAAAATGAGTACTACGGTAATTCACAAAAAAATCTAATACGTAAAACACTATCACGATTTAATTATTAGTGATGCTTAACAATATATCAATTTGTTTAAAAAATATCAAGCTATAGTTGTCTAAGATAAAAAGAAATTATTTATTACACTAGTGTGAAGAAAACATGTAAAAAGTCAGTATTAAAAAAATAATAATAAAATGTTTTGTTAGCAACTGTCCCTTTGAAAGTTTAAACATTAATTTACCTTGTTTATATATTTTTTTGTGAACTCACACAATATAGTTACACCTTTTATTTAAAAACACACTGTATTTTTACACGGTACATAAACATATAATTTGCGATATGGACTGAAAATAATTTCATGTATATGTGCTGCGCAGTGCGCAAGCGACTAAGACTAACCAAAACGTAAAATAGTGAGTAGTGACTACACTCGTTATAACGTAACGTTATTAAGTTTTAACGTAACGTTATAACGGTGTTACCTTATGCTACGCGTTGTTGACGCTATTATAAAGTGTTTAATATTAAGTATAAATCTAATAAACTAAGTAATTAATCCAGCAAAATATCAATCCTTTTTTAAAAGATATTTTGTACATTCATACACCTAATTTAAAAACAATATTAACCATAACGGCTACTTTAAAAAAACGCTGAATTATCAAGCCCTACGCCCACCTGTAACACGTTCATTCATTTGTTATGTCTGTATGCGTGTATGCGTCTCTTTCAAACTTAACGATTTTCATTAGAGTAAAAGAGACAACATAAAAATGTCCTCTTTCTATAACAATTGCTCATTGGAATTTCCATAGAAAGCGGGTATTTATGTTTACATCAAGAGGTAAAGTTATTTTAAGATATGTAATGTTATGCAATTTTATTTTGAAATATCTTTAACTAAAATACCCTACTCTGATTGTTTTTACGTTACTGAACTTTTACGAATCTGTAAAATTATAACTGTAATTTATTTTCAGATATCAAGATGTTTGTTTGTCGAAACTTTTGTCTTTGCATGGATTTACGGAAAGGATGTATAGCTATAGCGTATTTTCAAGCGGTAACAAAAAATAACCTAGTTTGTCTTGATTGATTCAGCCATTTAGGTTACGAAACACAAAGAAATGGAAATAAAACCTACACAAACGTGTACCCATTATATTTATTACTAATTTCTGTCTTGTTTTCGAAAAATAACAAAGTTTAAATAACTTACTAAAATTAATAAATGCGATAGTTAAGATGGATTAATGTTTGTTAGAGTTTGCCGCCTAAATGGCCGAACGGAACTCGTTGTTTAGCATAAATATCTGGAAGAACACATACGCTACTTTTTTTTTAAATCCTCCATAAAACTGTTACAGGTTCAACAATTATTACTAATGATCTATACATTACGAGCTTTATTTGAAGATTTTTATTTCTTCAAGACTTGCAGCAAAGCGTTATATGAAGAGTCGTCGTTTATGCTCGCTTATTCAAAGGCTGTACATCTTTTCTTACACACGCTATATTTGATTTTAACCTGTTCACTATTGGTTGGATTGCATAAGGTAATATCATTATCAAACAAAGACACTAACTTTTTTTTTCACCACTGCCTGAAAGGTACTATATCAATTGTTATGTTTAGTGCCACCTAGTGTGCGTAACATGTAATAAAACATTTTACAAAATTATATAAGCGCCATCTTTTTTTATAAAACAAACTAAAATATAATTTAAAGGTTTTCTTTGACATTTGAGTAATTTATTTTTGCAGGGGATATCAAGAATTATTAAAGACTATCTGATCTGTGTATTTATTTACATGGTATTCTATGCTTTGCTATACCTTTTAGCGTGGATTTGTCTAGATGATTTTGAAATAGAGGGTGTGGGACCGCCTATTAATTTAAGTAAGTGTTATATAATGGCTATTGAAATATTATTATTAATAAAGAAATTGTAATTTATAAGACGGACGAAAGAGACACCTGAGAGAAAAAATTGCAAAACATATTGTAGTTAATATTGCTATTACAATTCCACAGTTAAAGTTAGTACTTGAGTTGCCACGGCAGGCAATAGACTACCATTGTTCCTAACTCAAATACCACGTAATCGTATTTAGAAATTGCATATTTTCAGCTCTTAATATCTATTTTCTCCTGATGATGCGCAGTTACTGGTTAAAGATGTACACGAAGCAATCTTTGAGTGTAAATGCATAGTTTACCGCCATTTTGCCTGTTATTCAAAATGGCGTTTAGATATCTGTCACATGTAAATAAAAATATTTTTCAACGTCCTGTCGATATTCGTTTTATTTATTTAATTCAATGTTAATAAACATAAAATGTTTAATGTTCTTATTGTTTTATTTATAAATCATGATATTGTCTGGTTGTATCGAATTATTCTGTTCCAATAGCTTCTAATGACGAAGATGAAATACACGTGAAGAACTGAAAATAAAATAACAAACATTAAAAAGGAATACAATAAACACTTATTTAACTAATTAAAATAAAATTGTTAGTTAATAAAGTTGTTAATAAAATAAAATAGGTTATTGTCTTACTTAAGCTGATAATCTTATAGGCCACATCAATAGCGGAAACTAGCAGCAAAGGGAAGGACACGAAGCCTGTAGTAGCCGCTACTATGAGATAAACCATAGAGCATAGGAGGTACGCGCGGATGTAGGCGTCCTTTTTCTGTATAGAACATTAAAAATTACTGAATTAAACATTGGCGCCAATCAGTTTTTTAATCTGGAAACCACAGGAAAGAGAAACATTTTCTGTATAACCTTTTTGCTGTCTATTAAAGGTTAGGTAGACATAACTTCTTGCATCGGCAACGCTATTTTAGTGAAAACCGACGGTCTTATACCATATATCTTACCATTATAAACGCGAAAGTTTATATGGATTTTGATTAGACTGCCCAACTGCTGAACGGATCTATATGTTTGGTGTAGATAGAGTAGTCTGTAAGAACACATTGACTGTCTTTGTTTTTTTCATCCCGCATGTAACCAACCCTTGGCCCAACTATAGTTACCTTTCCCGCTCTTTTTCTTATTAGAAAAGGATAGTAAGGAAACGTGACACTAGAGGAGACGCATAAGAGGGGAAATACGCTCTCTATGTGCGTTTCCTCCTCCGATTTAGGGAAGGCAACGCATCCGTTATTGCGAATGTCTATGGGCAGCGGTAATTCAGGTGGCTTGCTCGTTTGCTACCTTATGATATAAAAAAGGAAGAAGATGCAAAAGGTATAAAAAAAATGAACCTTACCTTATGCAGTCCGATAATCAGGACGATAGTAAATGCCAGCATGAATGCAATAGCGAGAAGGAACAGGCCGCTCAGTGTCATCATAATAAAGCCCATGTCGGTGATGGCCTTGACAGTTGATGTCAGCATTATAGAGCCCTCAACAATCCCGTACAGTGATAGAGACAATGTAATGACTTCAATTAACTGGAACGTAATATAAAAGAGTTAACTAAATTGCGTTTGAATAAAGTTTGAATGTGTGTATTAGGTGAATCTGACTAGATCTAAACTCTGGGTAAATTTATTTTTCCATTTTTGGGTCATAATGGTGGTATTATCAGCCTTTATCTGACTATTGTTGGATATAGGCTTTCCCCAATACCTTCAACATAATGCGATCTGGAAGAATACATAGGCTACTTGCTTCTTTTTTAATTCCACGCTGACGGCGACGCCTGCGAAAGCTATTATTGAATGAAATGTATTGTTCGTGTATATTGCCGATGTCTTCATGCGTTAACCGGTACTGAGCAGAAAATACGAGACGCAATTCTTAATGTTGGTACTGATCGACAAATCTTCTGCCGTCGGCTTACCAATTGAAAGTACGCGATGATCAAACAGCCAAATCTTAGTTTGACGCAGAAGCAACATTTCTCTAAAACAAACATTGTATTCGGCATTCTGTAACACGAAAGAAACAATATTTTGATAATTAAAAAACACAAACTACTGAGGCTAATGAAAAAATTGCAAAGCATCTTGTAGTTAATATTGCTATTACAATTCCACAGGCGTATAACCATCCTGAAAGAATGATAATGCACTCAAATGAAAAATTAAAATCGGTACAGTCTTTTAGAAAAGATCACAATTTTTATGACCGTCCCTTTACAGTTTGCGCACCTTTGACCAAACTATTGCACAACTGTTGTACGATTGTCGATTGTTTCGCAGCCAATTCAACTGTTTAGTTGCACAACTAAAAATCGAGTAGTGTGACCTCCATATAAGCTAATAGGAACCAAAGCGAGACTGAACAGTTGTGCGATAGTTTAATCAAATGTAGGTAAATAGGTTTACAATTCAGTAATATGAATTTTGCATCGCAAGGTAAGTTAACATTGGTGAAAGCTTCTGTATAAACTTATTAACTCTTAATAATATTAAACCAGTTTACGTTTTATTATCATTTTATTGAAAACATTAAAAGTCACGGTCGTATAAAATAAGTGATTCAATAACAAAGATGTGATTGGAATTATGAATCTTTTTACATAGAAATTAATGCATTCTGTGTTTAAATTGCTTTGTAATTGTTATTCATAGTGGTTTTCAAACTTTTGATGTAAAAGTAATTTTATTTAGCTGATATTTTGAAGTTTTAGTATTGACGAATCAAAGAGCATTTCTGTTTGTTTAGGATGATATCGAAGATTCAACCTATTAATTAGAAGCTTAAGGCAGATATTAGAATATCTTAATAAACTCTAATATTATTACTTTTTAAATATAAAATGAAATACAGTTTGGGAAACACTTTTATGATTTTTTAAGTAATATATGTTAATGAAAGTAAAAAGACTTTAAATTTATTATACATTAAGTTGTAGTGAAATAATTCTTTTCCTAAAGTATATTAAATCTTGGAATATCTAAAATTAATCTTTCTTTCATTTCCAAAATTATTAACTAACTTTTATATAGCCTGAATACATTACTATCGTAATTTCCTTTAGTACACTTTTTAAGTTCGATTTATACCTTAATTTTATGTACTTACATTTATTTACATGGAGGTTGTAATAGTAGTAAATATCAGATTTACAAAGAAAAAGTTTACACAAAATCCATGTATTCACAACTAAAGCACAACAAATACTAGCGTTATTTTTAAATAAGTCTACATTTTGCATCTCGTTTAACCTGTTTATTAGCACTGTTTTATGCTAATAAATGAAGAGAAAAGTTTTGTTTATATTTGCAAGCCTTTTAATGATAAAGTTGTCATTTAAATTTCTATAAACCGACAATTCGATGTTTCAAATAAAACACGTTTTTTGGATTTGAAAAGGGTTTTCTTTTAGTAACAATAAACCGCCAACACATAACTAGAATCTGTAATAGCAATTATACGTAATTAAAGTTTGCTATTTAAAATTAACAGGTAGTAAAGTAACGCAACCACGACGTTGCCAAATATTTTTTTAAGAGATAAATCCTACTAATATTATAAATGTGAAAGTTTAGATGGATGGATGGATGTATGTTAGAGTTTGTAGCCTAAACGGCTAAACTGATCTCGATGAATGATCTTTGGTGTAGACGTAGAGGATAGTCTGGAAGAACACATAGGCTAATCAATTTTGTATTTTTTACTTCCACGAGGACGGAGTCGCGGGCGAAAGCTAGTGTATTACAAGTACCATAAAAATATTTGTAATCGAAATTCTAACCTAACCCTTAGGTGATGGTAGAACTGTGACAATTCGTTTTTTTACTCACTAATGTCTTATGAGTTGATATCACTTTTGACGAACTAACCAAAAAAATTTAAACCATTCGTCGTTGTTATTTATTGTCGTATTGTATAAACACGTGTTGTCTCTGTCTTGTCAAAAATAATATATGAGATGACAATAGTGTGAAAACAAGCCAGTTACAACTACAAAAAACATACGCAAATTATTGCCAGATGGTTGTAACACGAGCTTTTACTGATAATTAATTTAAAAACATTTGTACCTACGCGCTAAACAATAACATTTTATAATTCAATATACATCGTCGTTTAAATTAAAACTTTAAATTGTCTAATTTATATTCAGGGAGCGATGGATATTGAAAAAAACGGTATAATTTTTTATAATACTGGGTTAGACTTGATAGGAAATATTGGAATTTGTTCATTTCGATTTTGCACTTAAATTAGTTGTATCGAGATGAATTCCACAAGCAATTTTACGGTTTCTGACAAACCTGGTGAAATGTATAGCTTTTTTTGGTTAATAGGGATAGGTGTATCCCTTTTCGGAGTGTTTCTGATGATATGTTTGTTTTTAATAATACCGAAGTGTAGAAAGTTCGATGAGCAAGTCCTCTTTCAGTTGGCGATTGCAAGAACTTTGAATACAGTTTGTGAATATTATATTATGTATTACATAATAAATCAACATTTTATTGTGATAAATGTTATATATACTGTCTATATGCAGACAGATTTTGTTTTATTAATGTGGATGTTTGTGTTTTCGAAGAATTTGTACGATAAAGTGGTGAACGTTTTCAGTATCGAAAAACCGACTATGTTCATTCGTTTCGTTATAATTTGGACTGTTTCTATACCTATTGGTTTGTTATGTCCGTTTTTGATTAATATAAGGAAGTTTCGTTTATATTACGAAGTTTACGCTCATGTTAAATTATTTATAATAATTGTTAATTCGTTATTTTTCTTTAAAATATTCTATGTTGCGATTACGAAGGCTAACGGCACACGTAATGTAAGAGATATTGTAAAATTTGCTATTATAGCGTTTATTTTGATCTGTATTAGTAGTTTACAAGTCTTTCTAACGGATATTTTATCATTTTATTATTATAAATATATGACGTTAATATATATTTTTTGTGTCATAAATTCTTATCAAGTGGTTGCGTTTGGTGTGATTTTCTTGAATTTAGCGAGCAGTAAAACAAATAAATCCCTTGTTAAATCAGTATCGATAAAACTAAGCGATCTCGTTAAAAGACCTTAGTGTACAAAGTTATTTGCAAAATTTACAACCTAAAAAAAATCTTATATGTAACAAAAAAGTGAAGTTAGTAACCTTGTGTTGTTGTCATTACAAAATAACATTTCGAAAATCAAGTCTGGACGTCATACTTGTACGAAATAGATTCCAACCTATCTATAAGTTACATATCTATGTTTATTAGGTACTTGACTTTATTTTATAATTAAATAATTATGAAGTACAATTTTCTTTTACCACCATAATTTCCCACCTCATACATTTTTAACGTTATAGTCACTTTATTGTAAAAATATTTAGTTTTTAGGTTTTACGTTATTTTATCATTATATTATACGAGCTGTTACAAGCGACTTCGTCCGCGTGGTATTAGAAAACATACAAACTATAAAAATTACAAAAAGCTACGTATCCCTCGGGAACCGGACATTTCTCGGGGATGAAGCTTATCCCATGTGTACTGCAAACTTTGTTTTATATCTGTGCCAAATTTCAACAAGATATGTTGGACCGTTGCAGAATGATCGAGTAAACATTAAAAAACTAAATTAATGAATCCCACGGGAACCGTAACTATTCCAGGGATAAAAAGTAGCCTATGTGTTCTTTCAGGCTATGCTCTAAACTTGTGCCAAATTTCATAGAGATCCGTTCAGCCGTTTAGGCTACAAACGCTAACAAACAACCATCCATCCATCTAAACTTTCGCATTTATAATATTCGTTAGATTAATAAGTACAATTTTCTTTTACCGCCATAATTTCCCACCTCATACATTGTTATTAAGGGACTTAACGTTTTAGTCACTTTATTGTAAAATTATTTAGGTTTTAAGTTATTTTATCATTATACTATATTAATTTTAATTATGTTATTACTTCAGTTTTATATCTGTATTGGAATATTAGGCTATTTTGAACAAATAGGAACTCTACTGTATTTCTAAGACATGTTTTGTAATTTCAAATAAAACGTTATAATAAAATGTATTTAAAACAATGAAACTTGATTTTATTACTTTAATCGTTTTATTGAAATTCAGATTTAGTTTTGAGTTATTTTCATTTAATTTTGAACTATTATTCGGTAATTGTTTAAAGGAAATTAAGTAACGGTTAGGAATAATTTTCTGTTATTTGAAAAATAATACGTAAAAAAAAAGATAGGACCAGTTTTATTTGTAAAGTCTGGAACATTGACCGCGATATGTTTTCGTTGAGGCATTGATTAAAATTACAGACTACCCGACGCCGGCCCTGTCATAGATTATATACAGTCCAGACTGCGGAAAAGATAAAGCAGTATTATTGACTTACAACAACGTCATTAAATAGAAATTAAAAAACATATTAAACTCACCAAAAACCTTGGATAATACACAGGAATTTTACAGTGTTTACTAAACACTTCTACCGTGTCAACAGAATATCATCCTAACTAAAATTATTTCTTTTGTTTTTACATATAAATAGGAATATAGGGGGTTTAATTTTTACGCTCTCAACCATTTCTTAAGCTAGTATTGGTATACAACGATACTGCGCCAAAGTACGAGGTGAATTTCACATCTACACTACATAATCTTTGAGAATTTCCCGAGACGCGGCAGGCAACATCTCCGCTCAGTCCCTACGCGACATCTCTGAAACCTGTGCCATTGGGAATTGACGGGAATTTTATAAGAAAAAGAATATCAAAAAATCGACAAATGTAAGTAAATACGTTAATAATTATAAGATGTATGATTTATTCAACTTGAAAAGAGTTTCACGACTTTTTTAGTAACTGTTTTTTAAATAAAACATAATCTACAATTGTAATATAATTTCTTGCAACGAAAAAGGTATTAATATTGTTCCTAATTAGTTGAGGCGTAAGATATTATTACTAAGTAGTAAAACTGACTTAAGCTAGCGAAGTTAACTCAATACATATTTTAAATCGTAAATAAAAGAAGCTACAAAATCAATAATGCAATATAGCTATACCTAACCTTACAAATGAGTCAACTTCCCGACGGCTCCTATGTAAACTATTGTAAGCCATAATTTTGCAATTTACACCTCATTTTATGCTTTTAGATTTACTTGAGTAAAACTAATTTATATGTAAATTGTAAAATTAATTTTAGAAATGACTATATAATTTTGTTGTCTATACCAATATTATAAAAGGGAAAGATTTTTTATTTTTGTATATATATTTAAACTAGCTTTCGCCCGCGACTCCGACTGCGTTGAATTAAAAAAAAAACAAAAGTGAGTAGCCTATGTATTCTTCCAGACTGTCCTCTACATCTATACAAAATTTCATCGAAATTCGTTCAGCCGTTTAGGCTACAAACTCAAACATCCATCCATCCATCTAAACTTTCGCATTTATGTTAGTATGAAGTATAGCTCAAATTCTACTGGGCCGATTTTAAAAATTCTTTCACTGTCAGAAAGGTAATCTGTGAGTAAGATAGGTTATGTTTTTTTTTATTTAAGAGGGCAAAGTCCTATCCAACAGCTATCATATGTCCCTGTTTATTGCGTAATTAACCGTATAAAAGTTCAAAATTTTGACTTGCATTTGCGCTGGAATCATAGAATCGTTTTGTCTGATTGTCAATTGTCTTCGAACAGCGAGGGATGTTTGTATATTTGTTTTACTCCAGTCGTGTATCGAGTGATGCAGTTTTTGCACGCTTTGCGACCGAGTAACATGATATATGGTGATAAATTTATATGAAGATTAATTAAACGCAATTTACAGTACACCATGGGTCTGCCGCAATTGGAAACGTGTTGTTTTGTGTTTGATTTGAAGACCGGGAATATTATCATGGGCTGTTTGAATGCTGTAAGTAATTATATAATCTACTAAAGTAATTAAAAAGGAGCTTAGCATGAAGTAGCCAGCTTCATATCTTCGCACTGCAGGGCTGGTGTAATACCACGACCACACAGAAGTCAGGCGTGAAGCGAGAGCAATTCCGCGTTTGATTTAAGGAGTGTACTCCAAGGACCTAGTTTTAGTCCCTTTCCCTTATCAACCATGTCTTATAAGGAAATAATAGGAAGGGAAAGTAGATTTGACGAAGAGGAGACGCATGGGAAGTGGACATGTCCTCTTTATATGCGCTTCCTTTTCCGTTCATTTACGGTGTCCAAATAATTTGTAATTGCGGATATCTGTAGGCAGCAGTCGCTTCGTTTTCTCGGCGAAGTCAAGGGTTTGCTAGTTTGTCACCTTATCATAAAAAACAAAAGAACATGTTTGGTGTCCCTTTCTGCCCAGCACCCTGGGCGATCGCCCACTTTCTCTCAAATGACTATGCCCTCAAGTCTGCCACTAACACTTAGATTTGATGTAACTATGTAGCGGTTTTGTGATTGTTTTAACTCGGAATAACGTAAAACTTGTAATTTCCAAGC
>NW_013525224.1:982513-1008807 GCF_000836215.1 Papilio polytes
CAGATCTCGATGAAATTTGTCACAGATGTAGAACATAGTCTGGAAGAACACATAAGCTACTTATTTTTAATTTACTTAATTCTACGCAGGCGAAGTTGCCGGCGAAAGTTAGTATAAATTATAGCTTGTGTAACAACTGATCGTCTACTAAACGCTATTAACCAATAATATTTACTTATTTAAATTCTATTATTAAGAAAAATAAAGATTAAAATTCTCTGTATCAGGAAAGTTCGAAGATAGTTCGGAGCTACTTCTTCATGTGGACGGTGTTCTTCTTTCTGTCGATGTTCACTTTCTTCTTGAATGCACCGCACTATGACGTCGGCACCATCTGCCTTGAAGTCTTCTATATTTGTAAGTACTTCTGTTAACATTTTACTAGCACGCACACGTCTGATTAAACCACAAATGTTGTGCGATTGTCGTTTGTTTAGCAGCCTTCTGTTTAGTTGGACAACTAAAATTCGAGTGCGCACCTCCATATAAGGTCATAGGAAACAGTTGAGCGATAGTTCAGGTACTCAGCACGAATGGGTCAGCTTGCCCGATGCTATATAATGAATACAGACGTCAAAAGAAAGGTCTCTTTTCATTCCACCGTTTTCGAATTAGGGAGTATTGGGATAATAGAGGTTAAGAATATACTTTGAAAGTTGACTAAAATTCGAGATAACTATACAACTATACGAAATTTTAAATAATAAATTGTTGTAGACATCTTTTTGTGGTGTTTATTAAAAAATCAATAAAAAACGGAACGTTATTAAAACTAATTATAGCTAATATAATGTTATATGGTTGTATAATAGTTAATTTACTTAAAATTTATTAAAACACTGGCTGTTCCCGTGTTTATCCGCATGAAATTATAAAAAAAATATTAATGTATTAATGCAAATGTCAAAGTGACATGACATGACTAACCTTGGCAATTTTACTTTCTTGATGTTGGCAACAACTTATGGTCTCTTTCCCACATTAGGGGTTTTATCCAAAAATATACCCCCTGAGTTTAATGGCGTGAAAACATATAGCCTAAAGCGTGACGTACGTGTAGGGCTCTTTATTAAAAAAAGGAATTATTCAAAAATATGCTGTAATTGCTGACATCTTAGGCAACAAAGAAGTGTGTGTTTACGCTTTATTATAATAGTATAGATTGTTTAACACTACATTATAACTTAAAAAAACTATCATTTTCTTACATAATCGTCATATTGGAATACATTAAGTTAAATGATTTGTCATTTGTTCTTAATTAACAGTGTTTTATTCTATTTTCAGGTCTGAATGTCTACGCGATTCTCTTGAGCCACAGTTTTTACAAGCAACTGAATAGCAGAGAAGAAGTTTAAAATTATCTTATTAATATTGCTTCTAAATGTTGTCCTCTATATAATCTTTCAAATTTAATTTAAGAACGTTTTTTTTTAACGTTAATTGTTAAAGTTTAGTGTATGTTCTATGTTTTGAGGTTATAAATAAGATATCTGTTATTGATGTGTTTCGTGTATTTACATTGTTGAGAATTGTTGTGATTTTCGTTATAATTCGCATATTTTGAGATGTTTTTAGAAAAGTTTTAAATTAAATTTAAATAAAACCTTCCTCAGAATTCATGCAAGTAATGTACGGAGAAAATACGCTATAAAATTGTTAAATGTGTAATGTTGAAAAAGTATATAAAATGTTTTATTAAAATTGGAAAATAGTTATTGTTTTATTACAAAACTAGCTGTTCCCGTGCGATTTCATCAGCATAAAATTAATTTATTGTTTACATGTGTCAAATTGACAATTGCAAATGTCAAAATGACATGACATGACAAAACTTGGCAATCTTGCTTCCTTGATGTTGGCAGCAACTTATGGTCTCTATCCCATATTAGGGTTTTTATCCAAAATAATTACCCTCCAACTTTAATGACTTGAAAATATATATCCTAAAGCGTGACGTAAGTGTAGGGCTTTTTATTTAAAAATAACTATTCAAAAATATGCTGTAATTGCTGACATCTTAGGCAACAAAGAAGTGTGTGTTTACGCTTTATTGTAATAGTATAGAAGAATAGATTGGTCCACCAGGGAGATATGCTTTAACACACATTAATAAACAGACAGTTGAGTACCCCCTTGTAGTCGGCCAAAAACAAATAAAAAATACATTATAAATGAAAAGGTAATCTCTAAAAATAAGCTAATACTAACCAACTTAAATATAAACTCAAATCTATTTGGCAAAGGTACTTGTTAAAATGCAAGTACAGTCACAGAAATTCGCGGTGTGCCACTTACATATATAGCCATGTTCGTTACAACGAAACAAGCTCCGCCGAACAAATAACAAATTAGGTGGCAGAGAAACATAAACGACAGGATAATAAAGAGCAGTTAGTTCTCTACCATTGACAAACGTTTTTCGTACAAACCAGAGATTCAAAAATATATAGAGGAGGCAAAGTGGACATTTTACTTACATTTTTCACATAATCATACAAACGCTATCAATTCCATCCATATGCCAATATGATTAATTTTTAAATGTTTTTATTTACTGAAAAATGTATATAACACGAGATGGAACTAAACTTGACAACTTTTATACCTTTCAGAGAAAGTACTGGTGAAATCTTTTGGTTGACTATGCCTCGTCTATATGTTGTTTAAATATCTTTGGTACAGATACATTTAAAACAGCGCCATATTAGTTTCACATCGTATCATATTAGTTTTAAGGTAGAACAAAGCCTTAGTTTTCGATTGTACAATCTTATAAATACGTGTAAGAAAGATAAAAAATGACTGAAAATACTGATAATAGACTGACGGCCGAATACTGAAACGTCATTTCAATAAAAACATAAGGACATGCCTACATGTTAAATTCCTTACAAAGTCATTTATCAGATTATAAGCGACACTTTTTTATATTAGGTGGCAAACGAACAGGAGCCACCTGAATCCGCCAAAATGGCAAAGCGACCGCTGCCCATAGACATCCGCAACTGCAGATGCGTTGCCTACCCTTAATCGACGAAGAAGGAGACGCACATAAAGAAGATGTTTTCGCTTCCTATGCGTCTCCTTCAGCGTCAAATCCGCTTTCCCTTCCCATCCTTTCCTTATAAGAAAAAGGTGGGAGAGAAAGGGAGTTTAATTAGGCACTTACGTAGCGACGTATTTAAGTTTCGCTACAGTATTTGGCCGTTTCAGTCTAAAACAATGATAAAACATAAAATTTAAAAACTAATCTACAATTAAAAGCACGTCGTCCATTTGGTCTTCCGAATTAAAACAGAAATCTCCTCTTTGTATGAGACCATACACTGTGTACACTACAGTCAGGCAGTAAAAGTAGAAAGCTGAAAAGTAAGAAAAGAAAACTTTAGAAGGAATAACTAAGATTTAAGATGGCAATTTCGCAAGCTGCGTCGATATTGGTGACATAAAGGGACCTAATCACACCCGATATTTTCTCTCCGCTGTGTTCAAGTGCACAATTATGGACTCGCTAACCAACTAACCACGTTCCACCTAATCGTTGGCAAATGCTCAATTTCAGTTACTCTTAATTAGTTTATTATGACGTTCATAATATAAATTTACTTCCGATATCTTGTATCAAAACTGCCACATGCTGTTTTATGCAGAAAAAAACCTTCATAGAACTTAAAAAATTTAAAATTACATTAAGAACTTACCGGAAACGATGAAAAATGTAATCGCTATGTACCAATAGTTATGTATCAGGAATAATAGAGATCCGAGCAGCATCAGCATCGTCATCAGAACACCAAAGGCGAAGTAAGTCAGCACCAAACCAGGAAAATACTGAAAATGTCAACGTTTAATAATTAAGATTCCCGTTTGCTTTATTTAAGACAGAAGATTTTTCAGTAAAAAAGAGTGGAAAGAGAAGGAATACAGGAATTAGACCACAGGCGCGCACATTCATCAGAAGAAAAGCAGAATTACTTCCACTCCAAGTCTGTCTTCTGTATGATCGTGATGTTGCACTGGACGAAGAGGTAATTCCTGCGGTTAATACTGCTTGTTATGGACGTCTCAAGCCTTTGTAGTATTGAGGGAGTTACCATTAGAATTCGACATACATTTGATATCTATTTTCACCTCCCATTCTGGCGACGCCTTTTCTACGGACACTACTACAGTTAAAACTCATCATCATACTCCTTATCCTACTCCCGTAGAGTCGGCGCAACAGGTTTTTGTCCTCCAAATAACTCTATCATACATCATCTCAGTCATCACTCCCATTTTGTTCATGTCACCTCGCGCAATCCATCCATCTCTTTCTAGCTCTACCTCTAACGAAGTACCCTTCGGCACTCATAATTAACGTTCTCCTTGTAAAATACGATTCATCCCGCCTCATAACATTACATTAAGCACTATTAACACTACAGTTGAAAAGAAAAAATTACCTTAAATATTCCGATAATTAGAAGGATACTGAAAAATGTAGCCAGAAGTGACACCACCAGGACGGGCACTAATATCGCGTTTATAAAAATAACCTTAAATCTCGTGGAGGCTATAAATATTTCATTGTCTTCTTCTAGCCCGAGTATAATAATCGATGTCACAGACAATACTGTGAAAATTATCTGAAAAACATTTGTTTTATTACTAAACTAGTTGTTCCAGTGCGGCTTCATCTGCATAAAATTATAAAAACATTATTTTATTGTTTACATTTGTCAAATGCTCAATTGCCTTAATAATAACCTTGCTTCCTAGATGTTGGCAGTTTGTAATTCCTGGTCACTTTTCCACATGAAGATTTTTTCCAATTCATTTACCCCTATTTTTAATAGCGTGACAATTGATAGCCTAAAGCGTGTAGTAGGTGTAGAGCTTTTTATTAAAGAAATAATTATTTAAAAAATGCTGTGATTGCTGACTTCTGCGCCACAAAGTAGTGTGTGTTTACGCTTATTATATTAGTATAGAAGTATAGAAGAGTGTGAACAATCGGGAAAACTTGCGATATTCCACCTTAAAAACTACAGTCATTTAAACTAATAGAACACAGTTTTTACATAAGTGTGTACGAAAAATGGCCAATCGATAGTACACGGCATAACTCACTGCTACCTAATTGGTCATTTGTAAAAATAGGCGGAGCTTATTTCGTTGCAAGGAATATAGCAATTTTTAAAGTGGGACACCACGAATTTCCGCGATTGTACCTTTTTTTAATTGTAATTAATTAGATGTCTGCGTGTAAGTAAACATTGTACAGTAAATTGTAATAATTAACAAATAACTTACAAGACTGCCGACTCCAATAGCGATCACAGCAACTTTGGTGGGAACACAGAAGCAAGATTTCATCGTGGAGGATTGTTTGTACCGCATTAAATCGCTATAAATAATGTAAATAAATTAATTATCTTTCTTCCTTCTTTTAGACAACTTATTTAATTGATACTGTAGCTTTAAACCCAGAGCAACATTTCTCGTCAGGATTCAAGATACGCGCCAAATCCATACTTCTAGTGACATGGACAGCTGTCAGCTAGGGACGTGACGTTTATACCGATAACCTAGAGTTGCGCCAATTCTACAGCACGGTACTAATTTTGTTCTTTACACTTCTTTGTAACTAATATTATAAATGCGAAAGTTTAGATGGATGTTAGAGTTTGCCGCCTAAACGGCTGAACCGATCCCTATGACAATTGGTATAAATGTAGAGAATTTTAACACATAGTTTACTTTATTTCACGCGGACGGAATCGCAAACGTAAGCTAGTATCTATAAATACAAATTGTTACTCTAAGCGATCCTAAACCGATGGTTACAATTTGGAGAAACTTTTTTAGAAACATAGTTATCGTTTATGAAACATGCTTTAAGTAATTTATACCTTTTTATTGTTTTATCTTCGATTATTTTTTTTTTATAAAATATTACAACGTACGCCGTGTTCAGTTTAAGCGTAGTAACTCTATTATTATAGAAATATTATTATATTAGTAATATTATCGTAGTATTTAATACCTATGTACAACGTGCGAGTTTATTTTTTTTCCTCAACCGATAATTGTATCGCGGTTTACTCGTGGTAGCTGTAAATGTCGGAAATATGAATTGACTAGCTGTTGTCTGCTAATTCGTCCGCTCAGTATTAAACTATAAAAAACGAATCATACCACAAACGGTCTTTCTTCAGGAATTAATCCCATGTGTTAATTCAGACATTGTTTAATTCTGTGCCACCCAATCCGGTAATAATAACGAAGTAACGGCTTGAGGCGAGGCTTCTGAGGGAGCCCTCGAGCTTAGTTACCCATAAACGAGGTTTAGGCTAAGCGCCATGCCGCCAAGCCCGGTGAATCTGTAAATGCCTCTTCAAGGCAAACAGTGGCCATTTAGTCACAAAAAAAATCTGAGCCACATTTCAATAAGATACGTAGAACTGTTGCAAAATTGTTAAGTTAACATGAAAAAAACTGAATTTTATGTATCTTACGGGCACCCTAACTATTTGCAAGAGCAAAAGTAGCTTATGTGTTCTTCCAGACTATTCTTTACATCTATATAAATTTTTTTGTTTAAACTAGAAACAAATATCCATCTAACATTCGCATTTATAACATAAGTATGAATATTAAGAAGTAAGAAGAATAGTAAGAAGTAACCTAAGATAGATGTAATCCACGTTTCGTCTTTTTATTAATTAATTAATAAAAAGAATTATTAATTAATTAATAAATAAATAAAAAAAGAATTATCTATCAAGAATTATTAATTATCTAATATGTCGTCCAGATCATTTTCTACATTTATACCAAAGATCGAGATCCGTTAAACCTTTAACTTCTAACAAACGTTCATCCACTTAACTTTTCTATTTATAATAGTAAGATTTATTTTACATTCTTACCGTCTATCATCCATGAAATCTTTAAAAAAAGGTATATTGTAACACACCAATCACTGTATCGTTGTTGAAAAAAACTTATTTATACAAACTCTACCACAGATAAAACACTACACTAGTATTACATCTACTAACCGAATGTTTTCAGCTAATATCCAATTTCAGTTAATATTTTTTATTCTAATTATCCTATTACTCGTTCAATGTACAGCGTCACAGGAAACAAAATCACACACGGGTGCGTCACACTAACTAAGACTAGGTACTCGCAAAGAACCGACCATAAACAATCCCACATTCTAGAGTACTTATGACAGGGAGGTACTCGACTCAAAATTCAACTCAACATGTCAACTTAGAGTGAGCGCACATCATTGAAAACTATCGCACTACTGTTGTCGATTGTTTCGCAGTCTGTAGTCGCACAACTAGCAATCTAGTAGTATGCGCGTCTCCATATAACCACATGAGCTGTTGCCCGCGACTTCGTCCGCGTTGTATTGGAAACATACAAACTATATATATTACAAAAAGTTACATATCCCTCGGGAAGCGGACATTTCTCGGGGATGAAGCTTATCCCATGTGTACTCCAGACTTTGTTTTATATCTTTGCCAAATTCCAATAAGATATGTTAAACCGTTGCAGAATGATCGAGTAAACATTAAAAAACTAAATTAATGAATCCCATGGGAACCGTAACTATTCCCGGGATAAAAAGCAGCCTATGTGTTCTTCCAGACTATGCTCTAAACCTGTGCCAAATTTCATAGAGATCCGTTCAGCTGTTTAGGCTACAAACGCTAGACTAAACTAAAAACTCTAAACTTTCGCATTTATAATATTAGTAAGATAGAATCAAAGCGCGACTAAACAGTTGGGCGATAGATTAGGCAAAGGTGTGCGCGCTTCAACTTCTAAATCACAATAGTTTAAAACGATTAGTGAGATATACCGGTTTACTTTATCTTTAGACCTCTAATAATGTATTTATTTAAAGATGTTCCACTGAATCTGCGAAAGGAAAATAATAAAACGCGTAAGAATGACTTTAAAAGTTTGCGATTTTTGTTTACATTATAGAATTTCTAATTTTCAACGCAAGTGTGGAAGAGCCCACATTAAAATCTTCGCAAGAATGGGCCAGCTCCCCCGATGAAATACTACGACCATACAGAAGACAGGCGTGAAGTGGGAGTAATTCCGCGTTTCGTCTGATGAGTGTGGTGCCGGAGGCCCAACTTTAGTCCCTTTTCCTTCCCACCCTTTTTTATCATAACATAAAAAAGAATTGTGGAAATTGCAAGATTGTATAATACAGCTGTTTCGTACTCGTAAAATGCAAATATGCTCTTTTAAAAAATATCTTATATTAAAAACTAATAAATAACAAAGATATTTCTAATGTCACAAAAATTAACAAAACAGAAATGTAATAACGGGAATAATCAAACAATGCGAATTTAATTGTACAAATTTGAATTTATAAAAATTAATCGCCACGAGAATTTGCTGAGTATGTCCCTGTACCAAGTGCTTTAAAAAGTTCTATTCTTATCGCTTACTAAGAAATCTTTTTGAGTAACGATTGTTTGGGTTTGCTTAAGATTTTGGTTAGTACTTAATTATTATAACTTTAAATTTTACTTTTTTTAATTATTTTAATTATATTTTTGAAATTAAATTAACAGAGGACCGTATTAAATTGCGGCCAGTAATATTTATGTCTTTTCGATTGACTTCCCAAAAGGAGGTACTGATTTCGATTGTATATTTTTTTAAAATATACATTATGACACGGCTAAACTCACGTGATAACATTCGGTATAGGCATCGACAGGTTCGAACCCGTTGGGGGTCCTGCACAGGGTGAGTGATTAATCGGGTATACTCGCTATGGCGTCGCGGCGGTCACTGGTTTATTTTGATTTTTTTTGGATTAGATCAACTAAAATTGCGTATCGTGTGGTGGGAGTCGCCGTAAAGTATTGATCACTATTGACTTAATTTGCAATTAAACGGAAGGTGAGAATTGCGTTTTATTTTAGCGCCACAATATATTAGTTTAAACAAAAGAATTATCAAAATTGGTCCACTAGCGGCGGTGTTATGCCGTAACACACTTAAAAAAAATGAAAAAAAAAAACATACAGACGAATTGAGTAGCTCCGGCTTTTGGGAAACCGTCAACAAAAGGCCAATTGTTATTTTGATTTTTAACATTTTTGGAAACTTACTACTAGCTTTCGTCCGCGTATCCTTCCGCGAAGAATTTAAAATAACAGAAAAATAAAACATACAGACGACTTGAGTACCTCCTTCTTTTGGGAAGTCGGTCGAAAAGCAAGTAATCTGTGTTCCAGGCTTTGTTCTACGTGTAATGCAAATCTCATCGAGATCCGTTCAGAAGTTTAGGCTTCAAACACTAACAAATATCCATCCGTTCAAACTTTCGCATTTATAATGTTAGTAAAATAACAAGTAAGATTATAAATGCGGGTTTACTATATATCTCCAAATCTTAGTGAAATTTAATAAATACGAACATAGCCTGGAAGACCATAGCAATCTTTGTATGTATTTTTTTTAAACCGCCCAAAATCGGAAGCTTAAACTGGTAGATCATGAACGCTCTATAATTTTATAACACCCTGTATAATGTAATTGATTAGAAAGTACAAGGTCATTTTAAATTACGCAAAATACTCGATTCCCATTAATATTACATCGTTCAAAACATTATTGTCATTCTGTTTGTCTTATAAGCCAATGACCTCAAGCGTAAGACCAGTTTAAGCGTTACCATAATAGAAAAATTCCACAATTTTAAGGAAAATTCGATAAATTCACCAAGTTTATTAATTCGGACAGAATAAGGAACCCAGGCTTCTTTAAATGGTGATAATCAAATTAATATTAACTGTAACTTATTTTTTTGTTTTTCGTTTGCCACCTTATGTTATAAAAAAAAACTCACTATTAGACATGGGTCTTCTCCAAATACCTTCCACGGAATATAATGATATAAGATATCATCATCTTATATCATCTGATTGCAAATTTTAAATTCCTTATCTTATTAAGAACATTTTTCAATCGTTCCTTATTTCTGTGGTAATATTGAGGAGAGTAGTGTTTCAAATATGGCAACATTTAGAGTGACCAGGTAATTTTAAACTACACCATTCAATACAGCTTCATTCAATCCAGTGACCACAAGCTACAAAGTACGTTACCTTATCACAAGATTGTCGTGTTCAAATCGATTTATGGTCATTGACCGGAAAGCAATAAAATAAGTTGATAATAATGTTATTTTGAGATGATTTTAAACTAAAAGAGTTACGAAACTGTTTTTTTAAAACGTTAATTAGTGTCGGTTATTTTTCTGCTGTTGAAAAAACATTGGTAAGTGCGAACATAATTATTTTATTATTCATAAATGTAAATGTGAATTGATTATTAATTTATGTAAAATATCATTTGGTTTAAGTTAAGGCGCAGTTAATTTTACTGACAGCGTCAAATGCGTTTTTTATTCATTACAGATAATGATCATGATTTATGAGTTTGTGGAAAATAAATCTTAATTGTTATTGTCAACTATTTTTTGTACAGATTTTATTTGAGGGATATTTTAAAATTACATTAAAATCATTTGTATATTATATTGTAACGGAAAAATGTTTAATTTTCAATTATTATTACCTATATCTATACTTATCTTCTATATTATCTATTATATTATATTATTATAATAAAGTGTAAACACACACTTCTTTGTTGCCTAAGAAGTCAACAATTAGAGCATATTTTTAAATAACTCTTTTTTTAATAAAACGCCCTACACTTACGTCATGCTTTAGGCTATATATTTTTACGCCATTGAATAGAGAAAGAGACCATAAGTTGCTGCCAACATCAAGAAAGAAAGATTGCTAAGGTTTGTCATGTCATGTCATTTTGACATTTGTTATTGACAATTTGACAAATGTAAACAATAAAATAAAATTATCATTATTTCATGCTAATGAAGCCGCACGGGAACAGCTAGTAGATAATAAAGAAGTTAGAGTAAGTGGGAATTTCCTCTGTCAAAACATGGTTTTATCTTAATGTTTTAGAAAAGATTTCACTCCATTGAGTAGGCTTCGAAACTACTGAACCGATTTCAAAAACTATCATTAGAAAACGTAGCTTTCACTGAGTAACATAGGCTATATTTTCATCAGCGAGAAAGCAATGGACGACAGAAAGGATTGCCACCCAAAAGAAACTGGGTCTGGTCGCTAGTCATAAACAAAATTAAGCTAATTAGATTGATTGCTTGCTTGATTGATTTTCACGCATCGTGATAAGAAAATACGCGCAAATAAAAATTAAACCTTTTTTCATTCTAAAACTCAATTTTACTTGCGTACTTCTAGTACATATCCGCTATCTACGATAAGAGTTCAGTAATTGGTGAACGAAGGCGATTGTCAACAGTTTAATTTGACCTTCCGTTGACACTCTGGTTTACAATGGTTATTGAAACAGGGTACCAACATTATGACACAAAAGACTGACTCTAGACTGTTGCTGGCGACTTGGTCCGGGAGAAATTAAAAAAAAAAACAAAAAACGTAGTCCATGTTACTCACTGATAGCGTAGCTTTTTAATAGTGGTCTTTTTTAAATCACCCCAGTAGTTTTTGAGTTATTTTAATATATATCTTTATCCTTATGTTAGCAGAGATTAGTAATTTGTTTGAATTCTTCTATCTTATGTGCGGTATCTTAATATATTTTACACTATACTTTTTATCAGCCGATAGTTAAGTCGGGCACTTAATCAGTATGACCAAATACAGAGGTTAGATTACATCGATATTATATTTATAAGTCTGAAAGTCTTAACTGACAACGTTTCCGATGAAATGGCGATGGGTCTTTCGTCCCTTGTACAATTTTTGTTGCCTTAAAAACAAGAAACTTATTTGATGATACTGAGTCCCGTGTTGAAACAGTGGTTTTAGTTGTTTTTTTTTCGTTACTCGAAAAGACGCCAAGCTGTGAATTAGGGTGCCATGTCGGTTGCGTTTTGAAGTTGTAAATTGTTTGGTTTCTTTAGAAATTTTGTTGTTAACTTGTCTTGTCTTAGTTAACCCAATAGCATATTCTATGTCTAGATAGATCGTTAGGGTTACAGTAAACCGTTATGTGTGGTGTAACTGTATTCACTAGGAAATTGCAGTATTAACTGGATTGTATGTTCACTTCTTGAATATGTTTTAGTACCAACAATGAAAATATTTATGCAACCCTTTCCTTACAGCGATTCAAGCGTAACAAACACAAATGTTATACGGATATGTCAACTCTGAATTTTTCATAGTTAGAAATTGTAACGGATATTTCAAGCATGTGCTAGATTGATCACGACTGTACTATTAAATAAAATTAAATGTAGAAAGTACAATGATGAAGAAAAGTTAGTCAAAAACTTCTTACGTATATTAATAGCTTGCGACTCCTTCGGCGTGGAATTATAAGGACTTCGGCACCACACTCATCAGAGGAAACGCAGAATTGCTACCAATTCACGCCTGTTTTGTGTGTGGCGGTGGTATTGCTGGGGGCGAGCCGGCCTATTCGTATGAAGATCTAAAAGCGGACTCTACCACTGTCACCTAAAATTGTTCTAAGCTGCCTCGTGAGAAATTCAGAGTCGCCAAGACATCTGTACCTTTTAATATAATAAACAGGAGAGATTTGTATTTTTGGATTTTTCTATGTAATGAAATAATTCAAAAACTAGTGGCCGATTTCAAAAACTATTTCACCATTAAAAAGCCATATTTTCACTCAACAAATGCTATGTTTTTATTATTTTTAATTTCACGAGGACGAAGTCGCGAGCAATAGTTAGTTTGAAATATAGGATTTATATGTACTAGGTTGAAAAAAAAACCGACCTGTTGTAAACAAGACGGGGTTTTTACATCGCATTCTTAGTTTTTTATTTGCGTCGTATTCGTGTGTTTTAATATGAAACTATCAAGTAAATAGGTTAATATATTGACAATTATGTAAACCAGTGCATACAGATCCATCAAGGACAAGCTCTGCGTGTTTTTCCATTGTTAAAGATATCCTATTCTACACATCCTTTTTCCACTAAGCTATTTGTCGCGCGTGACAGTTGTGTATGTGGAATAGGTACTTAACATTGATCATAGTTGCGACTAGATGTGATTTGAAAAACTATCAGCCGAATACTCAAACGAATGTTAAACAATTCGCTTCATAAGTTCCTCTAACAATTTGGGAAATGTCAAAATATTAACAGAATTTGGAGTTTATGACTGTGGTAATAAATTAAGACGCGACATATATAAATGGCGTTTCAGTATTCACCTGTATACCGTTTAGTCGCTTATGGACACTAAAAATATTGTAGCTTCTACTGAAAAGCTAACAAAACTTACCGTTTACTCCATACATACTTTTACAGCTAAATCTTCAGCTTTCAGGTTAATATAATTCGTAGTAAAAATAATACGCCAAAATAATTAATTATTGCTTTATTATACTTATTTTGATAAAATGATAAGTCAACGAGAAATGAAATTTCATGAAACGAATAAAATGAGATGACATAATTAAAAACAGCTGCCAAAACAAATACAACGCATGATAAAAAACATAATAAAAAATAATAATCTCCAGGTCTTGTGTTCGAATCCCGCTATGTACAAATGAGCTCTGCTTAAAACTCTTGTGTGACCGGACCCTTATATTGTATTAAACCTTTGTGCCACAAGAAAAATAAAAAACCATACTAAAAATCAATAATAAGGGGCTGCGCCACAAAATTGTAATTTATTTGAAAACAATCCAATATGTGATGAAAATATCGAATTTTGTTCCACTATCTGACAGTGACGTCATATTTAAGCTATCTGAGTCTCTATCAGCCAGTGGTGGGACAACCCCTAATAGCATTTTTATAACTTGACACATTCCATGTCGACAATATTACTGAAAAACAATGCAATAATTTGTAAAAATTCTATACAATAACTAGCTTTCGCCCGTGACTCCGTCCGCGTGAAATTTAAAAGTAAAAAAGAAAAAAAAAATATAGCCTATGTTACTCACTGATAAATTACCTTTCTAATGGTGAAAGAATTTTTAAAATCGGCCCCGTAGTTTTTGAGCCTATTCAATACAATCAAACAAACATTGTTTTCCTCTTAATAATATTAATATAGATTAAGCTATAAAATAAATTTTATAAGATTCATTTAACAGATTATTCTAAATAAATGCATGATAATAATAAATATTATTTCACTTAATTTTATTTATAAAATAGCATCTTTATTTCATCAAAGGAGTATTAATAAATAATAATAAATAATAAGATCAGTAACTATTATGTTGTTCTAAGGTTTTTTTTAACTGTAATAGTTTAACTTGGGCCATTTCTTCCTCTATTCGCGCTGTCCGTTGTTTTATTTGTTCAGTTTCTATCTGTAAGATAAATGTACATGTTAGCTTTTTAACTATTTTTATATATTCTGTATTCTTAGAAAGTTATTTAATATACATATCATTACTATTTATATTTAAAACAACAAAATTGTTAGGAAAATATTAGGAAACGGAAAGAATAGTGGAGGGTAGTTTTATAAAATATAGGGCAACGAGTGGCTCGATCCATCTAAACTTTCGCATTTATAATATTACTATGATCAGCCGTATCGAATGGTTAAAGGTAGTTCAGAAACCGGCCACTTACCTGTACTTTTAATAATTCCATTTCCAATTTCTTCTTACGTTCTAAATGTCTTATTCTGAGTATACTCTCTCTACGCATGTAGTCTAGCGGCCTGGGACCTTGGTTCATATAATTCGTTCTAGAATATCCTTTGTCAAAATGATCTGAAATACAAGATTACTTAAATTATAAATGCGAAAGTTTAGATGGATGCGAAAGCTTAAAAGCTACAAACTCTAACAAACATCCATTTACCAGCCGTTTACGGCTGAACAGATTTCGATGAAATTTTGTATAGATGTAGAGGACAGTCTGGAAGAACATATAGGCTACTCACTTTTTTTTAATTCCACGCGGACGGAGTTGCGGGCGAAAGCTAATATGTAATAAATGTTTGCTATGCTATACTATAAAGAGGAAAGATTGGTATTTTTGTATGTATTACTCAAACTACTGGGCCGATTTGTAAAATTCTTTTACCATTATGAAGCTACATTATCAATTCTATTTATATATAAGTATACTAGCTTTATACGACTCAGTCTGCGTGGAAAAAAAAATTTAGTATCCTATTTGTCATTCCAGGCTATCCTCTACATCTATGCCAAATTTCATCAAGATCCATTCAGCGGTTTAGGCTACAAACTGTAACAAACAATCATCGAGTTTCGCATATATATTAGTAAAGATTTTACCGTTACAATCCTGTGATGTCCCCGGGATAATATCTGCATCTTCTCTCTGTGTACTTGTGTCATTTTCAATAGATTCAGGTTCCATACATACTTCAACTTCTAGAAAAGTATACACTATTCATTATTTAAAAAACCATAACATTTTTAACTGCAATACTTAGGGGCTGTCCCACCAAATTGTAAATAAAATTATTTCAACTTTCGTGACACATTATTATAACTAAACTAACTAAATTCGTGCCGTCACTGAAAAAATAAGAAATATTGGTTAAATAATTAGTTATAAATTGTAAATTGTCTGACAACAGACCAATGTGTAAAATGTGTGATGGAAATATGAGATTTTGTTCCATTGTCAGTGGCGTCAGTTAAGCTATCAGAGCCTCTATCAGCCAGTGGTGGGACAGGCCCTTAATAAAACACACAAACTAATATTGTGTGCACACCTTTGACTAGACTATCGCACAACTGTCGTGTGATGTCGGTTGTTTCAGCTAATTCAACTGACTCCATATAAGCATAGGAATCAAAGCGAGACTAGATTTGTACCTCACCAGTTAGGTAACAAGATTTTTTTTCCGATTTCGTAACCAGTCATGTTTTTTAATAGATTGAATACACTTTGCTATCGATTTCAAGCCCAAGTAGATAGCGCAATTTAATATCGATCTAATTGACATTTCACGTTAGGTCGCGATTTTTATGTTTCAAGTCTCTGAATTCATCTTGCCAATTCCACAATTTTAATTACTTTTTTTATTTATACCATAAGGCGACAACCAAAGTTGTGGCTCCAGCACGCAAAAATGTAATTAATAATAATACAGGGCCCGGAAAGTAGAAAAGTATATGCACCCTACCGGTTACAAAAGCGAAAAAAAATCGTGTTACCTTACTGGTTAGGTAAATTAGGTTACTGGTTAGGTAACGTAAAGTTAGGTAAACGGAACAAGCTACATAATAAGCATATGTACAACTTATATACATACTTATAGGGTCCATTACTCGTGTAGGTTCAGGTTCTGGACTATTCTGCTCAACCGAGTCTAATATTGCACTATCACTGTCAAAATCATTCTCTAATTCAGGTAACATCATAGATGAGTCCTAGGAAATTAAAGAAACTACTTTAGTAGAAAAAATTATTAAGCCAAGAAAGCAGACTTGTCCTATTTTTAACCAACATTTGAAATGATTTTTAAGAAAAATTGGATTGGTTTTATACTGTTGTTGGTAAAATAATAATTATTATTTAAATATGTATATAAAAGAATTTCAAATTGCTAGTGAGTGTGTAGCTAGCTTTCTTAAAGGTTTTTACATGCAGCCATAAGAAAAAACAGATATTTCATCATACTTTAATGTTGTAATGTTAAAGTTTGGGATGGATTTTTGCTAATTCAAACTCCGGAGCTCAGTGAATCTTGATGAAATTTGTCACTTATGTAGAACATAGTATGAACAAATAGGATTCTAATTATTTTTTTAAATTCCAGCTAGTGACTATAAAACAATGATTGATGTTACCTCATCACTCATATTCAATAATGCTTCATGTTGTAACGGAGGTGATGGATGTCCTCCTGTGTGGAGTAAATTTGCTCGTTCTTTCCGTGTAAATGCCTTCATATTTTCCCAAGCTCTTTTTAATGTTAATGTTTCACGCTACAGTTGAAAAAGAAAAATATGTTAGAAAAATAAACGATTATTACTTAGAATTATAAGTTTGCACTAACAAAACAGTCATACAAAAACAATTGGTATTTCTTTAACTAAGAGTGCGAGAATAATATTTTTGTATGAAATTTCGGCAGTGAAAACGTGTAGTTACAGAATATACAACCTTATGTACGACATTGGCATTGCTGTTAAATTCTTGAGTGATTAAATTCCAAGCCGCTTGTTTTTTGCTTACAGTTTTAGCATCGGTATATTTTGTTTGTACAATTGGACGTCTTTTTACTAAATGTGCCAATAAGGCTTTCTCTTCAGCTGTAAAATTAGGAACTCTTTTCCGCGCTTTTGTTTGTTGTTGTTGATCCTGCATCGTAATCTGACCTGCGTCCTAAACGAAATCGTTTAATGAATTGAACATTGAAAGAACTACGTTTAACTATCCTATACTTACCATTGTAAACATTACAAATTACAAGTATTGAATATATTTTGGCATTAATGCCTATATTTGAAAACTTTACCGGCACCGGTAACAATAATATTTCTGTAGCATTCAAAACGAACGCCTAAAATCTTGTAACTTGTAAACATAGAAACGTCACTTTCCAAATCCAAACATGGCGGCCATTACAATAAAAATGCTCGTTAGGAAATGTTGTAAAGTTACGTGACAATAAAAATGTTTTGGCAATGCGATAGAATGAGAAATAATAAGTTTTTGAAGAAATAATATTTACAATTACGTTTTCTATGTTACAGGAGAATCTGTTCAATAAGCTTAAAAATGTCATCAAATAGACACTAGCGCCGCCGCGTGCAATCAGAAAAACTAAACCTTGTCAATATGTTCAAATTCAAATAGGGAGATTACTAATTTTTGCACTCAGAGTGATTAATGGTTACTTTAGTAAACTATTAGTGGGATGTTAGTGCGAAAAAATCTTAGAATAGTTTTGTAAACAACATGATGAAATCGCATGAAAATTGGGTTCTTTATCTCCATATCAAAGAACGTTAGTGAACTCGACCTGTACCAATAATAATTATTTTTAAGATTGTAATATCAACTTGACCCAATTAATATGGGATATGTAGTCTATACATATAACAAAATTGGGGTGTCTGCATGCATGGAATAAAAATTACAGACTCGCGAAAATGATGTATTTGCGTTGGTGATAACGAAAATCGCATTTAAAAAACTTTGTTCTGTTGTCTGCGTTTTTACTGGAGGGTAGCTGATATAGACGGCTACTTTTTTTTAAATTTCGGGCTATCAAAATGGCGACCGATCGCTATCTCGAACGGGTGGACCGATTTGACGGGAATTTGATTGGAAGGTAGTTGGTAAAAGGTTCACGCGGGAATGTTATAGACGACTATTTTTTTTAACTCCGCACTAACAAAGTATGTAATGCGGGCGACAGATCATTTGTAAATACATCATGTTGGAGTATATAGTTTTATTTTGTCTAGGCGTTATATTTAATTTATTCTTGCGTAATTTATAACAACCTTGTGCTTTGTAATTATTTGTAAATTGTTCTCTATTTAATTCAAATTATCTTATATTTACCTCTAGCATATGATGGATTGTTGATCGCAATAATTTGCTGTTTAAATATCATCTTAAAGACCTTCAGCATAAAGTTGTTTTTCCAAAATTCAAGTTGTTACGGTTCATGATTCTCTCGGTGTAATGTTACGATAAGGTATGATGAAGCAAATTAAATATTATAATTAAATAAAAACCTCGAACGTTATCAAATGACAGAACTATTAAAGTTAATTTTTTTTGTTTTAATTGTTTTTATTATTTACGTTGTTATTTAAAAAAAAATATTCATTTTCAGGTATAACTGCTAGTATTTAAAAATACAGAAGCGATGGATAAAATTTATTTCTCTGTTAATGGCCAGCGATATACACTAAGTAAGTTTTTTTTATTCTTTTTTGAAAACGTTTGAATATCTTTAGACTCTACAAATAGGAATGTTGTAGCGTAAGTGTTATAATAGTGGACCTACACTGATTTGAATATATTGGCAGTAGACAGGGCATAACTGATGCTCTGGGCGATATATCTAAGCCGTCCTTTAATACATACCCATACGTAAAAAGGCGCCAATGGCCGCTACTGGCAGTAGAACCCTACGTTCAAATTTTAATGTCTTATTTACTAATAATCTAAATTGTTCCGCGCTGTGAGCATTTAGGTGAGTGATTGTTGAACGATAGAAGAGATGAAGTAACGCCGAGAACATTCAGTCTACCAATCGAATGTTAATCATTTGGTAAAAAAAGAACGAATAAGCAACCATTTTTTTATTTCTCGTTCTATAGAGAGTTCAATGTGTTAGTATTAGAAATCTACACTTAGTGATGTTCTAATCAGTTCTTTATATGGTTTCTATGTCTTCGAGTATTTAATTATTATTCTTCTTTCAGTTTATCTATTAAACAATCGAGTTCAACAGTGAATACACTGTCATATTGAACATTAATAGCGGGCGCACACGTTTGACTAAACTGTCGCACAACTGTTGTGCGATTATCGGCAGCCAATTCAACTGTTTAAAAAATCTAGTAGTGTGCGCAACTCGCGAATTAATGGGAGACTAAACAGTTGTGCGATACTTTAGTTTAGTACGCGAGCTCTTAATGATTAAAATAATTTACGAAAACTTTAAAGCACAATTTAGCTCCTATATCGTTAATTCTCTAATGATTTAACCATTCCAGGTGGACCTGAAGTGAATGAAACAACGTCATTGAATGACTACCTTCGGAGTACCCTGGGGCTGTTCGGCAGCAAGTCGATGTGCCACGAGGGTGGGTGTGGCACTTGTATCGTATCAGTCGCACAATACAACCCTAACACCAAGGGAAAGGACGTGTTTGCTGTTAATTCTGTAAGTGCTTATTTGAGAGGTTAGCTGCAATCGTAATTACGCAATTGAGGACCATGCTTTAAACGGAGATTAAGGGTCCCACTGGCTGATAGAGGCTCAGATAGCTTAAAAATGACGTCACAGATAAGAGAACAAAAACCGATATTACCATCACTTATTTTACACGTTAGATTGTTATCAGACAATTTACAATTAAAGGCCCTTAATCTTTGTCTATTACTATGGATAAAAAGTGTATAAAAGATATAAGGTGTATAAAAGATAAGGTTTGATAAGAGATATAAGATCTTTTTTTTTATTTTATTCATGTAGTTTTTTTTATGATTTTTCACTGGCGACGCATCTGCAACTGTTAAACAAATTGACGGCTAGCAGCTAGTGGAAATAGGCTTAAAGACAATATTACTTTTCAGTGCTTAGTACATATCTTATCATGTCATACTTGGGAAATAACGACAATCGAAGGTCTGGGGAACCAGAGGGATGGCTACCATCCATTGCAGAGCCGACTGGCGACGTTCAACGGCACGCAGTGCGGGTATTGCACGCCTGGCTGGATTATGAATATGTACAGGTAAATAATTAAAAAGTTAACTTGACTGACATTATTAGGGTTGCCACTATTAGGATCAATTGCTTGGGATATTTGAAATGAATTTCGGTTAGTAAACAAGTCGACAATTATAAAAAACAGAGTGGACTTTGTTTTCATCTCTCTAACATTAAGGATGGTAGATCTTCGTTCTTAATTCGCTGCTAGAGCTGCCACTTGGCCATTACAGTTGGTCAATATCGCTTAGTAACTGGACCGGCATTACACTGGCATAGTGTGAACACTAACTTGCACCAGTTAGTGTAGTTCATACTAACCAAGACTAGCCTGAGCGACTGGTCAACTGTACTAGCCGAGTGTGTACCACGCTTTAAGACAAAGTGTAGGGTTGTCAAACTTTGAATAATGACTACGAGTGTGTTTAGACCGTGCGCACATCTTTGACTAAACTATCGCACAACCGTTATGCGATTATCGATTGTTTCGTAACCAATTCAACTATTCAGTTGCATAATTAAAAATCGAGTAACGTGTTCATATAAGGTCATAGCAATCAAAGCGTGACTAGACAGTTGTGTGATAATATAGTAAAATGTGTGCGCGCGCTTTTACACTAGACTTTGTCAAGTCCCAGAACGTTATAATTAGTTCTTCAAACAGTTTCCATGCATTCGTGTATTGAATAATTATCCTTCTTGCAGTTTATACAAGGGATCTAGTAAGAAGTTGACCACACAAGAAATAGAGCGGTCTTTCGGTGGTAATATGTGCAGATGTACTGGTTATAGGCCTATTCTGGATTCATTTAAGAGTTTCGCCAACGATACTGATCCTCAAATAAAAGTGAGTATTGTTGCTATCTCTTTCATTCTGTTTAAAAATAAATGAGAGAGTTGAAATGTTTCTCTTTCTAGGACTTGGAAGACTTGGACCAAATGAAATGTTTAAAATCTGATGACTGTTTATTAGACGAGGAGTGGTGTGTTATTGAGGGGATGAAGGAATTAAAATTGCAAGGATCAAAATCGAATCGTTGGTACAAAGCATTTACATTGCAAGATGTGTTTAAAGTAAGTATTTGAAGTTCATTTTTAATTTTGTTTTTAAATCTTACTAATTTTAAAATGAAAATGTTTAGATGGATGTTGGATGATGGACGTTGGATGTTGGATGATGGATGATGGATGATGGATGATGGATGATGGATGATGGATGATGGATGATGGATGATGGATGATGGATGATGGATGATGGATGATGGATCTTGATGGATGGATGATGAAAAAAGTTTTTTTATTTCCCGAGTACAGAAAAGTTAGTTTATCTTATAAGGTATAAGACTCAGTTAAACTTTTTTTATATTTAGATTCTTACAAGGGAAGGCGTTGACAGTTATCGACTAGTCGCTGGCAACACCGGTAAAGGTAAGTTCGAAAACAAGAAAAAAATAGTTAGCATAGTAATTATATTGTATTTTAAATGGATCTCATAGTAACTTTTTAATCATATTTCAGTTACTAGTATTAGACAACTTATTTAATTGATACTGTCGCTTTAAACTCAGAGCAATACTTCTCGCCAGGCTTAGGATGCGCGCCAATCTATCCATACTTCTAGTGACATTGACAGCTGTCAGCTAGGGATGTGACGTTTATGCCGATAATCTAGAGTTGCGCCAACTCTATAGCACAGTACTAATTTTATTCCTAACACTAGATGGCGTTGCACATTGACGTTTTATTAATAAAACAAGTTTAATTCTTACCTCACTTTATCCATTAATTATAGAGAATATTCATTAGTCATAGTTATTAAAAACCGGCGATTCGGTTTACGCCACAGCATATGCCGAATGAATACTTTTTCTTACAAATAAGAGCTGACGCACACCTTTGACAAAACAATCGCACAATCGATAGTCGATTGTTTCGCTGCAAATTCAACTATTTAGTTGCACAATTAAAAATCGAGTATTGTGCGCACCTCCATATGAGCCCATAGGAATAAAAGCGTGACTAAGTTTATACATGCAATTTCTTCTAGGAGTATATCCAATCGAAGCAGATCCTCGTATCCATATCGATATATCATCAATCGAATGTTTAAAAGATATAACGAGGTCAGTGAACCTTGTTCTCGGAAGTGGAATCTCGTTGACTGAAATGATGCGTGTTTTTAAATTCCACGCGAAAAATAACGTTGATTTTCAATATTTGGAACATTTTTATGAACATTTGGAGTTAGTAGCTCACATACCTGTTAGGAATGTAAGTATATTGAAGAAACACATAAAATTGTAAATTCGTTGTTACAATAAAATGTTGTGTTTTCCTTTTTCTTTTAAGTTTGTCGAAATCTTTGTCTTCGAAAGCGTTTAAAAAAAATCTAAAACAATAATAAGTTGTTTTGTTATTTTCAGATCGGCACAATCGGTGGTAATTTAGCTTTAAAAAATGCCCATAATGAATTTCCGTCCGATATATTTTTATTGCTACAAACTGTTGAAGGCATGGTGACTGTAGGTAACATACTTTTTCTGTACGTCCCCTCTGTTGATTCAAAGGTCTGCATGCGGATCTCTATGAGTATTTTACCGTGGTAGAGCCTGCCTTAACATGTTTGCACGATTGGGTCGGCTTGCCCCAACCAATATCACGACCACACAGAAAACAGGCGTGAAGAGGGAAAAATTCTGCGGTTTATGGCCCAACTTTAGTCCCTTTTCCTTCCCACCCTTTTTCAGAAGAAAAGGCTTAAGGAAAGGATGGGAAGGGAACAAGGCTTGAGGGTGGAGGTGATACAGTACGGGGAAACATCCTCTTTATGTGTGTTTCCTCCGTCGATCAAGGGTATGCAACATATCCGCTTTTGCGAATGTCTATGGGCAGCGGTCACTTAGCCATTTTGGCGAATTCACGTGGCCGCTTGCTCGTTCGCCACCTTATGATGAAAAAAAAGACTATAAAAATGTGGGATCAAGGTCTTATCGTATATTTTTATTGCGAAACCTAAAATAAATATAGACACAACATTTATTTGTTTATGTTTTTATAATTTTAATTAATTGTAACATATCTTTAACTCTTAACCTTTCAGTCGATAACAATCTACGCAATACCGATGTATCGATGTCGGATTTTCTCAAACTGGATCTGCGGAACAAATTAATATTGAACGTTAAATTACCTCCTTTAACATCAGATATTATTATTAAAACATACAAGGTAATACGATAGACTTTCTTAACTATCTCTACCCACTTTAAATTAGAAGAAAGAGGCTTTCAGGGCTCGAAACTAACTTATTTAAAATGACTAGGCCATAGTCAACACTGCACTGCGGGTTAACTTCACACATATTGAATTTCTTTACATTTGAGCATGTTGCATCATTATGTTTTATCAGGATTTCTCCACCTTTGACATGTGTAATTAAATTCTCTAAGTTTTGTATTGTCATCTTTGTTAATTACAAGAAACAATGCTTACAGATAATGCCGCGCGCGCAAAACGCCCATGCGATAGTAAACGCTGGTTTTCAATTCCAATTGGACTCGTCTGTCGTGACGTCATGCTGTCTCGTATTCGGCAATATAAGTCCCGATTTCATAAGAGCGAGAGAGACGGAAAACATATTGAAAGGGAAGAACCTTTACGCAGATGTGACTTTACAAAAAGCATTATCGAAATTGAACCAAGAGATTGTACCAAAAGATTTTCCACCAGAACCATCGGTACATTGCAGGAAGGCAATTGCACTGGGATTATTTTACAAGGTACTTTATATCAATACTATCTTTTACATGAAAAATCTACTAATAATTATAGCCTATGTCAATCAGTATTAATTTACCTTTCTAACGGTAAAAGAATTTTTGAAATCGGTCCAGTAGTTTTTGAGTTTATTTATTACAAACAATAATATAAGGACTAAGCAATTTAAAAACCAACAAAATTCTTTCGGTAGAGTAAAAGTTAACAAACAATTAATTAGGTACTATTATTATTGATATAAAGTTGTGATAGAAGAAATTGTGTTTTGCTGACCATACAAGAGAAGAAACAAGGTCTTTGTTTCTTAGTTACCATTTTTGTCTTCAGGCTATTCTATCAAAAGCGCCATCTGTGAACCCTCGGTACAAATCCGGCGGCAGTCTACTCGACCGGCCAGTGTCCACTGGCACGCAGCACTTCGACACTAACAAGTCTCTCTGGCCACTAAACCAGCCTGTGCAGAAGTTAGAAGCTTTAACACAAGTAAGTATTACAGAACATGCTCTGAGAAGATATTTTAGGTTAAATTTCATCCTCAAACATTCCAGGTTAAATTACAAATTTCCTTTATTTTTGCGTTTCTAATTTTTTACTTGAAAAAATCTATTAAGAATATAGCCTATGTCACTCTTTGATAATTAAACTTTCTACTAGTGAAAGAGTTTTTCAAATCGGTTCAGTAGTTTTTGAGTTTTTGTATTACAAACATTGTATCTAATTTCCTTCATTTTGTTTAAAGTTTGTCAGTGACAATTAACAGAAACGTTATAATTGTCATCCAGTGTTCAGGCGAGGTGCGTTACTCTTGCGACATCAGGTTTTCACCACGAGACGTGCATGTCGCGTTCGTGCTGGCTACGGAGGCTGTAGCAGACATCAAAACAATAGATGCAACTGAAGCTTTGGTAAGTCTAGATTCTTAACTCTATGTACCACATTCTAGCGAACTACAAGACATCTCTAGGTAACTAGCCATAGTAACTAGCCAAAGTGCTAACTTTTGAAGTAGTGGGGTTTATACATTGTTTTGTATGCGATTCGCAAATTTTCGGCGCCTGTTTCAGTTTATCCTTCGGTGGTTTTCCAGCCCTAACGGCAAGATTTCCTAAGTTTAAGACCCTTTTCTAGTTAGGTATTGTACTGCTAATTTCACTAGCAATTCTGATACACACAGAGCTACTTACAAAAATAGCAGAGACAAAACCTTTAGTGAAATAGAACCTTATTGGTGACTAGAACGTTACTGAAATACTTTTCTTACTAGTTGACTGTCGTCGGAGTAAATTGTATATTTTTTATGATTTCCAGAAACTTCCAGGGGTAATAGCATTCTTTTCCGCTAAAGATATCCCCGGGAACAACAGCTTCACTCCTCTAGACGTACCCTGGCAGAACGTGGTAGAGGAGATCCTGGCTTCTAAGAGAGTGTTGTACTATGGCCAGCCTATCGGCCTGATGGTGGCTGACAATCAGAAGCTAGCGGTGAAAGCGGCTAAGCTCGTGCATGTCAAGTACAAGAAGATCGCTGACCCAGTCCTGACTGTTTCTGACGTCCTGGTAGCGCCGGATAAGGATAAGAGAGTATGTATGATTTGACCTGATTTTTTTTTACTTTTTTTTTTGTTGTTTTCGAACTACATATTACTTAGAAAGGACTGCTTGATTGTATTAAAAGATGCTGCTATTATTTTTGTGCATTTCAAAATATTCATATTGTAAATATTGTTGGACTAAAGCCATCAAATTGTAAATTATCTGATAACAATCCAACGTGTAAAATATTTGATGAAAATATCGGATTTTGTTACATTCATTTAAAGCTCTCCTCTATCAGCCAGTGGTGGGTCAGGCTCTTAATTGTATAAAATTACATTTCAATGTAACAAGCAAATGATTTACATCATTCCGTCCTCCTACATTAAAAGACACCGCGTTGTTCAGTCATCTCAGTCACTCCAATCTTGAACACCTTTCTATCCATCTCTTTCTTGGGCTACCACTAAA
>NW_013525224.1:1009674-1012558 GCF_000836215.1 Papilio polytes
TTTTTTTATAAGAAAAGGATGGGAAGGGAACGTGGATCTGACGCTGGACCAGACGCATTGGGAAATGTCCTCTTTATGTACGTTTCCTCCAACGTCGATTTAGGGTAGGCAACGCATCCGCTATTGCGAATATCAGGCAGCGGTTGCTTCATCATTTTGGTGGATTCTGGTGTCCGCTTGCTCGTTATGACCTTAAAAATGACATAAAAATGCATTTTTCCTTTCCTATTCTTTCAATTGATCCTTTTTATACAACGTGTGTGATGTATTATTGGGATTAATTGTATCATTAGTGTGGAGGTGTCAGTACCGCGTGTGGGCGGGGGATACGGCGCGAAGGCCTCGCGTTCTGCGCAAGTGGCGTGCGCGTGCGCACTAGCTGCGCATTTACTGCGCCGTCCTGCGCACCTCGTGATGCCTTTAACACACAACATGCTCGCACTCGGGAAACGCTGTGCTTGTCTATTTCAATACGAGGTAAATTTTGTGACATCTAGATTCTAGTCATAATCTCTAACTTAAGTTGTGCTTTCTTCTCCATTGTAGCCTTTTTTAACTTGTATGTTAAGGAGTTCTTAAGTCAGTGTTTAATCTATTTCTTGTGTAAATATCATTTTTTGAATGGATTTGTGAAGAATTGCTTCTCCAGATCTCAAATATCTTCTGTCATTTCATTCATTCTGTCGTCTATCTATATCTATCTATATCTATATCTATACTAATATTATAAAGAGAAAAAAAATGTATTTTTGTGTGTATTGAAGTAACTCAAAAACTACTGGGACCGATTTCAAAAATTCTTGCACAATTAAAAAGCTACATTATCAGTGAGTAACATAGGCTGTTTATCTTAATTTGTCGCGGGGGAATTCGCTGGAAACAGCTAGTGAAGTATAGAGTTGTAACTTCCCAAACTTTTAAAATGTATTCGTTCAATTTCCAGGTGGGAGTGAACGATTTCGGTGTTATCCAATATCTTAACTTAACTTTCTATTCCGACTGCGGCTGTTCTTACAACGACTCTCAGGGCGACTTTATAGGAGAAAGTTTGGTTAACTTATACAATAGTAGTAGGTTTAATATCACTGGGTACAGTGTGCTAACCGACAAGGCCTCCACCACTTGGTGCAGAGCTCCTGGTGAGTTGGTTTTAATTAATTTAGAGGTCAATTTATACTGGTCAACGTTAGCTTTTCTAAAGACGTGTAATGAATTAAGAAATGATTTCTGCAGTGTGAAGGCAAAATATACTAGCTTTTGCCCGCGACACCGTCCGCGTGGAATATAAAAAAAAAACAAAAGTGAGTAGCCTATGTGTTCTTGCGGATTATCCTCTATATCTATGCGAATTTTCATCCAGATCCGTTCAGCAGTTTAGGTTACACTCTAACAAACATCTAAACTTTCAAATTATAATATTAGTATGATTGTTTATATTTTTCAATTTCAGCAACGACAGAGGCAGCTGCGATCATGGAACACATAATGGAACGTATCGCACACGCGACTAATAAAGACCCGATAGATGTTAGAATAGCAAATCTAGCACCAAAGAACGATCCACTCAAAGAAATGATAGCTACATTCAAAATGGAAACTAACTACGACGACAGAAAGTCTGAAATCGCTGAATACAATCAACGAAATGCATGGAAGAAACGTGCTTTGAAGCTGTCTATAATGTCATTTCAGATAGGATATTCTGGAAACTATCCAGTGACTATATCTGTGTATCATGGTGATGGGTCAGTGTTGATATCCCATGGTGGTGTTGAGATGGGTCAGGGTATCAATACTAAGGTAGCACAAGTATGCGCATACACTTTAGGTATACCGTTAGATAAAGTGCAGGTTAAAGGTACTGATAGCTTCGTATCACCGAACTCAATGGCCACCAATGGAAGTATCACCAGTGAATGCGTAGCATATGCGACGCTGAAAGCCTGCAGGGAATTACTAAAGAGATTGGAACCGGCAAAGAAAGGGATGAAGGAACCGACTTGGGAACAGATTGTAAAGAAATCTTATGATAATAGTAAGTAGCTTTGTAGCTGACATTAGGACATCTAGAACTTAGACCTACAGACTAAAAGCACGCACATAATTGACTAAACTATCGCACAACTGTTTAGTCTTGGTTTGATTCCTAGAAGCTTATATGGAGGTGCGCACATTAATAGATTTTTTAGTTGTGCACCGAAACAGTTGAATTGGCTGCGAAACAATCGACAATTGCACAACAGTTGTGCGATAGTTTAGTCTTTGTGTGCGCTCTAAACATATTCTTTTCTTACTTCTTTTTTACCGTAGGTATTAGTAAATTAACGGAACCTTTCGACATTTTGGAGATGTCTTTCTTTAGTCAAACTTCCTGATATGTCATGTTTTGATGATGAAAATCATGACAGTTGTATATATCCTGTCAAATTACTTGCTTCCAGATGTGAACCTGCAGACGAATTCAATGACGTCACCTCTGGACGGACTCCTCGGGTACGACGTGTACGGCGTCTGCTGCACCGAGGTCTGCCTGGACGTGCTCACAGCACAGCACCAGGTGCTGAGGGTGGACATCCTGGAGGACACGGGGCAGAGCATCAGCCCCAACTTGGATATCGGCCAAGTACGCGGATAGAAGTTTTATTTTTAGAAATATGCAGATTGAATAAGAATGTAAATAATTCCCCAAATACCACTCCCTTCCTTTTTTAACACTTTTAACGCGTTACTGGTAGTGTTTTCTTGTGTTTTAGCTCCGTCGTGTGCGTTAGCTAGTTGTCTTTGTCTTACACGTGGTGCGTGTATTGATAAACGTTTCCATACAAGAAAAAAAGGGGATAACTATATTTCCGTCATCCGTCTGTCGTTAAAATGGGCGTAGCGT
>NW_013525224.1:1012640-1012893 GCF_000836215.1 Papilio polytes
TTTTTTTTTACCGTTAGAATGGTAATTTATCTATGAATAACATAGGCTACATTTTTTTTATTATTCCTTAATTTTCGCGAGCAACAGCTATGTTCAATACGTTTTCTTTGTTCTATTCTGCAACTATCAAGAACAAAGACAAATGAGGTATGAAATATTGACAGATCGAAGGTGCGTTCGTGATGGGTCTAGGGCTATGGACACGCGAGCAGCTGCAGTATGCCGGCTCCGGGCGGCTGCTGACAGACCGCAC
>NW_013525224.1:1013075-1018613 GCF_000836215.1 Papilio polytes
CACATATTTTTGAATTTCTCCGCTATGTGCAGGCTTCGCGATGTTTTCCTTCACCGTAAGAACGTCGGGTAAATTATGTACATATGAAAATTCGAAAATTCGAAAATCACATTGGTACGGCGAGATTCGAACCCAAGACCTGTAGATTACAAGTCAAGTGTTTAAACCACTAAGCCACCGACGCTCTCCCCTATTTAGCCTCCTTCTCACAAGTATTAAAAAAAGAAGATCGGAGAAAACTATTGTGAGTGAAACTGATGCTAGAACAGTACATAATTCTTTTTTGTCTCTCTCACACAATCCATCCATACTTTCTTCGGTCTTTCTCTACCTTTGTACAGACTAAAAAACTACTAAAACCAATTTTTCACACTACACATTAAAATCAGTTAATATTTGATTGTCTGTATGCAGAATATAGAAAACAAAATATTTCTCGAAGTGTAATCGCGGTGTTAATAGTGAAATTTAAAATATTTACTTTTGTCTATTTCTCTACAAGTTTGTTCTGAGTAATCTCCGGAACTCGTGGACTGATTATAACAGGACTTTGAAGGGGCCTACGTTCCGTTAGCGCGGGTATAGTAGGGAATATTATAGGTTATATCCGCGCTGACGCAGGCGAATGTTATTTTAGTTAGATTTTTCATTGTAACAGCGACGGGAGAGCCTGCGCTGGTGCTGGCGGTGAGCGTGACGCTGGCTCTGCACGAGGCCCTGCTGGAAGGCAGGAAGGAGTTCGGATATGTTGACAAAGAATGGCTGCATGTCGGTAAGATAAAATAAAATAACATTTGATCCTTAGCAACACAACACAATCAGAAATAATAAGAGAGAAACAAATATAAACTAACGTAGTAACTATGTAGGGAAAAAATGGTAATAACTAAATAAAAGAATATAATAAAATATTGTGATGTCGATCGGATTGGGTCCACGCTCAGCTTTGAATGCTGGGTGGTACTCAATGAGGCACCCAGCGCTGATCTTCCGCGAGAACCTTGGAATCATCCGCATGGCAGTAGCTGCGGTGGATAGGCAGAAATTATAAATGTTTTTTTTTTTTAATTATAGATATTGTTTTGCACAAAAATAAGTTGGAATATATTTATTTTTATTTTCCCTAAATTTGAAATTGTATTTTTAGGTTATGAGTACTGATTTACTTTCTTTTACAGATACGCCTTACACCATCGAAAATATAATAAAAGCGATTTCACCCAAAATTGAAAGCTTTAAACTTCAATAAAAATGAGTATAACCTCAAATATCATGATTTAATATTTTTTTAACTGTAAATTTTATATTTACATTACATTTAAAATTTTAATTAAAATGTTTACTTGATTAATCAATTTGTTTTATTTTTCATCACACTTACCCTGACCTAAGATTTTTAAATACAGACTAGGCATAAACTTTTTTAACTGGTATTTTTTATGGTACTATATCAATTGTAAATTTTACTGCAAAATTGTGTCGTATTGACATTATAATGAAACATTTTACAATTATAAGATGTATCTTTTGTATTAAAAAAACTAGTGTTAAAAATTACAATTTGAATATTTAAATATTATTTAATGACAATTTACATCGAGCGTAAATAAAATATAAAAAATATTTCAAGTGAAATGTCAACTATGCCTACTCTACATTTTTTTTAATCTTTGATTTAAAAAAAGTACTAGGACGATAGAAACAGCCATATCTGCTGTAGTTTATTAAAATAAAAAACAAACAATTATAACCAATTTATTTATTAACATTTTATTAATCAATTATGTTGAGAGAAGTATTGTGGCCAGTGCTCGGAGTGCGGGTAGTCGCAGTGAGGCATTCGTCATTCCATGCCGGGCGGCAGCGGCTCTATGGGGTTGCCAGCTATAGGCTCCTGGAAACAAATAAAAAAAAACAATAAAAAAAATACATTGTTATAAATTTCGATACGAATGACTTTTTAAAAAATATGACAGTCGAGCGGTATTATGAGCAATACTGGTGAATTATTTTAAAACGAATACACTAAAGCATTGTGACGACTAAAAATGTACTAAGCTACTGAGCGACTGAAATACTGAGGGCCAGAGAGCTTGTTAAAGACTGAGCGACTGAGTGCAACTGAGAGCTGCCTCACTCCTTGCAAAATCTTTTATGAAGCTGTCTCAAGTTAGTTTTACCTCAAAGAGGTTGCGTTAAAGTGACCATAACTCAAGGTAGTTTTGTCTCGAAGTGACTGTCTCAAGGTAGTTTTGCCTCCAAGTGACTGATTCAAGGTAGTTTTACCTGAAAGTGACTGTCTCAAGGTAGTTTTGCCCCCAAGTGACTGATTCAAGGTAGTTTTACCTCAAAGTGACTGTCTCAAGGTAGTTTTGCCTCGAAACAACTATACCTCAAGGTAGTTTTACCTCAAAGCAACTATACCTCAAGGTAGTTTTACCTCAAAGCGAATATACCTCAAGGTAGTTTTACCTCGAAGCGAAGATACCTCAAGGTAGTTTTGCCTCGAAGCGAATATACCTCAAGGTAGCTTTGCCTCGAAATGACTATACATTAGGGTAGTTTTGCGTGTAGACAGTAGGTACCATGGCGAGCTGGTGCAGCGGCGCGGGCAGCGCGGCGAGCGCGGCGGGCGGCAGCGCGGCCAGCAGCGGCGCCACGCCCGCGCTGCCCAGCGCCTGCAGCCGCAAGCAGCACTTCACCCACCCCTCCCATGCCACTTTGTGACACCACACCTGCAAAATAAACGGGATTTATTTTGCAGTAGATATCAGCTACATTTATTTATTTACTAGCTTCCGCCCGCGAACCGTCCGCGTGGAACTAAAAAAACAAAAGTGAATAACCTATTTGTTCTTCCAAACTATCCTCTACATTTGTACCAAATTACACCGAGGTTCGTTCAGCAGTTTAGGCTACACTCTAACAAACATCCACCCATCTAAACTTTCGCATTTATAATATTAGTAAGATTTATTTAACACTATTTGCATAAAAATGACAATAAGTTTACTTAAATTAACATTTACTGCATGAATATGACAACTGGAATACATTTCTTGTATACTCTGATGTCTAATTTATATCAATTTCCCATGTTTTTCTATAAGGAAAGGGAAAGTCGTTTTATCTGAAATAATTAGTTTTTAAGTGTCTTTGTTTGGGTCCAAAAAAATTAAACCAGTCTCCAATCAGTAGGTGTTAAAAATACTTTCAATTCGCTAGTCCAGTTCAACTCTGATTTCAAAGCCAAAGTATTGACGAAAAAACATGTATGATGCAGTTCTAATGTAAAATAATCCCAAAATTCCGGATCCAAGAGCAACAAGAATTGAGTATTTTCCCTTAAGAATTCGACTTCTCGTACTAGGCCTTGACATTATTGATATCTAAGTATAAATGAAGGTGCAATGTGGACCTCCTTGTCAATGAGCAGGCTGAGGATGTGCGTGGCGAGCGCGGCCAGCGCGGGGTGCAGCGTGAGCGCCTGCAGCACGCTGCGCATCATCAGCACCGGGATCTCGCGCTCCTCCGCCAGCCGCTGCAGCACCGCCGACACCACCTGCTCACCTTTACAGATTAGCTAACATTTACAGACTAGTTGAAGCTATGTTTACATATTTGTTGAAGATATATTCACAGACTTGTTGAATTGTTCACATAGTTGAAGATATATTTACAGACTAGTCGAAGGAATATTTACATATTCGTTGAAGATATATTTACAAACTAGTTGAAAGTATCTTTACATTTTATTGTTGATATATTTACAGACTAGTTGAAGGTATATTTACTGGATTATTGAAGGTATTTTTACGGACTAGTTGAAGGTTGACACAATTACAGATTAGAAAAAAATCCTTATGAGTAAAATATGGGAATGGGAGGGGATTTATCAGGGAAGGGACTTTTGCATTAACTTACGTCTTGCGTGTACGTGTTTTTCTCAGCGAAGCAAATGGCTGTCGCTTTGATGATGTATTTGAGGTCGGCTTTACTCGGGTCTATAAGGTGCAATTCCACTAAAAGATCCTGAGGCGAAACTGAAAATATAACACATACGTGAATTATTTTTTTTTGGTAACAGATGTGCCATAACGATATTTTAGTAACAAAAGGTTTTTTTGTAAAACTGATCATAAGATGATGTGAAATTTACTAAAATTATTGTGTAAAATGTACTTACAAATTATTACGTCTGTAAAAATAAAATCAATTTTAAATGTATAAAGAAAAAGAAAATTTAAAATCTAGACTAGATTAAAATGATGTTTACTATGTTATTAGAAAATATCTCGAGTCACATTATTATTATAAAAACACTCAAAAAAACATTGCTTTTTTTTAATGAGAAACATGTTTTTTACGAATGTTTCCTGTAATTTCTATTTACCTGGTGGTTCTTCGTCAGGAGAGTTCTGAAGTCCCAGCAGTTTGTTGAACACTTCCCTAACCACGGCCGGGTTCAATTTTATCAGCTTCGGTAGAGCCGCTAAAATCTAAAATAAACGACATTAATTAATAAATTATATTTGATTACGAATTTTATCGTGAAACTCAGTGCCTATGGTAGAAATTTACGAATTGTATATTATAGCTATTCCGGTGCATTATAAAAACTTTATTTTTTATTTAACTTGATTGATTAGATTCCTCAAAACTTTTATTTTACTTAAATAACAACGAAAACCTTTGTCATTGGCTAACATTTCCCATAGCTATCTTGCTACTTTGCTTGTAGTTTTTGTCCCTTTCTCGCAGAGCATTTTTTCCAATTCAGTCACTCCCAAAGCTTAATAGTATGAAAATATATAGCCTATAGCCTGTCGTAACTCTAAGACTATTTATTATAAAAATAATTATTCAAAAACCTATTATAATTGCTGATATCCTACACAACAAATAAGTATGTTTACCTCTTTTTTAGTGAGTCCCGTGAGTACGGGTATCAGGAAACGTACGTCGGAGACGCGAGTCGCGTACAATTCCCGCACCTTCGACACCAGCTCCGGTGTGGGGGGTGCTAAAAAGTAATAGAAGTTATTGAGGACTCTATCACTATTTTTTTTTAATAATAAGAATAGTATTAGTAGATTGAATACTAGGAATTTACAGCAAGACTCAATTAGTGGCAATTCAACATCTAATATCGTTACCTAAAAGAATCTTATGGCAGTTTTTGAGTGAAGGGTTACTTTGTAGAGTTGCCAGTAAGAATAAAAATCCCAACTTTCAAAATTATTCCATAACGGAAACGAAGCCAAACTATAAGCTAATTCAAAGTCGAATTTCGTTATTATAATAATGCATAAACCCGTGCAGTTACCGCTCTCTCATTGGTCAAAACACTTTTATGACATAGTTAGTTAACAAAATTGCAATTGCCATATGAATCTTGTAAGTCTAGGTTGTAGGTATAAAAAGTGCTTGTTTAAAGTAGATATTTTACTTACTTTTCTCAGTAAGTATATGTACGAGCCTGGTGAGGAGAGTCTCTGCGCCGCGAGGACACTCGTCAAGTAATAGACTGAAGGCGGG
>NW_013525224.1:1018940-1043124 GCF_000836215.1 Papilio polytes
GAGATGATGATTCAAAGAGACTAAATAAATATGCCCCTAGAAAATATTACATTCTAAAGATATCGATATTGTGTAGAATATCGATACCGTGCTGTAGTAGCGCAACACTACATTATGTCGTCCAATTATATTCTTTTTCTTGATTATGGCTCTCCCTCGGATTTGGCCAGTGTCGAGTGTTTGTGGTTTTATTCTAATTTGGGAGACTGTACAGATCCCATCTCTATGACAGCTGTCAATGTCAAATATTAAGGATAAGCGCGCCATTCCTGGTTATCCTTAGACTAAGCGCACAACTTTGACTAAATTATCGCACAACTGTTGTTCGATTGTCGATTGTTTCAGACAATTCAACTGTTTTTGTACAGGTAGTTGAACCTCCATATAAGCTTATAGGAAACAAAGCGAGACAACAGTTGTGCGATAGTTTAGTCAAAGGTGTACGCTGTTAGTATTGAAGTGTACTAACATTGTTACAATTATATCTTACTTATATTATAAATGCGAAAGTTTAGATGGATGTTTGTTAGAGTTTGTAGCCTAAACGGATGAACGAATCTCGATGAAATTTGGCATAAATATAGAGGATAGTCTGGATAAACATATAGGCTACTCAATTATTTTTTTTTAATTCAACGCGGACGGAGTCGCAGGCGAAAGCTAGTTATTGTATAAAAATATTTAACTCAAATTAAATTATTTCCTTATGTAAAAACAAAAAAAAAATTGTTCTATAGCTTTCGATAGCAATAGAAAAAAAATATTGTTTTTTAAATAGGTTATAAAAGAGTTTTTTTTTATCTCAAAGATAGAATTAATTTTGCTCACTAGGAAACTTTCTATTTCTGTACTTACCTTCTTTCTCAGGGAAGAGCGCTATGACGAGGCTCAAACACAGTTTGTACTGTTCATCAGTCCACACCCTGGCGTGTCGCGGACTGATGATCTCCGGCGGCGTGGACAGGGTAATGAAGCCAAGGTGGAGAAGTGCACTCTTCTCTATAACACGTCGGGCGGAATCCGTGCTGTTTTTGTATATTTTCAGTGAAGATTTAAGCGCTACTTCGCGGATTTCTTCGTTATCACTCACTGAAATATATTTTTTTACTATGATGTTGGTGTTTTTTATGTTTAAAGTCAAGCGGTTATTGTATTATTTAGAAGAATACAAGCGAAAATATGATTTTTAGGCTTCAGTAATATAGGTTTTTACTTTATGAAAATAAATTGGGTTTATGGTATTAATTTTTTTACCTAGTAACACTTACATCTCTTTTTAACATTTATACAGGATGTTTCCTGATCAACGGAACAAAAGTTTCGTGGATGTTGAGAATTTAGAATCAGCCTGTATACAGGTAATAATTATATTTTTTTTTCTAAAGGGTGTTTACTAATCGATGGATCAAAAGCTTTTATTAAAAAAGTTAGATTTATACAGTTGTTTTTTATTCATTAGATCGGAATACAGGATGTTTCTAAATTAAATTATAAAATGCCTAAAAATAATGTAATAAAAAAACATTGTAGACAATAAAATATATACTTACAGACATGTGGCACTAACGAGGCGACATATTTATGAGCTCTTGGTGGACGCATCAAACACAATTCCTCTAACAAATCTAAAGCCAATAGCGCCATCTTGTCTTCACTCACTAAATGTCTCAAATAATCGATAGCTTCCTCAGTCACAACCGGAGACTCTAAATATATTTTTCTCATCAGGACATCCTTATTATTTTCCATCAAAGGGTCCCCTCTTTCGCATACTTGAGTTATCAAAGCACATAGAAGTTGATTGTAATTCTGATCATGCTTTTCATTAACATTCTTCAAAGTTAACGGATGACGATTGAATCCTTGCATTATAGAATACTCTTCATACAACCATGATAAAGCTAAATCCATTCTATTCACAGGATCTTCTAGAATATAACTGAGTACCAAGTCTCTTATATCAGAAGTATAACTTGATGCAAAAATTGTTATGAATTTTGAACGTATTTGTTCAGCACCACCAATAATACAATCTTGTTCGGCTCTTAATATCCTTTCTACGGCTTGTAACATCAGTTTCTCTTTAATATCTTTCGGTATTGGTCTTGTTAGTTCTTGTAGTTTTAATAATTTAACTTTTTGTTTTAATTTAGGTATAGACGGAGTAGGTGGTGCTACCAATTTTTCTTTCTCTTTAGTCTTCCTTTCCTCCGCTTTTATATGCTCTTGTCTTGTTTCCTCCATTAATTTTGATACCGCTGTCTCCATTTCTCTTTCTGCTTTCGCTGATTCTTGAAGTTTAGCGACCGCGTTCTTTAAAGTTACTTTTTCATCATCATCTCTTAGTAATGGTATTTTAGTTGAAGTATCAGATAGTAAAGATGGGATAGATTGAGTGGGAGTTGGAGTGGTGGGCATTGGTTCATCTCTAATCAAAGCTAGCATCATTCTGGCTAGACTTTTCTTCTGTGTATTAGTACCTGAATTTGGTATAGGTTTGTAGACTGTTATAAAGTCATTGGGCATTGTTGGTGGGAGATGATTCAGGAGTGTTGACATGATAAGATTAACAACGCAGTCAATATTATTCAGACCTTCGAAGATAGAGTCTTCTGTAGCTAAAACTTTACTAACACTAATACTGTGTTGACTGCTATCGTCCTCGTAGACAAATTCCCCGCGACTATTACTGTCACTACCTTGACTATTACTTTGTGGTGAATCGATACGGAATCTCTTAGCTGGATTATCGTCTGATTTAATTTCACTAAGGCGTTTATTCCTTCTATCTTTTGGTACCGCTTTGTTTATCTCTTGAGGTGTCATACCGATATCTGAGAGCAGTTGTGTCAAGCTTGGAAGCATATCATTAGAAGATGGATGTCTGATTAGGTTTAAGAGGAGCATTTTCAAATGTTTTCGTACAGAATTGACTTGTGATTGTGAGAGAGTTGGTGGCAAAGTTGTGTGTAGGTCGCCTAACGCTTGGACAACACGTGGCATGAACTTAGATCGTAACTTAGCTAGAAGACATAATGTGGTCATACAAGCCATTAAGTTAACACTGGATATGTGTTGTGAGTTGTGAAATTTCAGTAACAGCTGAAATATATGCCTGGAATAAATATTATAAACCATTAGAATATTGTAGCGTAAACTTATATGTTACGACTATTGTACAGTCAGGACTGTTCGCGGTGTTCCACTTATATAAATATTGCTTTATTAGAGACAAACACCAACTCTTCTTATTATTAACCAAGTAGGTAGCAGTGAATTGTGTTACAATAAGATAATAATAAGTAATACTCGAAAGTTAAGATGGATAGATGTTTGTTAGAGTTTGTAGACGGAACGAATGAACGGATTTCGATGAAATTTAGTATGGATGAGGGGAGAGTTTGGAAGAACACATAAATATAAAACTTCACTTAATTTATTTTTAGAGTCACGGGCAAAAGCTAGTAACATATAAAATCACTTACTCAGCCTCCTCTTCCAAAGCATGTCGTTTCAAGAATGGTAAGTGAGCGGGTAGCTTATCCAGTGTGAATTCATCTTCGGAATCCTCGCTGGAGCTCTGCAGCAGAACCACCTCCTCCAGGAACTTTATGGAGTGAGTTCTTATACCCTCATTCTCACTGTCTATCATATTTAATATCAACAACTGTAAAAAAAAAAAACAATGAATTAATAAATTTAAAAAGAACAAACTGGCTTTCGTCTGTGATTCCGGCCACGTGGAATTAAAAAACAAAAAAGTAGATTAAGTATTCTTCCAGACTATCATTTACATCTATGCCAAAATTTCATCAAAATCTGTTCCGCTTTAGGCTACAAACTCTAACAAACATCCATCTAAACTTTCAGATCATAGTTATATTATAAATACGAAAGTTTAGATGGATGTTTATTTGAGTTTGTAGCCTAAACGGATGAACAGATTTCGATGAAATTTAGTATAAATGTGGAATAAAAAAAATTTCGAAGAACACTTAGGCTGCTCACTTTTGTTTTTCAATTTCACGCGGACGGAGTCGCGGGCTAAAGGTAGTTTATAATATTAACGAGATTGTACCTTTAATTTATTAAGATGTTCCCAAACATGTTGCATTTCTTGTATATCTGCATTGCTTTTACACAGCCATATTAGAACATTCCGGTACGCGATACTGGCCGCTTGTATTGCTCGCTTCTGTACCGCTATCACGGAGTCTATTACTAACATTTGTAATTGTCCAATAATCTTTGGCAGATACTCTGGATATTGTTTGCTGGAATATATAATAAGTAACATTTAAAGCTATAAAAGTACTGAAAGTTGATATACTTATATGAGAGCTATCATATAAATATTATAAATGTGAAGGTTATAATGGATGGATGGATGTTTGTTAGCATTTGTAGCCTAAACGGCTAAAGGGATCTCCATGAAATTTGGCACAGGCTTAGAGCATAGTCTGGAATATCACATAGGCTACGTTTTATGCCGAGAATAGTTACGCTTCCCGTGGGATTCATTAATTTAGTTTTTTAATGTTTACTCAATAATTCTGCAACAGTTCAACATATCTTATTGAAATTTGGCACAGATATAAAACAAAGTCTGGAGTACACATGGGATAAGGTTCATCCCATAGAAATGTCTGGTTCCCGAGGGTTACGTAGCTTTGTATTATTTACATAGTTTGTCTGTTTTCTAATACCAAGCGGATGAAGTCACGGGCAAAAGTTAGTATCAAATAAAAATTAAAGGTAGAAGCTATATTCTGATTGGAAATATAAAACCCTTACTCTTGTCGCCAGAGGGAGTATTGTAGCTACTCCCTTTAAAAATACTATAAGACCATACTAATGGTTGCTGTCATCCCTTGGCCTAGTAATATCAACCAATGACTTGACATATTGGGGGAAAATAATTTCTTTGTGTTTGTATTTTAGTGACCCCCAACCTTTTATATTTGTAACTATCTGCATTATGTTGTAATTATTTGATTATTTAATAAATTTTAATGTAAATTTTCACATTTTTTATAAAATTGTGTTTAATTTATAAAAAGTTACCGGTGACTAGCTAAGTATAAGTGCAGTAATATTTTCATGTAAGTGACTTTGTTAAATTGTCTTAATGAGAATAAAGCCTTTAAGCCTTAGCCATCAGTTTTTGTATTGCTTAGCTGTAATCCATAAATAAAAAATGAAACATTTCAATAATTCTCAAATGAGTGTATACTTATTTTTAATAGAAAACTTCGATATAATTTAAAGTTTTGTAAATGTATATTTATGCAACTGACTGAACATTCTAACTTGATCAGTGGAACCATACCTTAACTCTTCAATGAAAGCAACAACCTGCTTTTTCACATCAGTAGATTTGTCACTGACAAAACTTAGAACATTTTCTATATAAGTAGGAATGCTTTGTGGTGCCTGGTGTATCATAACCTCTATGATTTTTCTTAATAAATTCGCCCTTTTTGTGCCTTCTGATAAGCCAGCATCGTTTATCCATTGCACTAGCTGAAATGGAAAGGGAGAATGAAAGACATTTGGAATCAGTGTATTCGTTATTATTTTTTGTAACAAACTTATAAAACTATTATTTTAGTAACAATCCAATGAAAATCGTTTATTAAACACGAACCTGCGCTTGGGCATTGGCTTGAACACTTTGATATTTTGTAGCCATTTTAATATCTTTAAATACTCCTAAAGATAATCTCCTTTTGATCTAATGTTGTAAAGTTATCATTTTGCAGAAACCAAAGGGTGTACGATTCTGGAATCGCAACGTAGATCATATATCCCGTACTTAAATTAAGATTCAAAATCTTGTCGTATTTAAATTAGAGAAGATTTGAAATAATTTATTAATTATATACAGTTAAAATATATAATTAAACAATTTCAAATTCACATTGCGATGGACCTTGACGCGTCCATTTCACAATGACAGTGACAGCTGACATTGACAATTTACTGCAGACAACTTAGGCATAGAGCAAACATTGTGAAGAGACAGATTATATAGAATTACTCCAAGAAAATGAAAAACGGTCCACTCCATTTTTCGAATCCATCTTAGAAAAAAAAAACAGGAGTTAAAATAAGGGGAGGGGGAATATACTTTTTCAACTCTGTAACCTAATGCAGTTAATAAAAGCCCCAGTTTTTATGTATAAAATATTTATTTGGTATATTAAAAATTTTCAAATAGTAGGTATCAATACAATTATGCCATAAGCGGAGCTTGCTGAGTAGTGTAAAGTGTTTGCATTTCGTACACTCGTGGTTTATTTTGTTCCTCCATTTGTAAATACGTGCTTCTTACGACGATAAGGCAGAAGAAAAGTGTCACTGAAAAAAAGAAAGAAAAGTTTTTGAATATTATTTGAAAAATTGTCTTTTGCAAATGAATTGTGGGTTATAATAATATTCATCTACTTACAACTCCATTTTAACAAAGGTATTGTCGCCAAAAGTCCCAAGAAGATAGTAGTAACCACCACCAGAGCTAACGCGAGTGCCAAAAGAAAGAGTCCTGCCTTGAAGTAATATCTCATGTACTTTGCATTGTTCTGAAAAGGTTACATTATGAAAAATAGATATAGAGCAAAATGTAAGATCATTAAGCGTAAAAAAAGGTACCATATGCACACCGATGACAAGTAGAAGACTAATAAAAAAGTAATAGAGAAGGACTAGCAATAGATATGCGTGGGATATGTAGACTCCAAGCGCTACTTTGGCAATCTCCTCGGCTGTGTGCTCCGGATTCGGTTTAACCTCAGAATTTACGTACATTACTACTTTGTAGAGGGACCAAGATACGGCGCCTGTGAATAATGCGGATATTACCTGAAACAAAGGTTTAAATAAACACTTTTATTTAAATAAAAATGGTTATCCTTAAAAATAGCACTGGAAAAATCGAAATTGACATTGCGTATAACTCAATAATGAACTTTTGTATTTGCTATTAATTTTAGCACTGTCGCAAAATTAACGCAAATTTAAAAAAAAATCAAACTTTTACATTGCTGTAAGAAAACTCACAATAGAAACATATCCAATTACGAGTGAACCGGTCCTCAAACTAATGCAACAGCATTTTTCCATTCTCGGTAGAGTATACGCCATTTTTTCCAATAACTTAATATATTTACGAACACAAGACACAAAATATTTTGTTTTTAAAATACATAACAGAACTAAGACACTGTTTTTCTACTAATGTATAAACGAAAACAACTTCTTGGCGTTAAAAATAAAAACTAACTATTTTGTGTATGATGCACCAATACCGTCGGTCGAGCGTAATCTGCTTATCTCAAACAAAAAGGGCTTTATCGTGATAACGCATCGCCGACGAAAAGTTAGTAGAAAAATGGACATGTATGTTATATTGACGAAATGTTGTCTATTACGAATCTTATGCAATCTAATTAAATTTAAGGCACATTTTTAAATCTGAATATTTTCAAACATTGAATTATTATTTACTGACTTTTATCACATTAAAACAAAACATAACTATTACTTAATGGGAACCAAAATAGATTACAAAAATGTTATTATTGTTTTCTTTTATTAGTAATGTAATATTATCTGTGGTAAAAGTTAACTCTAAAAAGTATTGTCTATTCTTTGAAAAAAAAATCAAAGAACATTAAATTGGACTTCGTATCATTGCTTTTGTTATCGCTATTTAGTCGTTCATTCCGTTTTCGATAAATAATTTATATTTAGTTATTAGCTTTCGCCCGCGACTCCTTGCTTAATTAAAAAAACAAAACACAAAAGTAAGCCTTTCTGTTCTTCTAGACTCTACATCTATGCCAACATCGAGATCCGTTAACAGTTTTGGCGGCAAACTCTAACAAACATCACTTCGTCGAAACTTTCGCATTTATAATACTAGTAATAAGCATAAATTTTTTAAATCTTACCATATTTAACGGCGATAGTAGTGGGTTACAAGAGATGTTGTCTGAGATTGACCTTCGCTACCTTTTCTAAAAAAAAACAGAAATATCAATAAAACAATTTTTTAAACTGGAATATTTCGCATAAGAAAATCTTTATAAATAATAAATGGCTTTATATATTTCGTGTAGTAACTAGTTTCTAAAAAAAAAACAAATATTTCAATACAAATTTGAAAGTTTTTAAAAATTCTTCTCGAAATAGGAACGTAATTATCGAAAATGATAAACCCATCAAAGTTTGTTGACTTACGACTTTGTGCTTAGGTCATAAAGGTTTTGCACTTTCTCTGGATAATTTCTAGGATCAATTTCATCTGACGTTAAAGTCACGTAGTAACTGTATACAGTTATCAACGAATAGAACTCCAGAACTGCGGAGAAAAAAATGTATTTTACGACAAAATGAAAAGAGTAGAGAGTGAATTTCCTTCTACAAATGTATCGAAAAACAATTACAAATATTTTTAGCTAACAGATAATCTTACTAATGTTACAAATACGAAAGTTTAAATGGATGAATGTTTGTTAGAGTTTGTAGCCTAAACGGCTGAACGGATTCCAATGAAATTTGGTACAGATGTAGGGGATAGTCTGGAAGAAAACAAGGTACTCACTTTTGTTTTTTTTATTCCACGCGGACGGAGTGGCGGGCTAAAGCTAGTACTGTTTATTAACTTATTAGTTAATGTAGAAAATGGCGTCGGGTCGATTCAGGGGTTAATTCGAAAGTATTAGAAAATATGTTTTATTACAAAGACAACACTGATCATGTAGTACTTTTAATTATGGAAAACTAGCTTTCTCTCGCGACTCCGTCCGCGCGGAATTAAAAAAAATGCAAGTAGCCTATGTGTTCTTCCAGAATATCCTCTACATCTATGTCAAATTTCATCGAAATCCGTTCAGCCGTTTAGGCTACAAACTCTAACAAACATCCATCCATCTAAACTTTCACATTTACAATATTAGTATGATTTACAAGTCGTTTTGAATCAACATAGATATGTTGGTCTCTAGAGATTGCAGGCTTTGACCAGACCAGACCTTGGTTTTTTGAATTTACATATAATGTTCGAGTCTCTAGGGGGATAGTTGCCCTTCTAGAGACGCCTATGTTACGGTTGCCATTTTAATTAAAACATGATGATATTTATATCACGAGGTACATGAATATTTACCACTAGCTGTTGCTCGCGACTTCGCACGCGTTAAATTTATAGCCTATGTTACTCACAGATAAATTTCTTTTCTAATGGTGAAATAATTTTTAAAATCGACCCAGTAGTTTTTAAATTATTTCAATTTTAAATATATACAAAAATACAAATCTTTCCTCTTTATAATTTTAGTATAGAAAGTTCAATACTCACTGACAAACATCAACATGACCAAGTACCAGCCTATAAGCTTCCTGTGGTTGAGGCACAACGCCAACAACAGTAGTACTTCGGCCAGCCATGTGACGCAGCGGCAGATCAGATACTGTCGTAGTGGCCGCGATCTTAACTGAAATTATGGCAATATCTTTTTAAATAGTATTCTGGCTGTATTACTTCAAAGACTTAGATAAAGTGTAGGGAAGCTGTAGTAGACAGTATAGTAACATTCAAACTTTATGGCAGCTCGGAATGTCGTAGATTCTTTGGGAAATATGATTTTAGGCATCGTTGGGACGACAAAGTGGCTCAATCTGGTACTAATAGCAGTAGACAAGCAAACGATGAGCCGTCATAAGGTTTTAGACTAACTTTTCATCATTTTTATATCTTACTAATAATATAAATGCGAAAGTTTGGATGGATAGATGTTTGTAGGAGTTTATAGCTTAAACTGCTGAATAAATCTCGATGAAATTTGGCGTAGATGTAGAATTTAGTCTAGAAGAATACATAGGCTACTTAATAAGTGTTTTTTTTAATTCCGCGTGGATAGATTCGCGGTTGAAGGCTCTGTTGAAGGTCTAGTATAGAGAAAAAAGTCCAGACGTACCTTATACAAGCCCCAAGTGAAATAAATAACACAGAACATAAATAGTATCGCCTCTACAACTAGTAGGGCAACATATAAGTAGTAAATAAGGTAGAAATTTTCATCAAAAATGTATTTCTTTTTCGGCCACAAGAGTAGCATGTGCAGCGGCGATTTGCGTCGTGCCAACACTTCCAGTATCGCTGAAGAGAAGAATACTATGCCGAACCATGATCTGAACTATAAGTAAAAAGACGTTTAAAATATCTCGCTATTTGAGTATATCAGAGGAAGTTTGAGAGTAGTCCCAGGATAGAGAAAGGAATAAAAGGTCAGCATGGTATGGGCATGTTATGAGTGATGAATCGCATGTAACAAGAACGTTAGTTATGAATGTGGTACACCGGTAGAATTAGACCTAGAAAGTGATGGATTGCGTGAAAGGTGACATCTAGAAGGGAGTGATGACTGAGATGACGTAAGAGAGTTATTTGCAGAACAGAAACCAGGTTAATGAGGAAGATGATGACTGCAAGCGCCATAGTTTACATCACGGTGATTCCTCCACCGTAAGCATATCAGGTGATGTACAGTCGGGGAAACTGGTATTAAACCTTTAAGAAACGATACGCGGAACAAATGTACAAAGCAGCTTATTAAAGGTACGAAAAAAGTCGGTTATTGATACACTTTGTTTGCACCACTCACTGCTATCTAATAAGTTATTTGTAGGAAGACACGGAGTTTATAATAGACAAGGCAATTTTTCCTGCAGTGACCGTGTCCGCGAGTGTACATATGAAATTTAAAAATGGAAAACATTAGTACATTGCAGGATTTGAACCCAGGATCTGTAGATTACAAGTCAAGTGGTTAACCTCTAAGTCTGCGCTCTAGTATTATAATAGTTGTAAAATTAAGATGGTGTAGGAAACATCTGAAAATTGTAAAAGGATATGATACTAACAGAAGTCCAAGCAAGAATGATAAGGCAACCAAATCGTAACGAGAAGAGCAGTAAGAATGTCTGTATCGTTGGCAAAATAACTTCCACAATTAAACACATTGTAATGCGTTATAATATCTATTTATTGATCATAACTATTGTACGTTACTATTGGTGCCTTTGGGACTGAAATTCACTTTAAAACATTATAAATTAAATAAACATGACATGTTACAAAAGAGGTTAGGAAATGATGTCAATTTGACAAAAAACTACAGATAAATAACTGACATCTATAAATGGAGAGGCTATGCGACATTTATTTTGTGTCTATTTTATTTTCGCCATCTTGGCGTTGACGTCATTAGTCATTCATAAAGGTGAAACGCGTAATTGTTCCCACTTCACGCCTGTCATCTGTGTGGTCGTGGTATTGCAGCGGGCGAGCCGACCTATGCGTGCTACAACTGTCAAGTCTAACAATATATCATCTAACTAATCTAACCAATATTATAAATGCGAAAGTTTAGATGGATGGATGGATGTTTGTTAGAGTTTGTAGCCTAAACGGCTGAACGAATCTGAATGAAATTTGGCATAGATGTAGAGCAGAGTATGGAAGAGCACATAGGGTAATTATTTTTGTTTTTTTTTAATACCACGCGGACGGAGTCGCGGGCGAAAGCTAGTAACCTTTAAGTTGTACATCAGATATTTTGTTATCAATGTGCAATACTTTTGAAATGCAGTAAAAAGGAAGTGCCAAAAGATAAGATGATCAACGAAGTATTCATTGAAACCTCTGACATTTTTTACTTAAATTGACGAACTATAATATAACTAAAAGCGGTAAACAAACGCGTCAATGCGATAGTATAAATATTCGCAAGAGATAAGATAACTTAACTTCGATAATATTTCTGATTTGCTTTGCATGTTACACGTTCAGTTTCACGTTGTATTTTATAGATATATGAAATGAATAAAATGTGATTCCTACGAGAATATTATAATTAAAATAATGGTGATACTTAAAATATGTTATATTTAAAATATTGAATGGAATTGTGTTTACATTTAGTGATGAAATCGTAAACGTTTTGAGTAATGGAGGTTTTTCGACAGCGCAGTCTTCGGGAGGTAGTCGATTTTTGTAGAGAACGTGCCAAGGAAAAATTTAAGAGGTAAGTAATTTATTTTTGAGAGTGAAAATTCTTTAACGTTTTCAGAAATGAAAATAAAGCCGTATTAAAGGGTAGCGTTTCAAATACATTTTAGTAAACTAGTGACTAGTGTAAGACGCGGATTTTTGCCAAATCATTTCTATTGAAAACATGAATATTTACACTTTGTTATTTTCCCCCTGGTCGTATATCACTCACGTGGGATCGGCGCACAAATCAGGATCTTTCATTTTAATCCCTACTATCTATACCAATATTTTAAAGAGGAAAGATTTGTATTTTTCGATTTTTGTATGTAAAGTATTGGGCCGATTTCAAAAATTCTTTCACCATTAGAAAGGTAAACCATCTGTGAGTAACATAGGCTACGTTTTTTTATTATTTTTTTAATTTCACGCGTGCGAAATCGCGACTAACAGCTAGTTTGTAATTACCTTTTTTATGATGATTGATACTTTTACGTTCTTATGAAAATTACTTCAAACTTTGTATATTTCCTATAAAAATTATAGATAAGCTGATTATTGTTTTTGATTGTTAATTAATTTATGTAATATTTATCCGTTTTTTATGGGTTTGGTTTATCTTTGAGATTAGTTATTTTAAGATAACATTATTAGACTAAATATTGATATAGACAGCTGGATGATATTATTGTTTTTATATGGGTTTATGTACTTTTATGTTATTTTTATAATTTGTTGTCTGTTTAGCATGTTTACAAAACAAACGTAAGGGTAAAGTATTACTCGACGTTTTAAATAACTTTTTAAAATGAGAATAACGAATATTAAGTGTACTTCTTACTAATATTATAAATGCGAAAGTTTAGATGGATGGATGGATGGATGCTTGTTAGCGTTTCTAGCCTAAACGGCTGAACGGATTGAAAAGACTGAAATTTGGTACTGGTTAGAGCATAGTCTGGAAGAACACATAGGCTAGTTTTTATCCCGGCAATAGTTACGGTTCCCGTGGGATTCATTAATTTAGTTTTTTAATGTTTACTCGATCATTCTGCAACGGTTCAACATATCCTTTTGAAATTTGGCACAGATATAAAACAAAGTCTGGAGTACACTTGGGATGAGGTTCATCCCCGAGAAATGTCCGATTCCCGAGGGATACGTAGTTTTTTGTTATTTATATAGTTCATATGATTTCTTATTCCACGCGGACGAAGTCGCAAGCAACAGCTCGTCTTACGAATAAATGCGAAAGTCTTGATAGAGGTTTGTTAGAGTTTATAGCTTAAACAGCTAAACGGTTATTGGTGAAATATGGCATAGATGTAGAGCATAGTCTGAAAGAACACAAAAGTTACTTGATTTTGTTTTTTTAGTTGAATATGTAAGGTACAGTCGTGTCCGTTCGCAGTATTATAGTTACAGAAAAATAATTTTCTACGTCTATGAAATAGCGAACAATAATTTTTTTTACAATTAACCCTGGATTTTGTAAAGGTCTTCTGAACACTGGTTTAAGGTGTACAAGTGGTTTACACAAAAACTATAAAGGTGGAATACGAGCAATTCCAGTACTCTTGTCCTTCCCTCTAATTTAATAAAAGAACGGGAAGGGTAGGTTTGTCGGAGGACATGTATTTGTAATATTTATTCTTTCTTTGCCCTTGAAAAGTGGGCAACAAATCAACCACCATCTGAATTATGCATATGTCTATGGGCAGCAGGTTACTATTTTAGCAAGCTATATCAGGGTGCTCGCTCGTTTGCCATCTTGAGTAAACCGTCAATGGACGCGATTGTACGTCTATTTATATTACTGTAGCTATACTGTGATAAAATAAGAAAACTACTATCAAGGCTTACTATTTATATCAATATAGATAGCGAATGATTTATCAATTTTCTCTATCTGTTTTTTTTTATAATACAAGGTGGCAAACGAGCAAGCGGCCACCTGTATCTAGCGAAGTGGAAAGCGACCGCTGCCCATAAACATCCGCAATTGCAGATGCGTTGCCTACTCTTCATTGACGGAGGAGGAGACGCACATAAGAGAACATTTCCCCTTCATATGCATCTCCTCTACCGTGAAATCCACTTTTCGTTTCCATCCTTTCCTCTTAAGAAAAGAGTGGGAAGGAAAAGGGACTAAAATTAGTCCTCCGGGACCACACTCATCAGACGAAACGCGGAATTAACTTCCACTTCACGCCTGTTTTCTGTGCGGTCGTGGTATTACACCGGGCGAGCCGGCCCATTCGTGCGAAGATGTTAAAGCGGGCTCTACCACTGTTGTTTTCCTTGTAATGTAATCTTGTCTTCTGAAACATGTTTTGAATGAGTATTACTTCTACAACTTACCGTCTTTTATTCTCCCGTGAATGAAACCATTTCTTTCACTCCAAGTCCTTAAGTCGTTAAAGAGACTTAAAGTGTATGTTTCCCCATTAAATCTACACTGAAGGTGATTCTTCTGTCTGTAAATTTCCTTATCCTACTCGCGTAGGGTCGGCGCACCTTGTTTTCGTCCTAATAACTATATTATCCGTCATCTCAGTCATCACTCCCTTCTAGATCATGTCATCTTTCACGCAATACTACTTCTAGGTCTACACTACGGGTGTACCACTTTCATAACTAACGTTCTCCTTGTTACATGTGATTCATCCCTCCTCATAACATGCTCAAACCATACTAACCTTTTACTCCTTAATTTCTCATTCTCTGGAGTTACTCTCAAACTGACTTTCTGTCTTCCAATTTTTTTTATGTCAGTATTAACTCCTTGTACCGTACCAACATATTTCTAGTATCTTTTGTATGAATAATTTCATTCCTTCCTTGTTATATATTTGCATTAATTTAGGCGGCGGTGATATTTATTTGTTTATTTATTTATTTCAGATATAAAAAGAAAGCAAAATGGTACTGGCCAGAACTTCATCTCTACTGCGGAGTGTGCAAGCTTCGCACTGGCCTGTACATACGATCTACTATCTGTTTGGTAAGTATTGGACTGGCTCTATCTATGAAACTTCATTTAATTGTTTACATTTGTGAAATTTTCAATTGCAAATTTTAATATTCAAATTCACAAATGACAACGAAGGCATATGACATTGGATACCAATTACCGTTACCATGGCAACCTAGCTTCCTTGATGCCAGCTTGTAGTTTATAGTCCCTTTCATACAAGAATGTATCCAATTTATGTACACCCTAAGTTTAATGGCGTGAAAATACAGCCTAAAGCGTGTCATACGTGTTGGGCTTATTAAAGAAATAATTATTAAAAAAATATGCTGCGATTTCTGACATCCTACGCTACGAAATACTGTGTGTTACGCTTTATTATATTAGTATAGATAGACATAGATTTATTTGACTTATACAATAATACGTTGTAATTAATTACAAGCGTTTAACTATTTTTATATCATAAGATGGCAAGCGAACAAGCGGCCACCTAAATCTGCCACAGATATTTACAGACTCGTTGCCTACTCGTGGTAGACGGAGGTGACCCACATTGCAGGCACGCACATGCGTCTCCATCATCAAATCCACTATCCCTTCCCATCCTTTCCTTATAAGAAAGGGTGGAAAGGGAAAAAGACTAAAAGTAGACTAGTACTAAAAGATAATGTTTCTATTGTTTTAGGTGTTCTACGTAATAGCAACTATACTCAATATTCTTATGGTATACTACATAGTAGCCCGCGGGAGATTTCTATTTTCAATGGATATGTCGGTATTAGAAGAATATTTCGATGGTAATTTGACAGCAGAGACGTTTGTGCAAGCGAAGAAAATTTATACTTTGATATTATCTTATTTAATAGTGTGGTGTGTCTTCAAATTTATATACATCTTGTCTCTTGTATCCACCATCTATGCAATGTACAAAGTAAGTATTAACATTTTTTTTTATTTTGTTCCCGTACTGTTTGTCTATGCAAGAGTATTCTGTACTAATGTTATAAAGAGGAAAACTTTGTTTGTTTCATTATGAAATAATGCAAAAACTACTGGGCCGATTTCGTAAATTCTTTCACCATTAAAAAGCTACGTTGTCAGTGAGTAACATAGGCTGTGTTTTATGTTATTTTTTTAATTTAACGCGGACCGAGTCGCGGACGAAAGCTAGTGTTTAATAAATATGTTGATTAGTTGCTAGATTTATATAAACATAGTACAGATGGTATAAAAATTATTAAAAGGAGATTCATCTATGAAGTAAACTTTGATTTAAATTTTATTTAATTCGTAGGATTTTAAGTGTTCAATTATATAAAAAATCTTAAATCTCTAAATAACATGATTCAACAAATTAAGTTAGGTAGTGACTTGGTAAATGACGCATTTATAGCGTAACTAGCTGTCGCCCTCGACTTCGTCCGCGTGGAGTTAAAAAAGAAACAAAAGCAAGCTTATGAGGTTTTCCAGACTATCCTCTATATTTATTCCAAATTTCATCGAAATCCGTTCAGCCGTTTAGGCTACAAATTTTAACAAACTTCCATCCTTCTATCTAAACTTTCGCATTTATAATATTAGTAAGATTAGTAAGATATTGACTCATCTACATACTAATGTTTAGTGTTTTTACTGAGATACAAGGAAATAAATCTTTTAATCAAAAAAATGAACAAATACCAAATTGCTAGTTTCTTACTGGTACAAAACAGAACCATATATGGTTCTCCTTTTCGATAGTTTCAAAAATAAAACTATGTGTAGGCTTTTTGCAAATTTTTAAATATGAAAAGAATTATTTGCATTGTAATGCTAAATTGTAGAAAAGTCGAGCATGATTGTATGACAATCAGCATTTTTGTATGTATTTCTTAGAAAAAAGCCGATAACGCTTAGTCTATTTAAATAAAATAAAAGATAAGATTGAGAATTGACTGGTTCTTCGATAAAATTATAGCATACTAGCTGTCGCTCGCAACTCCGTCTGCGTAGAATTAAAAAAAAACAAAATTGAGTAGCCTATGTGTTCTTCCAGACTATCTTCTATGTCTATGCCAAATTTAATCGAAATCCGTTCACTCGTTTGGGCTACAAACTCTAACAAACATCCATCCATCTAAACTTTTGCATTTATAATTTTAGTATGATATTTAAAGTAAAATGTCGAATAATAGAATATTTTAAACATCTGCTTATATATTTTCTCTCACATATTTCCTTTGTAAGAACAGAGACGTCAATATTTTTGTATACTCCTCAACAGTCGAAACCCATTGGACTTTATTAACCGTTATTGTTATTTCAGAAAAAGCCGAGAATTTTGAAAATAGTCCTTTTTAATAACACTCTCAATTGGATTTTGGATGTCATATTGTCATTTTTCGGAGCTGTACTGACACAATTATTCTCTAAAGCTTTAGTCGTGTTTTGTATTTGTAAGTATTAAAAAATCTAAATATTTTAACTTCAAAATAATGTACAGTCAACTACGAACGCGATATACGAGTTATTTAAAATAATACCAACGTTTTCCGACATAAAAGACGTTACAATGAATTTTTTATTATAACATAAGGTGGCAAACACGCAAGCGGCCACGTGAATCCGCCATAATGGCGAAGCAACCGCTGCCCATAGACATCCGCGATCGCAGATGCATTGCCTACCCTTATCCGACGAAAGAGGAGACGCACATAAAGAGAATATTTCCCCTTCCTATGCACCTCCTCTACCGTCAAATCCACTTCGCGTTGCACCACACTCATCAGACGAAACACGGAATTGCTTCCATTTGACGCCTGTCTTCTGTGTGGTCGTGGTATTACACCGGGCGTGCCGGCCCATTCGTACTAAGATGTTAAATAGGGCACTGTTAAAAATACCATCAAACTCCATGACTGTACATATTTGTGTATTAAAATTAAATGATTAGGTTTTTTCTGTAGATTAAAAAATAGATAATTTAATCTGATTATTTTTTTAGTATTCGAAGGGTACAATATATTGGCGTTAGCAAGTGAATACAAGCAATTGAAAGGAAAATCAAAACTTTTAATAAACCTGCCTATCACAAGTGTTGAAGTGCCCTCACCAACAGATGGCTCTGATCAATTGCAAGAGATACGTCACAATGGATTTAAACATTGCGAAACTTGTTCTTGTATAATCGAACCAATGTTACCAAATACTTCTGAACCTAGAATAGTACCATCATCTTCTGTAACGACAGCTCAATGTACGCCGGTTGAAGAAGAAAAACAATTTAACATCAAGGATGTAGAAATAATTTTCAACCAAGATCAATTGTTGCAACAGAGTAGTTCTGTATTAGAAAATAGAAATACAAGACTATATCGACCGACAGTGTTAGAACTACCGCCGTATAATGAAGAGAGAGAGATAGATATAAAGAAAGAGAAAGAATCAGATGTGCCAGTTATTTATGACCAAAATCAATTGAATATTTGTGGCAGCCCTGTGTTAGAGAGTCAAGAATGTTAATAATTTTCTACCTATAGTAACAAAATTTCGTCTGGAAATATGTAAAATCTAAATGGACATAGAAAATAGCCTGAAATAAAAAAAATATTACAGCTATAGTACTCTTGTGACTTTTTTATACTAATAGATGGCGCTATTGAACTATTATAGTTTCACTTATTCCTACCAGGGAAGATAACTTTGTCGGTCTATAACAGTATACATACTAAGACCGCGAACACCTTTGACTCAACTATCGCACGACTATTTAGTCTCGCTTTGATTCCTATGAGCTTATATGGAGGTCACACTACTCGATTTTTAGTTGTGCAAAACAGAATTGGCTGCGAAACAATCGACAATCGCACAACGGTTGTGCGATAGTTTAGTCAAAGGTGTGCGGCTTTATGGTAATTTATCCAATTGTTTATTAAATATGAATATAATAGGAATTATAATATTTTCGTTTGAATTACGACTTATTTAGTTTTTAATTACTTTAAGGTTTCTAAAACATTGTTTCTCTTTAAATAAATAAATGATTCTCTATATTTTGATGTTAATTTGATATCTATGCCGGTTTGATCTGAACCTAAAGAAAAATAGAGAAAGGAGTACATAATGTAATGTGACGTTACTGAATATTACAAATACAAATATTTTATTGGTAAGAGAATTACAAGTCATTATGTTAAAAAATAAATAAAAACCCATACAGATATTCTGAATAAAAATTGTGTACATAACCAATCATGGTAGGAAAAATTCTTCGACACTATAGAAGGCTTTTTGTATTAGTTATGACTTAAGTTGATTTTTAAAAATTTATTACAGTAATAATAGGGAACATCGAATCAGTTTTCTTATAGATTACTTAATATAAATTTGACTAGGATAAACGTTTTTTAATTTAACATAGAGTTGTGATATTATTTTTAAATGGCGTCGACAATTGTACTTGTTCTTAAACTTGGAACCCATTCAGATTTTCTGTGTGTTGTATGTTGTAGAAAGGGTGTCGCCAATACTAGTAAAAAATATTTTATAATGTGGGCTAATTTAAAAAAAAAACTGATGTCATTACTGAGTTACATAGGGATTATAGGCTCCTTATTGTTTCTAAGTGGTATACAAATTAAATCTGTTATACAATTTTGATTCTCTAGACTGGAAAAATCCGATAGGTGGCGCCCACGAGTGGCAGTCGTTTAATTTTTTTTTGCATAGTTCAATTACACGTCCATCTTAAACGTAACATTTCTAAATATTTCTAACTTTTTGGCTTTTAAACAGACATCGTCATATTTAAGTACATTTAGGTATTTGCTACTGATATCTCAGTGTTATTATTAGTTAATAGCTGTCGCCCGCGACTCCGTCCACGTGGAATTGATGAAAAAACGAAAGTATAAGCGTATTTGTTCTTCCAGACTGTCCATCTACACCAGATTTCATCGAAATCCATTCAGCAGTTTAGGCTACAAACTCTAATAAACATCCATCCATTTAACTTTCGCATTTATAATATTAGTAAGATTACTTGTTAAATGTAATTATAACTTGTTCGCAAAAAATTTATCTTTGTTTATATTATAATTGTTGTCGACAAATTGTTGGGGTTATACCAATAAGTTACTTCAATTGGTTTTTACAATAACATAGTTTCCCAAAACAAGTAGAATATTAACTTCCGATGATAGGGGGATTCCCGTTTGTTTTGTTATGAACTATATCATTCGTGTTTTGTTTGTTGTTTTTAGAATATGAGTTTTTTATCTTTTTAAATTAAATCAAATAACAACATGCTTTTGTTTTCGGCAATGAAAACAAAACACAGTTCATAGTAGTTGAACTTTGTATAGTATTCTGTTTCATTATCATAAATAATTTAATGACATTTTGAGGTTATTTTTTAAATACTCACAACTTCTTTATCATAATATACTAATTATAAATACAAATGTTTGGATTGATGGATGGGCAAACCCTTTATGATTGGTATAACTGGAGTTTTTTAGTTGAAAATGTAGAACATAGTCTGGAAGAAAACGTCGACTTACTAAGTTTTAAGGTGTTAATATTTATGGTGAAAATTATCTTAAAATCTCCAATACAATTCACGGCTGTCAAAGTGTTAAACCACTTACACCACCGTCAAATCTATTTTTCCTTCCCGTCCCTTCCTGTTCAGAAAAGGGTGGAAAGGAAAAGGGACTAAAATTAATTTGCCGGCACCACACTCATCAGACGAAACGCGGAATTGCTTCCATTTCACGCATGTCTTGTGTAGTGTGAAGTTAAGTTAAAAGGTTGCGGAAGTATAACGGATGCGGACGACACAGGATCGAGCATCATGCGATTAGGCTAATGATAATAAAGAGTTAGCTTATATTATGGAAAAATAAGTTCGGTATGATAATTGTTTTAACGCATTTATCTCGGACAAAACGACGGAAGCTGTATGTACATAAATACACCAATCACAGGATGTTTTATTCAGTCTCGTGTGGGCCGACTGAGTGTGCGCAAGTGTTTGTGTGATCCAACAAAATGTATTGTGAGATACCCAAATTATTTAGATGCTGTTTTTGCCTGCCTCTACGGAAAGGTGCTTTGATATTTGGATATGTTAATATTGTAAGTATGATAGTCTTATTATTAGTAATGTGAATTTATAAATTAGATTTCTAATTTTGGATTTTGAATACTGTTTTGTTCATATATTAGCGAACTGTTATGATGTTAGGGAAGGTCAATGACCAGCAGTGGACAGTATATTTCTCATAGATTCTAATTGCATTGATTCGATTCTCAATCGACTTGTTTATGCAATTTTTATTACCCTGAGAGTCTATCACGAATATCTTTGTGACAGTCGCGAGAACGTATTCGTAACGTCATCGACATTATTTGAGATGTGTCTTTGTACTTTAATAGAGGTGCTGCATAAATCTAATACAAATTTTATCTATTACGTTACGAAAACTATCTCATCACGAATGTTCTTAATACGCCCTCTGGACACATCCTTTAAAATCTCTGGATATCAATATCAATATAAAATTCTAATCTGTTTATTGCTACCTTGTTGTTTTGAGAAGGGAATGACAGCGAGGACTATAAGTTTTGTACTTGTCATTTACTAATCTGTGACAAGATACGACCCCTTCTCGATCTTGACCTGAGGTGTTATGATCGAGGACAAACCGGGTCAAAGCGACTCTGACGTCATGCAACTTCAAGTATAACGTTGGTTTCCACTGCTGTAACATTTAGAAAAACTATCTCTATTTTGGAGAAGAGAATGACAGAGATGAAAGTCGTTAGAAAAGGTATAGGTACAAATGTCAGTGTAAATTACAATTGAGTCAAGGTTTTTTTTCATCAGACGAAGAGGTTTCAAAGAGATAATCAATTTAAGATACTATTACGTCCTTAACAAGATTGACGGCGTGATATTTGAATGCTACATTAATATAGGTTCAACGACTTATGGGACAGGGGTCCATATGTGAATGTTACATTCCTCGGGTCATCGAACATAATGTGCATATTATCTTGGAAGAGATAGTATAACAAAAGCAATTAAGTTTGCAATTAAATAAAAAAGAAGAAAGGCGACAGTATAAATAAATTGTATTTTAGTTTTCTGATAAAATAGGTTATTTTTTATCAACAAATGAAAACATTCTAAGTAAATCCATGGTCCTTGTCGCCTCCACATAACAGATTAATAAGAGATTCAAAAAAATCTTGACGTATATTTATAAAATAATAAATGTAGCCTATGTTATTAATTAATAACGTAGCTTTTAAATGGTAAAAGAATTTTTCAAATCGACCCAGTGGTTTTTGAGTTATTTCAATTGATACAAAAATGTTATTCTTTCTCAAAACCAATGTCTCTATTTGCAGCTGTTTTCCATCTTTATGCTGTCTCTGTACAGCTACTCTGTACATAATGCGTTGGGATTTACAATGGTGTACCACGGCTCCACCGCAGGGTTAGAAGACGGGGTCTGTGTGGGCATCTATTGCGTGGAGATACTTATGAATGTTGCTCTAGTGTATGGAGCCCATGTGGTAAGATGTTTGTTATATTATTAATATAAGAGTACTACTAAAATGTAATCAACAAAATAGCCTATGTTACACATAGATAAATTACCTATCTAACGGTGAAAGAATTTTTAAAATCGGGCCAGTAGTTTTTGAGTTATTTGAATACAAAAATCTAATAATTTACGAGTAAATCTTTTCTCTTTATAATATTAGTATAAATAATATGACCAAAATAATGTCGATTTTAGGCATCAACATTCAGTTGTTTCGAGTTTAAAATGTCGTTTGAGATTATTGAAAATTGTTACACTCAATACTGTTAATGAGATGTGATTTTTATGTTTTTGTCGTTTTTACATTTCTGTAGAAGCACTAACACATGAAGTTCCCCTTGTTAGCACAGATCACGTAATGTTATCCGGAACAGTTCAAATGAACGGCCACGTCCTGTGACAATTTGCTTTGTTCCCGCCTGCTTGTGTCATCCGGGTTTACAATATTATTGTCCTTGATTAATGAAGTTCATGGACATAGAATTAAAATGAGAAACCTACAATTTTTTTAGTTTTTTTTTAGTTGTGCAACTAAACAGTTGAATTGGCTGCGAAACAATCGACAATCGCACAACAGTTTTTAAAGGTGTGCGCCCTTTCTTACAATTTTGTTTGTTGCAGAGGAACATTACGTTTTTAAAAAGCTTCTATTACTACGCCGTGGCGACTGTGCTGATGACGTTCATAATTCAGAGCATATCTTTAGCGAATTCGGTTCACTTTGGAATGGTCATTGAAATGCTCTCTCTGTATATAACTGGACTGTGTAAGTACACATAATTCCTCAAGAGTTTTTTTTTTAAGAAGAAGGTACTAAGAAAACGGTAAAGCCGAATGACTGACATTATGACGCAACGATTAGAAATTTGATGGCTGTTGAAATTAAAAAAAAAATGAGTAGCCTATGTGTTCTTCCAGACTATCCTCTACATCTGTACTAAATTTCATCGAATTCCGTTCAGCCGTTTAGGCTTCAAATTCTAATAAACATCCATCCGATTTTTCGCATTTATATCAGTACCATAAGAATTCAACCCGTAGTGGGCCAGTATCATTCACTATGGTTTACTCACCCCTTGTAAGAGTAGGCTTCGAACCCCAAGTGGAGACGTATAGTGAGCTGGTGATGATGATGATGAATTTAACAGGTATACATTTGTATTTGATCATCGTGGTGCGAAGTCTGGTGAGCAAATTGGAGATATCAGATGGCCATGCATACGAAAACCAACTCCAGCAAATCGTCAGCGGAGAGAACATAGTGGAAGGGAATGGAATTTACCCTAGTACTGTAGTACCGAATACCACCGCGTAGTTACCCTTCCATTCTACTGTTCCTTTAATACCTTTAATGTAAACCAGAGGTTCTCAAACTTTTGCAGACCTCTTTAATTAACTGGTCTCAAAGCTCTTGCATACGAGTACATTTCGTTTTCTGTAACTTTTCTGTAATTAAATTAAGTTTTAGTAATGGGGATGTTTCCTAATGTTACAAATCCAAATAAAGTTATGTTTAATATTTTAAAGACAGCATTTTATAACCTATAATAACATTTA
>NW_013525224.1:1043777-1050376 GCF_000836215.1 Papilio polytes
TTATATTTTATACTATTTTTTTTCGTGTTCATACATGGTTTATCTACAAAATAAAGGCTATTCCAAAAATTAGGAAACATCCCCATTCTATGCTTTGGTTCTAAATGTGATGGCATTTGAAATGATTTAAGCTTATTTTGGATACATCTAAATTTTTGATGTGTAAATTATCATGCGTTTCCATATAGTTGTTACAATTAGAGATTTGGCTGTGGTAAGTTAAGGGGAGTGCTTGGTCTATTAACTTTAAGACAGTCTTTTAAGTTATAATTACATACTTAAAATACTTTGTTATGTACATTTATGAATAGCGTATGTTTAATCATATACAGATATAGATTTTAATTTTAAAACTAACCCTGCTTAAATGTTAGATTCAAAAATCCTATGTGCAAGTTTTTATAATTGTAACTTCGGTAAATATTAAAAAGGTGCATTTATTTTCTAGTTAAATATTAAGTAAAATTGAGGGTACAAGTTTGTAAATGCAAATATTTCATCTTTGTTTTTATTTAATTTCAAAGAATTCCTCTATAGATAAATAGAATCTTTATGGTTAAATACAATTTTTATAATACGACAATTTGTAAATTAGAAGTCAGTTTTTTATGTTTTTAACTACGATTTAAACCTAAAAGTTTCCTATTCCCCCGTGTTTATATTTGTAGTTTTAGGTTAGTTAATTAAAAATGCAGGCTTATTAATATAAGCAGATATAAAATTTAATACAATAATCTTACATTTATTTATTAATTTGTACATATTAGACGTAAGTTTTTTATATGTTCTATTGCTAAAACATACTTATGCTTCTTAGCACATAGGTATAAAGAATTTTGTTTTAATGTCGCTTGTATATAGAAGTATGATAAATGTTTATGTTGCTTTACACCAAAGATATATTAGTAATAAATTTAGATTGTAAAAAAATAAAGAAGTTCTTAATAACGTTTTTTTTTATCACAAAGTGGCAAACAAGCGGCCGCCTGAATCCGCTGTAAAGGCGAAGCGACCGCAACCCATAGACATCAGATGCAGATGCGTTCATACCCTTAATCGACGGAGGAGGAGACGAACATTAAGAGGGTATTTTCCTATGTGTCTCCCCACCGTCAAATCCTCTTTCCTTTCCCATCCTTACCTCATAATAAAAGCGTGAAAACGGAAAGGGAGAAAAATTAAACCTATGCTTCATATTTCAATCCAATCTTTATGTATGTAATAAGTGGACTTATCATATAACTAAATAAACATAACTATAGGAAAATAATATTAAGTCAATTATGTTTACATATACACTTTGACCTTTGCGAAGATAATACTATCTTTAATACATTTTCTTGTTATTAGCAAAATAATCTACTATATAAATGTATCACTGACATACTTATCAATTGAATTGCTTCTGGCTGATGCGGGTACAGTAAGCCAGTAAATGTAACAGTAGCTTGCAAGCCAGTTCCCAAGAAAGTACGAGATGAGACGTATGTTAAGATATCTAGACTCCCTCGACCCCATGCCTGTTTGTAGCTATTACAAAATAAAATATCGTGCAAGCTACTTGCCTGTAAGTGGTTCGTGTCAACTTGCATGCAAGTGTGCGAGTTATTGGAATCTGTATTCCTGGCACATATATTCGTATAAATGTTTCGATTCAAATCAATGTGTTTAATTTCAAGACCCCCTGGGGTCTATAGTAGGACCTGAGGTGAACGATGATGGGAAATTTTGATCATTTGTTTGTTGTTTTTTTTTCTTTTTATAAACAATATTAGTAGATTTTTGTTAATTTACTTATATTTCCTTTAACCATTCTAACTAAGCTCTAGACTTGTGCTAGGATATGGTTCACGACAGTCGAATGGCGGGATTAGAACCCTCGACCGTAAGATCGGTAGTCCGTTCCCCAAACCATTAGGCTATTGGCGTTTACGTTTAGGGCTTGGGAGAGGGATTGGCGTTGTGTTTAAGGGCCATAAATTAAATAAAAATTGAAACAGAGGATCATCAAGACCAATTAGGGGTCCACGAGAAAAAAGTTTGAGAATCTCTGGATTAGATCATAAATTCCATTTATAAATAGTGTTATGTTAACGAACTTCAATTGTAGAATAAAATGGCAGATGGTTTTGTTCGGCCACTTCGCTGTAATGTCGTGTTTCCTGATGCGCCAACAATAAGGTAATTGTAACTCAGATGCTGTGGGTTGTCCGACACGTAGAGACCGTAGGTCACAAGATGTGTAAATAAAGATACGGGAATAAAAGAGAAATATAGTATAAAATTAAAAAAAGAGTCGTGATCGATCTTAGCTGGTAGGTGAATCATGCGAGTGGAAATACCGGATTGCAAGCGGTGTTGTTGTTTTGTACCTTTGAGATACGGGATTATCGTTCTTGGATATCTTAATTTGGTAAGTGTAAATATAATTCTACTAACTTGCGCATGCGACTCATCGCGTGGAATCATATATCATCATATCATATATCTTATAAATATTATAAATGCGAAAGTTACGATGTCTGAATGGATGGATGTTTGTTAGCGTTTGTAGCCTAAACGGTTGAACGGTTCTCCATTAAAAATGGAATATTTAGAGCATTGTCTCGAAGAATACATAGGCTACTTTTTATCCCGGGAATAGTTACGGTTCCCGTGGAATTCATTAATTTAGTTTTTTGATGTTTACTCAAACATTCTGCAACGGTTCAACATATCTTATTGAAATTTGGCACAGATGTAAAACAAATTCTGGAGTACACATGGGATAAGGCTCATCCGGTTCCCGAGGGATAAGTAGCTTTTTTGTTATTTATATAGTTCGTATGTTTTCTAATGTCACGCGGACGAAGTCGCGGGCAACAGCTAGTTAAAAATAAAATTTATTAAGTAGCCCAAGTGTTCTTCCAGACTGTGACTACACCTGTGTCAAATTTCATCAAGATCGGTTAAACTGTTTTGGAGATACGGCATTTCAAATTACGAACATGCATCCATTCAAAATTCAGATAAATGGATGTTAGCGTTTATATTCTAAACATCTGAACGGATTTCGACGAAAGGCATAGATGTAGAGTATACTCTGGAAGAAGACAGGCAACTTACTTTTGTTAATATTTGACACAGACGTAATTGCGGGATCAAGCTAGTATGAGCATAAAGAGTAATATGAAGTATGATAATTCCACATAAACATATAAATACAAACATGAGGCTATTAATACCAGTGTTATCATTTGTACAACGGGATGTAATGAGGGAAATAATGCTGTCAAATGATTCCATTTGTAATCATACTTCGTACTAATATTATAAATGCGAAAGTTTAGATGGATTTCGATGAAATCTGGTATAGATGTAGAGGATACTCTGGAAGAACACATCCTCACTTTTTGACCGACTTCCCAAAAGAAGGAGGTATTCAATTCGACGATATGTTTTTTTTTTATGTGTGTTACGGCATAACTCCGCCGCTAGTGGACCGATTTGGATAATTCTTTTTTTATCCGAAAGGTAATGCTTGCAGGTGGGTCCCATTTTTTTGTTTAATTTTTGGAGTCTAAGACTACGACGTAGTTAAATAGTTTATGTTTTTTAATTCCACGCGGACGGTGTTACAGGCGATAGCTAGTATAAATTTAATCATCATTTAACAATAGTATAATAGATTAATTGTTATTAGGTATTAGTAATTATTTATTCATAATCAATGCCTAGGAAATTTCTATCTCTACGTTGGTTATTGAAAATTTTATTATTTAATTCTATTTTGAGGTCAAAAGTCATTGGTAAATATTTTTTTAAACACTATTAATACTAATAAGAGGTAAAAATTGTTTTTTCGTTTTAATTGGATACATTTAAAAATTTTTTCGCCATTAGAAAGCTATTTTATCTCTGCGTGATATAGACTATATTACTTTAATCGTTTTTTTTATTCCGCGTTCATGATGTAACAAGCAACACCTTCAGTTATTCATAAAGTGGAAATTCAATCAAAACATAACTCTTTCAGAAGTATCGTTTGATTAAAATTATTTTGAGTATTAAAAACAATCGTTTTTATTGTTCATGTGATTTTTTATGTTATGATGATTATTTGATGGGAAATATCTCAAGCGATTCGATAATTGAATGACAATCGGTATTAAAATAAAACTTTCGTCACATTAACATATTTCGTTACATGAGTGAGATGGAAGATATCAATACGCAGTACAATCCCAATACGAAGGAAAGAGATAGCTATACGTTACTTTAAACCATCTATTTTTTAACGTTTTCGAAAATCATTTAACAGATTCTTGATTGTGTTTTGTTTTTACTTCAACAAATAGATTTTATTTCAATAACAGATTTTTTTTTCATGTTTGTTCGAGATATTCGCTCTGCTGGTAGTGAGTTTGGAGACATGGCTGGCCGTGGGGGACTCGAGCAAGCTCACGATGAGCATGTACAGAGGCCTCTCATTCTATACTCAGATGTGGCTGCCCGTGTTCCTCTATACACTGGAGATCGTTTTCAACATCATTCTGCTCATTGGAGCTCATTTGGTATGTACAATACACAAACCTCGCCTATTCTCTCTCGTTTTGATTTGCTCCTGAAAACGGGAAATGAGCAAGCTATGAGTAACAGACATTCTAACAATCTTCTTTGATTTATTTCAACACACCAGTTCTGTTCTAATTTTATTTAACACTACATTGTTCACATCAGAATTATGTACAAAAATGTTTTTAATTCCCTGTTTTTCGTCTTTGAATGTTTTGTGAAACGTATTCAAACTGTCGCACAACTGTTTAGTTTAGTCGCGCTTTAAATCCTATGACCTTATATGGAGGTGCACACACTACCCGATTTTTAGTTGTGCAAAACAGTTGAACTAGCTGCGAAACAATCGACAATCACACAATTTTTCTATAGCTTAGTCCAAGGTGTGCGCCCACATTTATAATAAAAGACATTGTTACAGAAAAAGAAGAGTCTCCTTCGCATCTACTACTACTACGGAATAACAACAACATTAGCTTCTTTCTTCACATTATTCGTGGTGAAACATCGACAGATACACCATGACTTTGAGAACACCATCATCGATCTATCATTCGTCTTCTGCGGCTTTGGTAAGTACACGTAAATCAGAATTAAAAACAACAGATAATACTTTTTTATTATAAGATGGCAAACTAGCAAGCGGCCAGTTGGATTCACATAAAAGTCTACCGCTGAAAGATGGTGTTTCCCCTTCCCGTGCATCTCCTCCACCGTCAAATCTGAAATCCACTTTCCTTTCCAATTATTTTCTCATAGAAAAGGTGGGAAGTAATAGAGTCTAAAATAAGGCTTCCGGCACGTACACTCGTCAGACTGTACGCGAAATTGCTTCCACTTCTGTGTGGTCGTTGTATTGCACCGGTGAGGCCGGTCCTAGTGCGATGTAGTCTTCATATCTTTTTTACATTCTAGGATTCTCTAGGGGGAGGTAACTAGCCCCTTTACTCACTGTTAAAGCCCATACATTAGCCGCTAAAGATCATCTTGTAGCTTTACAGATCTATCTGCTTCTCCTGATTAGAACTGAACTAAAGAAGCTACGAAGTGCACAATTGAGTTTTATAAACCACGTATCAGAAGTTATGGTGGACGCATCCCATAGCGGACATGGAAGAAATCCTTTATAAATTATTCTTATTATTTTCTACTACTTATATCCTTAAATGGTTATTTAGATAGTTGTTTAGAGTAGATTTAGAGCGCGCGCATACCGTTGACAAAACTATCGCACAATTGTTTAGTCTCGCTTTGATTCTATGAGCTTATATGGAGGTGCACACACTACTCGATATTTGTGCAATTAAACAGTTGGGTTGCGAAACAATCAACAATCGCACAACTGTTGTGCGATTGTTTAGTCGTATCGATATTAAAGTATTGCTAAATTTAGCTGCAATCTGAAAGTAGCTATAAAAGATAATAATTTTTTGGTGTATTAATGAATAACGATGCTATAAGCATATAGATTTATTTCTTTAGATTATTTGTTTTCCAAATTATTTGATAGTATGCATTTATCCAATCTGTATTAATGAAAATCTTGATCTTTGACAATAAAGGTCCTTTTTCTGGACGTAAAGTATTATTTAAGGGCTTGCTTTTGTATTTTTGTGCAGATAGAAGTAATTATTTTTAAATTGTTGTTTTATAATTCCACATGAGGTCTTCATATTATTTTCTATGTTTTAATATAAATATTTAGTATTGTATGTTTTAGTTGGTATTATAACTATCATTGAATATATTGTTGTAAAAAATACCGTTTTTTATTTTTTATTTTTATCCGTCAAAATATCGTCTTACCTCAAGCAAAAGTTGGATATTATTTTTCGTAGTTAAATAAAAGTAAACAGATAGAACAAAATACAAAGTTAGGTGTATTCATTTTATTAGGAATTAATTCTTTTACAGCAAATCTTAAATAAAATTATACAATCAAAAGAGATAGATGGCTTTTCTTATAAGGAGAGGTTGGGAAGAGGAAGTGGATTTGACGGTGGAGGAGATGCATAGGAAGGGGAAATATCCTCTTTATGTGCGTC
>NW_013525224.1:1050540-1051087 GCF_000836215.1 Papilio polytes
GGCCGCTTGCTCGTTTGCCACCTTATGTTATAAAAAAAAAATAGTAAATATTTTACATTCAGTCTGAACTTATACAAATTCATGAAATTCAACAAATGTTTTTTTAATTCTTTTATTTATTAACATATCTTTTTATTTTTTTTTAATTAATCTTATTTTTAAACTAAACAGTTAAAATTAAACTTTTAGTAATAAATAAATCAGTTATCAACTAAAATTATACCTATATCTTATTTTAAATAATACATACATTAAAATAAATAAAGTATTAGTATCCCACAAGGCCGATTGCAACGACCCAATGGGAAAAAATACCATTGGGTCAATCAGCCCATCGGGGAAAACAAATGTTTTTATTTATTTTCCTATGACTTCTGCCTCCTTCATAACACACACGGGGTCAGTGACATGATTCTCGAATTCGAAATGAGTGTCACTTTTGAGCTTTCGAAGTTCACTCCTTATTAATAACATAACATACCCATGTATAACTGAAACAAACAATAATTTTCACCTCTGATTATTTTTCCCAACACAAAGTAAGGAA
>NW_013525224.1:1051149-1055393 GCF_000836215.1 Papilio polytes
CTAAAAAGGGGGCGCCATAGAAGTTTTACCCAGGTGGCTACGCGCCAAAAATGGTACCTGATTTATGTAATACCACACACACCTTGACAAATCTAACTGAAGAATCAAATTGTTTACTGTTAAGAGCGCACGTTTGACTAAACTATCGCACAACTGAGTAATCGCGCTTTGATTCCTATGAGCTTATATGGAGCGCACTTGTGCAACTAACTAGTTGAATTGGCTGCGAAACAATCGACAATCGCACAATTGTTTTGCGATAGTTTTGTCAAAGGCGTGCGCCCGCTTTAAAACTAAATGTACTTAAATGAATAAAACTTACTTAAGACAGCAATAACACCAGACGAGAATATCGCCATTGACTCTAATAACTTTTCGTCTACCCTCATAGAATTATCACAGATTAAAAATCCACCAACCAGCATGAAGAATATTATCAATGCAATTGTATACGCGATTCCGAAGCGCCAATAAATTCTTATTAAAGTTGTATTTTTCTGTAAAAAAAACATACCATAACTATCTTATCTTACTAATATTATAAATGCGAAAATTTACATGGATGAATGGATGGATGTTTGTTAGAGTTTGTAGCCTAAACGGATAAACGGATCTCGACAAAATTTGGCATAGATGTAGAATATAGTGTGGAGAAACACTAATATAATTTTTTTTAAATTCCACGCCAACGGAATCGCGGGCGTAAGCTAGTTAATACTAAATGCGAATGTTTGGATAAATGAATACCTACGTATCTCCAAAACTTAACGGCCATTGATGAAATTTGGCAAAGAAGTAAAACAGTCTAGAAGAGCATAGACTACTTGGAAGTTATACCAAAAACACGACTGACCCTAATGCTTAGGGCAAGAATAAAGAATGTTACCACACGAAATATATTAATAGAGGTTAGGACATGAAAATCCTTCCTGTGTTTATCGGGTAACAAAAAAGTATTTGAGATTTGACAAATTTAGTAGAGTTGGTTTTTCATGATGATGGATGGATGGATGTTTGTTAGAGTTTGTAGCCTAAATGGCTAAACGGATTCTGATGAAATTTGGTATAGATGTAGAGGATAGTCTAGAAGAACACATAGGCTACTTAGTTTTTTTAATACCACGCGGATGGAGTCGCGGGCGAAACCTAATATTCTTTATAAATGCTTACCTTGTGCAGGCCGACAATGAAAGCGATATTAAATATAATATCAAATAACAGTATAACTAGTGCAAGCACAAATATAGCGATAATACATATTCCTTCAGGACCAAGGATTAGAAACCACACTAACAGGGGAATCCAGACGAGAATCGTTCCTAGACTTACTATCGTAGCGATCTGAAACAAAAGCAGACTAATATTATAAATGCGAAGTTTAGATGGATGTTTGCTAGAGTTTGTAGCACAAACAGCTGAACGGATTTCAATGACATAGATGTAGAGGATAATCTGGAAGAACACATATGCTATTCACTTTTATTTTTTTTCAATTCCACGAGGATGGAGACGACTCCGTCATGATTTCACTAGTTTTCGTCATGCGTCAATGCAAAAGTTTGGATAGATCGATATTTGTTACGGAAGAAATCGGTACCGCGCCGGAGTAGTACAACACTAGATCATTGCTATACACGGCCCGTCCCTATGACATCTGTCAAAGGCAATGTGAGTTTTAAGATAAGCGCCATTTTGGCGGGAATCGGAAGCTATCGGAATTAAAGTGTTATTACAGTTGTTACAATTATTTTTTATATATCTCCAAAACGGCTTAACTTATCACGATGAAAACACGGATGTAGAAATCTGGAAGAACACTGGTTACTAAGTGAATTATTTCTCGTGGATAAACCCACGGGCAAGTAGTAAATTATTAATAATGAATTCTGGATTCATTGCATCACAAAATAGTCACATTTATATATCTATGTTGCCGTGATTTAAATAACTTTTAAAAGTTTAATTAATTTTGTTACAAATACAAAGAGATTCAAATATATAGAGGAGACATTCCATAGTTAACACTTTATTAAAAACATTTTTCACATAATCATCACTATCGCTATCTATTAATCATTGTATTTAAATTAAATGCCAAAAGGTGTCTATAAATAAACATTTAAATGTTTAACTATATTATATTTTGTACTACCGTTAAGTTTATTTCATAATAAAACATGGAGATTGTTATGATTTTGTAAAAAGTGACGTAGTTACTAATTTTTTTTATTCACTATGCCTCGTCTGTATATTTAAACATCTTTGTACAAATACAATACAAGGAGATTAAAATAAATGTACTAACCAATTTGACATATGACCATACCAGAAGGCCATATCTTAGAGGTACACAAAAACAGCATCTCGTTAGATTTGGTATTTCACCGTGCATAATAAAAACTACAGATCAAAAACGTAAAAATCGCACGAACACTCCGTACCAAACGAACGTGGGACGTCGACTGAGCTTTATTCCAAATAAACCGCGCATATAGTTCGTTTATATGCATTTCGTATAACAAAAATATCTCTGATAACCATACTTGCTTGCAAAACTCGATGTTTTTTTTAAATACATATAAATAAAACAAAAAAAATAGTCAAGGAATGCATCGAAAGGTAGAATAGAATAGGCGATATTATTAAACAGGGATTTTTGTACTGATTTAGGTAATTTTTGACAATTTTACTTTTATTTAAGTAAATTTATAAGTATAGAAAAAGTTTAGAAAGGTTTATATTTAGTAACTAATAAGCGGTCATTCAAGAAACTTGATTCTTGTTACTAGGGGTTTCCCGCGACGCATTTTGCAAGATTCGAGGTTAAGGTCATTAAACTCTTGTCTCAACTTGACCGAATTAAAATATCGTTTTGTATCTTCTTTTAATTATCAATAAATAAACATAAAAAACAAATATCAATAAAATAATAATATTTTTTTTATAGAGTTAAGATACATTTATTTGCATTTTTTTTAATAAAAAGCATGGTAGGCTTAAATACAGCTAACAGTATTTGTCTCTAGGACCGACTATCAGTCATATCTTACTAATGTTATAAATGTGAAAGTTTGGATGGATGGACGTTTGTTAGAGTTTGTAGCCTAAAAGGCTGAACGGGTTTGGATGAAATTTGGCATAAATTTCGAGGATTGTCTGGAAGAACACATAGGTTACTTTATTTTGTATTTACTAATACCACGCGGACGGAGTCTCGGGTGGAAGCTAGTATTTTATAGTTAAGACAATGTGTGTTTTTAATACAATTTGAGGTTATGTATCGATCTATATTCGGTGAATTTGTGTATGCTACAGTAGTGAAAACCCACGTTAAGAATACACCCGAGTATGATAAAAGTCCAAAGTCCATGTTTGTTATTTTACTGTTTTTCCCACATCCTGTTTGTTTATTAAACTGCGCAGTAAATGATAAAACTCTCTGTTCGTCATTTCCTTTAAATGTTCGCATTACGCGGAATTTACATTTATATAGCAAAGAGATTAAAATTTACACTAAATATGGAACAACACCAGAATCGATTTAATTCGTAGTATCCTGTCTGATATTTTGTTAGTCTTTGTTAGATAGCTTGTTGCTCCTGTACAAAGTACCAGTACTAGCTAATGCTCGCAACTTCGTCCTGTAAAATTAAAAAAAATAATAAAAATAAATACAGCCAATGTATAACTGATAACGTAGCTTTTTAATAGTGCAAGAATTTTTGAAATCTGGCCAGTAGTTTTGGGTTATTTCAATACATACAAAAATACAAATTCCTCTTTATAATAGGAGTCCTATTAATTTAAATTAATAATCTATCAGCCTAATACAATTTCTAAATCTTTTCATCATTACTCCTGTTCTTTTGTAATTGGCAAAATATGGCAAAGTACTACTCGTCCATAATTGTCTCAAATCCCTATTTTCTTCTGTCTTTTGTCACTTGCATCCATCCATATCCAATCACGTTAATCTTATGACATTATTGGTAGAAAGTTCAGTTAAAAGCTTTTAATATAAGCTCGATTGTAATCTGAGTTTGAGTGACTGGGCAAAGTCACACTGGCCCAGTGCGACTTCACATATATCTCTGAATTGTCACAGATGCAGTTTGCATCATTTTCCTTTATTTCGGACTATTAAAATATTTTCACATTATTGATATCTGGCAATGACTATTGCGCATGTCTAGAAATAGATCGACGCTGTGAGATTCTGTTCGTATAGTTATTTTACTGCGCGA
>NW_013525224.1:1055437-1071517 GCF_000836215.1 Papilio polytes
TCTGTTTTTCTTAACGATAAAGAGAGAGATGGCTATGGCTAGTTCAGACTTCAGTACGAAATTAAACAGTCTTCATTTTGAACAAGAGACGGCAGCACGTTTCGGTTTCAGATTATATTGTTTTCGTAATTATGATGCATTTTTAAATACTTTATAACAAAAATGTCTATTTTATTGGAGCTATGGGCGTTGCTAAAATTGGTAAGTTAATGGAATTCATGTTAAATTGGAATCTCTAGTCATTATTAACCCTTTATTAGATAGTATGTAATGTGTCTAAAAACGTATTAAAAAAATCTACCGCACTGGTTTAAAGAAAGTTTTTTTGCTACAAAAAACTCCACTGAATTAAGGGTTCATTCTTAGTTAATGCTCCCTCTCACTGTTTTTTATTATGACAGGAATATTTTAGATTCAGTAAGCAAAATCTATGCCATTATAATTTTAAAATGTAAGATACAGTTTAATATGTCTCATGTCTAACGAGATTTTATTTTAAAGAAAACATATGTTAAACAGAAAATGTTGTAATGTTTTCGTTGTTACGTGACGAGACATGATAAGAGCTTTATGTATCACGAGCTGTTGCCCGCGACTTTGTCCGCGTGGTATTAGAAAACATACGAACTATATAAATTACAAAAAGCTACGTATCTCTCGGGAACTGGACATTTCTCTGGGATGAAACTTATCTCATGTGTACTCCAGACTCTGTTTTATATCTGTGCCAAATTTCAATAACATATATTGAACCGTTGCAGAATGATCGAGTGAACATTAAAAAACTAAATGATTGAATCCCACGGGAACCGTAACTATTCCCGGGATAAAAAGTAGCCTATGCGTTCTTCCAGACTATGCTCTAAACCTTTGCCAAATTTCATGGAGATCCATTCAGCCGTTTAGGCTACAAACGCTAACAGACATCCATCCATCCATCCATCTAAACTTTCGCATTTATATTAGTAAGATTTTTAATTCCAGGTGGCGACTGTCTTTGTGTTACCATTCTATGGTCTAATGGCTATAGTGATTCTCGCTTTTTCATATAAAGATTATGTAGAACAGTTCTTCTTCCTCGCAGTATTCATTATTATGGTGGCAGATGTTATTTTTGATATATTATTAATGTTGGCGTCTTATAAAGTAAGTACAAAATTATTTTCACTTTAATTCAATAACTTTAACACTCGATTGTTCCGGAATTAAAAATAAAACTTAGTAGCCTATACAGAACATAGTCCACACAAGTCAACTCATCCAAATATAAACGTAAAATTTGCAATTATATTAAAGGTTTTGCCAGCTACTCCTTCCGCGTGGAATTATCAAAAACAAAAATGAGTAGCATATGTGTTCTTTCAGACTATCCTCTACATCTATACCAAATTTCATCGAAATTTGTTCAGCAGTTTAGCCTATAAACTCAAACAAACTTCCATCTAAACTTTCGCATTTAAAATATTAGTAAGATAATAAGTAAAATTCTCCACTTTTAGCCTAAAAATTTTCACTTGGATTAAATTTCTATTTACCATATACAAGACATGATTTTTTAAAATTCCTTTTTTTTGTTGCAGAAAAGCTTATGCATGTTCAAAATTTATTACGTGTATGGAATTATTTACGCAATATCTGTACCGACGGTTTTTATATCATGGTTGTTATACTCGATACACGTTCATGATATGGACTGGCGTAGACCTCAAGCAAAGAAGGAAATTCTAGTAGCTTCAATTATAATCGCCGGTGTCTTAAGTAAGTCCTGAATCCAGCACTTTTTGTATTAAACTAGCTTTCGCCCGAGATTCCGTCCGCGTGCAATTGCGAACATTTTATTTTATTGTTTACATTTGTCAAATTATCAATTACAAATGTTAAAATGACATGACATTACAAACCTTGGCAATCTTGTTTCCTTGATGTTGGCAGCAACCTATGGTCTCTTTCCCACATTAGGGTTTTTATCCAAAACATTTACCCCCTAACTTTAATGGCGTGAAAATATATAGCCTAAAGCGTTAGGTAAATGTAGGGCTTTTCATTAAATAAGGAACTATTCAAAAATATGCTGTAATTGCTGACATCTTAGGCAACAAAGAAGTGTGTGTTTACGCTTTATTATAATAGTATAGATAATTCTGTAGTGATTCTACTGCGTGTCCGAATTGTATGTACTCTTCCAAACATCTTTATCAACCGTCATATCCTAAGAGCGGGCACATATTTCACTAAACAATTGCACACTGTTATCCGATTGTCGATTATTTCGCAGCCAATTCAACTGATCAGTTGCACAAAAATCTATCATCGATCAAACAATCTAACTGGAATACTAATAATATATTTTTTTTTCAGCTGTACACGCATGCGCTTTATTTTTAATTAAAAAAGAAATTAATAAGATAAGAATGGGATGCCAATGTAAATTTATAAAGCAAACTTCGGCCTCCCGGAACTCTCTGTTACCTTCGAAGAAAGAACAAGAAATTTAAGGAAGAATGAATGGAGGAAATGTTAGTGGAATCACAATCTCATGTCTAGACAATTTCACATGCTAATAATGACTATTACTAGTATAGGATATTATTAGCATGTGATTATTAGTTATTTGTGTTATTATTACCTTAATAGATAATAAAGTTACACGCAATATTAGTACAGTTCGACTGTACAGTTAAAAATGAAGGTGTAGGAAGCTTGTGTGTACTTTGGACAAAGATATTTAAGAAATACGTAGACTAGACAAAGTGAACATTTGTTTTACTATAATTTCTTTGAAAGGTACTATGAATGAATGAATGAATGAATGATTGAACGAATGAATGATTTAATGAATGAATGAATGAATGATTGAATGAATAAATGATTGAAGGAATGAATGAATGAATGAATAAATGAATGAATGAATGAATGAATGAACCATTGAATGGATGAATCATTTAATGAATGAAGGAATGAATGAACGAATGAACGAATGAACGAATGAACGAATGAACGAATGAACGAATGAACGAATGAACGAATGAACGAATGAACGAATGAACGAATAACGAATGAACGAATGAACGAATGAACGAATGAACGAATGAACGAATGAACGGATGAACGAATGAACGAATGAACGAACAAACAAATGAACGAATGAATGAACGAATGGATGGATGGATGGATATATGGATGGATGAATGAATATCAGTTTTTAAGTTTAATACGCCACTTCGTGTCCTTGTATTGACATGTTATACTTTAAACTTAAAATCATAATAAGCTCCATCTTTTGTTATAAACTAAAGTGTCTCTCATGTGAAAAATGTCTCAAGTCAAGTGTCAGCTATGCTCCCTTATATTTTTTTAAAATCTCTTTGACTTAGGAGTAGCTCGAACGTTGCGTTGACACACGTTAGTGACATCGAACAATGGATCAGTGACGTCTATGACTGCTTTTATATGTTTTTTAGGAATGTCGTTTTTACCTTTTCTTCTTGTGCTTGACAATAATTTTGTATACTAACAAGCGGTTGTTTTCTATCATTAGAATTAAATATATGACTTTTTAATTTCCACCTTTATTAGCCAAAGAATAATAAGAGTTTTTGCAAATGTAGAAAAAAGGAAGAATCTTTAATTAAATATTAACAATTTAAATATTTTTGCTATGAAATTATTTCAACGCGTTTTAAAGAACTTGTATTTATATTTTTTGTTCTAGGTTAGTGTATATTAAACATACTTGTCAAAAAATGTGTAGTAAATGTGGTAACTAACTTAGATGTTTTATGAAACTGTAACCACCGATTAAAGAGTGTAAATTAATATTTATGTAAATAAGATTTGAAATAAGCCAAAAGGAAGGCCAAAATATAGACTTACTACTTATTTTAGTGCTTCTAGTTAAATCTATATTGTACATTTCCATCTCATCTATATTCTATATTGTACATCTATATTATGCTACGTACACTGTCCCGAAAGCGAACCGAAAGCGAAGCGAAATGTAACACGAAATACATAAAAAATAGCGATAAGTAAAGTTTGATTTCGCTTCAAGTAATATTTTGTTTCATGATGTAAGCTTTATGGCCAAAATTGTTCGTACTAAATCAAGTTGCCAGGTTCATGACAAATACTTGCACGCGACTCCGCGCAGAATTAAATAAAAACTTTTTAGGTAACCTTTGTGCTATTCCAGTCTATGGTCTATACCTATGCCAAATTTTCTCGAGATCCGTTAAGCCGTCTTCGAGATATGTGGTAACAAAAATTCATCAAAATCGCTTGTATTGGTAAAATAGCGCTCGCTTCGGATTCGGTTCGCTGTCGCTGTAATGTGCATTATGCATTATTGTTAATCATACCACAGATATGTATAAATTAGAACGTAAACGTACCTATGAAATTATGTATGCTGTTATTTAGTATAATTTATTTTAAGAAAAAAATCCATAAACACATATATTATAATGCAGCGCCATCTCGACGAAATCCTAGTGCTCAGATCTTTCCTCATTGTTTATATAGCATATCTAGGATGGGCAACTAGGTGTCAATATGTCACAATTTCAATGTGTATTCGATTTTAAAAGTTACTATTGTAGTTTACATTTCTCTGTACTAGCTGTTGTCCGCGACTTTGTCCACGTAATATTAAAATATATAAGTAGCCTAGTGAAAGTCCAGTCAAAATCGGCCCACCCATTTCGGAGATTTCCAAGTAAACACGCGGCTTGCGAACGGACAAACAGACAAAAATTCCTTAAATGCGATTTTCGTTATCAGCAACGCAAATAAATCATGTTCCCAAAATCTGGAATTACAAACAGACACTCCAATTATTATATGTATGTAGATATATTTTTATGTATAGACTTATTTAGTGAAAAAAATATAAAGTAGCCAATATGTCCTTCCAGATTTAATTATATTTATGCCAAATTTCATAGACATCCGTTCATCGATAGACTACAAACATCCATCCATCTAAACTTTCACATATATTAGCAAGATTATTTGTATTTACTGCAGTGGAAACTGATTATTATAACCCTACTGTTATCATTTAGACGACTGACCTTGTGTCAGAGCGATACAAAATATATTATTACATATAAACATATAGTTTTATTAAATCGCAGTATAGCTGTGAAGCTGCAGTGAAAAGGTTCTTTGTGTTACGCTTTTTTATTGTTCTGTTCAATAAAATGTATTTTGAACTACCAGAGATAAAAAGATGTTGTTTTTGTATCCCTTTAAGATATGGATTACTTGCTTGGGCGTATTTTAAAATGGTAAGTATTAAATTTTACTACAAGACAAAGAGCGCACACTTATGACTGAACTATTCAACAACTGTTTATCACTTTGATTCCTATGAGATTAATGGAGGTGCGCACACAATTTTTAGTTTGGCTGCGAAACAATCGACGATCGCACAACAGTGGTAGTGCCCGCTTTAACATCTTCGCACGAATGGGCCGGCACGCCCGGTGTAATACCACGACCACACAGAAAACGCGTGAAATGGAAGCTATTCCGTGTTTCGTCTGATGAGTGTGGTGCCGGAGGCCTAATTTAAGTCTCTTTACCACCCATTTCTTATAAGGAGGGGATGGGAAGGGAAAGTGGATTTGACGATGGAGGAGATGCATAGGAAGGGGAAATATCCTCTTTATGTGCGTCTCCTTCTCCGTCGGATAAGGGTAGGCAACGCGTTTGCAATTGCGAATGTCTATGGGCAGCGGTTGCTTTGCCATTTTGGCGGATTCAGGTGGCTGCTTGCTCGTTTGCCACCTTATGTTATAAAAAAAAACAGTTGTGCGACAGTTTAGTCAAAGGTGCACACGCTCTTTGTGTTTTAAATGGTCCTTTTTTGTTTGTATTAATTTACTAACTTTCGCCCGCAAAAACGTTGGCATGGGATAAACAAACAAAAGTGAATAGACTATATGTTCTTCAGACTATCTTTTACTTTTATTCCAAATTTCATCCAGATCCGTGGAGCTGTTCAAGATACAAACTCTAACATCCATCCAGCTAAACTTTCACTTTTATATTAATATCCACATATATCTTTATTTTTTATTCTCTATATAATATATTTTACAAGATTTGCATAAAAATGTAATAAATAAATTATGTTTATATTATATAAAAAACAGAGCACCACCGGCTGCGGATATAACCGCCTTTTGAATCGGGCCCTTAATCCAACTGTCTAGCGAGAGCTTCTTGAGGTGTTGGTCGAAGCTCTTCGCTATTAGCCCGTGTACCGAAACGATATACGTATATAAAATATTAATGTTATTAACATTATTATTATTTTTCAGGCGTGGTGTTTATTTTTAGCTACATTAATCTGTATTCGAATATTAAAGACAAGTGAGGGCAATTATTATCCAGTTCAATTGATAATACCGTCTCTATATTGTACAAGTCTCGTTATTGAGTTTATCATCACCATAGTGTTTATCATCGGAGCTCATAAGGTAACAATTACTTATGTCCGTTTACAACCAGACCCTTAAGTTTTCTTAGATAGGTTTTTTTATAACATAATGTGGCAAACTAGCAAGCGGCCACAAAAATCCGCCAAACTGACTTCGCAATAGCGGATGCGTTGCCTACCCTAAATCGACGGAGGAGGAGCCGCACATAAAGAGGATATTTCCCTTCCTATGCATCCTGCACCGTCAAATCCACGTTCCCTTCCCATCCTTTTCTTATTAGAAAAAGGGTGGGAATGAAAAGGGACTAAAGTTGGGCCTCCAGTACAGTCGGGGATATTGTCGGTGTAATATCTAAAAAAAATATAATTGTTTGAACGTTTTAAACACATTGAGACGACGCAGAACATAAATATTATTATATACGTATTGGCGTTGTTTGTCTCGTGGCAAGAACAAGGCAGTTTTTCTGCAATTGGAATAGTCTCCTCAAGAGCGGGCGCATAGCTTTTAATAAACTGCTGCACTGTTGTGCGATTGTCTATTGTTTGTCAGTCAATTCAACTGTTTAGTTGTACAACTAAAAAACTATTGTGCGCATCTCGGTATAAGCTCATAGGAATCAAACCGAGACTAAAAAGTTATGCGATGGTTTAGTCAAAAATCTGCGAGCGCATGTAGAGCAAAAGGTAACAACGATACGTCCGGGTTTTTTTTTTTAATTTATTAGTGGCTCAATATATTTGTAACAGAAATTTTGTTTCAGAAAAACCCGAAACTACTAAGGGTGTACTACATCTATGGAATGATAATTCTTGGAATAATTTTCCTACTGTGTCTGGTAGTTTTGGGCATTGCGATTTACGAGTATTTTACTTACATGAAATTCACGTTTATAATACAAAATATTTACGAGACATCGATATTTGGAACTGGAGTAATATGTAAGTATTTTGTCAAATCAACTTAGTTATTACTAGCTGTTGCCCGCGACTTCGTCCGCGTGAAATTAAAAAAAATATTACTCACAGATAAATTACCTTTCTAATGGTGAAAGAGTTTTTATAATTGGCCCAGTAGTTTTAGCGTGAATCAAAGACATACAAAAATACAAATCTTTCTTTTTTATAATATTAGCGTACGTGTAAAATTAAAGGTTCTCTAATATATTATGTAGTGCCTTTCATAGGAATTCAAAGGCTATCAACATTCTTAATAAAAGGTAGCAAACGAGCAGGAGACCACTTGAATTGGCCAAAATAGCGAAGTGATCTTTGCCCATAGATAGCTTAGCCGATGCGTTGCCTTGCTTTAATCTATAGAGGCGAGCACCTAAAGAGGATTCCCTACTTGTGTTCCACTCTTCTTACTTTTTCTTATCTCCACTCTACCGCATTCTCTTCTACTACAGTGGAAAATTACAGTAAATTCCAGTAGATTGTTCGACAAATGTAGGTAAAAGTATTCATAATTTAATTTTATTTCAGTGTTCAATATCTACTTATTGTCGTTAGTACGAAGCGAGATTTTAAAGCTAGAAAACAACACACAGTTTTGTTTCCAAAACATTCAAGACGAGCCAACGTGCACAATGGAAAAGGTGGATGTTTAAAAAAATGACATAAGATGTAACTACATACTGCGTTGGCGCAGCCCAAAATGGGTCCTAATAAAGTGGGTCTATAACGGATGTAAATAAGTAAACTTTTTATATAATAATTATTTTTTTAAAAGGAAATATTACTTAACATAGATTTTAGAACATATCTTTGTAAATTGAATAGTTTTTTTTAAGAAATAAAGAATTTAATGCGATTTGTGTCTTTATTTTTTCTTGTACTGTATAGGTTGATATGTAGACATATTAGATTATGCTTAACCATAACAAGGGAGTGCATTAATATATGACGGCTAATAAAAATGTATAGAAGAGCAGTACAATCAGGGAATTTGGCGGTGTTCGAACTCTAAAGTTACAGTCGTTTGAAATGTCGCGTCGACGACATCAACCAATGAACAATAGAACATAAATACTTAGCACACAGCTAATTGCTTTTTAATATTATCCCATCGTTTGCACTACTCACTGCTAACTTAATTGGTTGTTTGTAAAATAACAGTGGTAGAGCCCGCTTTAACATCTTCGCACGAATGGGCCGGCTCGCCCGGTGTAATACCACGACCACACAGAAGACAGGCGTGAAGTGGAAGCAATTCCGCGTTTCGTCTGATGAGTGTGGTGCCGGCCTAATTTTAGTCCTTTTCCCCCCTTTTCTTAAGAGGTAAGGATGGGAAGGAAAAGTGGATTTGATGGATTTGAAGAGATGCATAGGAAGGGGAAACGTTCTCTTTATGTGTGTCTCCTCCTCCGTCAATTAAGGGTAGGTAACGCATCTGCAATTGCGGATGTTTATGGGCAGCGGTCGCTTTTCATTTTGGTGGATACAGGTGGCCGCTTGCTCGTTGCCACCTTATATTATAAAAAAAATAACAAAGTAATTACGGTGTAAGTGGAATACTGCAGTTATTCCCGACTGTACATGCTATGTCGATATGCCATAAGGATAAGTACAGATTGATGATGAGGCAGACTTAGATTGTACTCTGACATTAACTTATTAGGGATGTCCAAGACATCGAGAGCGTGCGTACACCTGTAGTTAGTTTAGTTTCTAATATCGAACAACTGTTTAGTCTCGCTTTGATTCCTTCGAGATTACATAAAGGTGCGTACTCGATGTTTAGATATGCAACTAAACAGTTGAATTGGTTGCAAAACAATCGACAATCATAACAGTTGTGCGATAGTGTTGTTTGAGGTTTTTGCTCGCTCTTACTCTACCAATTTGCTTATTTGCTACAAGATGTTGAAATAAATACACATTCCTTAACTATAAATATATTATAAGCTAAAAAGTTTTATTACAACAGTTCTAGTTGTCTTCGTTAGTTTTATTGTCCGTGGTAAGGTCTTCCGTCCCAGATATGTACTCGTTGATTGGATTCACGAAATTTATTTGATCCTTCGCTTCCAGTTTGTGTATCTCACTTCGTAACACTATAAAGAGGTAGATGTGTAAGACTGGAAAACAAAAAGAAAATTCAATAACATAGTTAAATATGTTTAACTAGCTGTTCCCGTGCGGCTTCATCCGCATGAAATTATGAAAATTTTATTATATTGTTTATATTTGTCAAATTATCAATAGCAAATGTGACATGACATGACATGACAAACATTAACAAACTTTCTTTCTTGATGTTGGCAGCAACTTATGGTCTCTTTCCCACATTAGGGTTTTTATCCAAAATATTTACCCCCTAAGTTTAATAGCGTTAATGCATATAGCCTAAAGGGTGACGCAAGTGTAGGACTTTAAAAGAAAGAATTATTCAAAAATATGCTGTGACTGCTGACATCTTAGGCAACAAAGAAGTGTGTGTTTACGCTTTATTATAATAGTATAGATATAGTAATAGTATAGATACTGTAGATAAAATATCTATATAAACTATGTAAAAATCGGATTAATATCGTTTCAAGAATGCAAATCGAAGATTGACGGTCGTAATCAAATTCCCTTCTGATAGATAACTTACTTAAAGGAACGATTACTGACGTCACCATACATAGAATGTATATCACAGAGTCAGGTTTGTTCAAAGGTTTTCCATTCTCCACGATAGCATACGAGATCCACAAAACTCCCAGCATTAAGAAGATAGCGGCGTGGGCGTAAGCATAGCGGTGATACAAACACAATAATGATCTGTTTTTCTGGAACAAATTGTAACAAATAATATAATAGTTACGACATAAAACTTTATTAGAACGCAGTGAAGTTCACGTCACATCTTACTAATCTCACTAATATTATAAATGCGAAAGTTTAGTTGGATGGATAGATAAGAGTTTGTATCCTTAATGGCTGGACGGATTTCGATGTAATTTGACATAGACGTAGTCAGGAAGAACACGTAGCCTAATCATTTTTTTTTATTCTACGCGGACGCAGTCGCGGGCGGAGCGAGTATCCATATATTTCTTCAAACATACTTTGTACCGCTAGACGATACTTTCGTTTCAACGTAAGAATATAGGATATTTTTTTAAAGGAAAAGGGGAAGAATCGAACAGTGGCAACACCGAGGACCATCAACGCCCATACATCCGCGACACGAGAAAGAGATACGCTCACTTCTTAAAACTCCTGAATTATTAATTTAAATAAAAAAACAAACTTTAATGGACCAAACAATTTTGTACAAAATCAGTGGGAGTCTTCTGAAGTAGTACTAACTTTAAGAGGCATTTTTTTAACTATAGCTAATTACGTTGAAAAGTCCTGCCTTACCTTATGAGATCCCATAATAAGTATAAAGTTGAAGACCACATCAGCTATTAGGCTAATTAGAGTCGACAGAATTAACAACAGTAAGGATGTTTCACCCAGTGTGAAAAAAAGCCAAAGAAACACCCACATTATTGTAATGCCCAAAGCTAGAACACTTGTTACCTGCAATATAACAACATTTTTCATTATATTATTTGGTTTTATTAATCATACTAATATTACAAATGCAAAAGTTTAGATGGATATTTGTTAGAGTTTGTAGCCTAAACTGCTGAACGGATCTCGATGATATTTGGCACAGATGTAGATAATAGTCTGGAAGAACACATAGGCTACTCACTTTATTTAATTCCATGCGACGGGATCGCGGGCGAAAGCTAGTATTTTCATAAGTAATCTATTACATTTTCAGTACTTTCTTTCATTGTCAGAAAGAATTATGAGCTGTTTTAATGCTTTTTTGATTGTTAGAAAAAGAATTAATTTACACCCTTTCAATCCTTATTCTTAAAAGAGAAAAAATTCTTAGATCAATAATTTCTCATAACGAATATAGAGTACAAGCTTTTGCCCGCAACTCCGTCCGCGTGGAATTAAAAATAAACAAAAGCGAGCAGCCTATGTATTCTTTCAGACTATCCACTACATCTATGCCAAATTTCATCGAAATCCGTTCAGTCGTTTAGGCTACAAACTGCAACAAACATCCATGCATGTAAACATTCGAATTTACAATATAACTAAGAAGAAGATATTTAAGTATGTTAAAAACTCACCAACTTTAAATAAGCCCATATCAAAAGTCCATATCTCAAAGGTGCGCAAAAACAGCATCGCGCCACCAATGGCATTTCCACAAACATTGTTCCAATTAATTAAAACTTATTAATACAAAAACGTTTAACATAAACACGTGTGCTCATTCACAACGTGAACTGAGAACTGTCATTCAGAACCAAAACATCCGTGTAACCGGTTATAAAACTAGCGATTGCCCGCGAATTCGTCAGCGTAAAAAATTCGCCGAAGGTATTCCTACATAAACCTTACAGTAAAGGTTCTGCTAAATCTTAGCTACTTACTGTATTGTCATTCTAAATATTCTGTAGTTGTTACGTGCCAGTACCTGGCATCCAAGTGTGCCAGTTGTTTACGTATTTCCGGCCTTCATTCTTTATAAAATATTTTTTTAATTCCCTTATCTAGCTTTCACAGTAGTAACTGCAAAACAGACTTTTATGAGGTCAAAGTAGTTATATTTTATTAAACGCAATTAGTATTATCAAAACTGGAAGCTGGGAAATGACGTATGGACGGATGTACATTTTATGATATACGCCTGGACTTATCTACTCTTTGACGCGTGTTGTGTTTCATATATAAAAACTCACTCCAGCTTTGGTCTCGTATAATCGACAATTAAAATGGTTATTGTTTAGTTTACTCCAAGATGCTTACTTTGTTTTAAAATTGCTTATTGTTCCGTGTCGTCTATGCATACAAATTGTTCAAGCGACTAGCTTTTGTGGCGGAACACCACCAGATTCTCCGATTGTACATGAGTTACTTTATTCCGCGCAAACGGAGTCGCGGTCGACAGCTAGTATTGTAATATATTTATCATTAGGAAAATAAAGAGGTTTTCCCCTCGGGTACAAATAACGTTTTGCAAAAATAGTAAACAACAAAGATAAATGATTTCAAGCGAATCTTATCGAGTACAATTTGTCTGTTTATGTTTTGTTAATTTGTTAAAATTTATTAAGAAGTCATATCAAATTTGTAGTTTTTGCGAAAGATTGACGTTATCAGCACAATGGTAATTACAAATACGTATTTCTGACTTGTTTTTGTTAACCTTTGGCTAAGATAAAATTAATTCTGTGATAAATCGTACGGATGTTATAGGTTAGTGAACATTGAATGTTATTTTAAGTAACTTCTTAAAGCTTAGTGCATTAATTAGGGAATATAATAAAATGTTAAAATTTATTTTCTTAACATACTTTTCAGATTGTTGTACTTGTACTATTCGTAGAATATTTATAGTTAGTTGAATAGTTCCGTAATTCTATTTTGATACGCAACGGTACTTGATTAAAAATTTGCTACTTATTTTTACAAGGCGTATTTCCAAAAAAAGGAAATAATTTTGTTTTCTGAAACCGATGATTTTAGATGGTGAAATTTACTTTTGGAAAGTAGCCTATCAAGTCCATAAAAATACTTTTCTCCGATGATTTTTAAACAAACTATTTTTAGTAATCATGTTTGAGAAGTATATATACGTAGTTATATTACGTAGTTCATCAATTAACCCTGTTTAATGTACAATAATAAAAGCAAAAGTAGGCGTTAACAATTCTTTTCCTAGTTCGACTTACATTGCTGCTTTAGAACACAATATTATTTGTATTGTAGTTTTAACTTGCAATGTATCATGTTTTGAGTTTTAAACTATAATTTACAGTAGGCGGTCAAAAGGAAGTATCCAATTGTGTGAAAGGATGTTCTTGAAAGATATTTCGGATCCCGCTAAATCCTAACAGTCTGGATTGGCTATTTGACTACTCTAGTGGTGTTAATGTAAGAATATTGTTGAGTTTTTTTTAATAATAATTTCTCTGTTTTCTCGTAGAACAAAAGCACACGCTTTTTGCATTAGATTTTTATTAACACTTGTGTTTTTGTGTGTGAATTAAATGTCGTTTGTTTGTTGTGATTTTTAGTTACAAATTGTGTTTTTCAGCTGATATAGCTCGATTGGAGACGTTACTGTCTAATAAAGTCCTTTAATGCTTGTTTCCACGTTCTAAATCTACACTTAAAGTCTATGAGTACGGTGGTTTGTTAAACCAGATAAGGAGAATACTTGAGTTCTTTATTTCTTTCAAATTCGTTTGGATCCCAAAAACGTGAAATTTTTGAATTTGATAGTTTTTTTTCCCAATCTTTCTCTCAATCATTCTCTTAATAAATTGACCTACAAGAGGGATATTTTTAGAGATTGCTTAATTTATTAAATTTCTTTACTTCTGTAATTAAATGCATTACAGAGGGATAATTGTAAACCTATTCTGGAACCATTCCATTACTCTCCAATCCAGTAATGGTTTCAAACACTTGTCTGGAATAATTTAAATATGAGCTTTGATAAAATTGTTGCCCAAATTGATTCTATCAAGTAAACATATAAAAAGTTTCAAGAATGTTTTACGTACAACAAGGATTTAAAAAGTTTATTGTACTAAAATATCCTCGTTCACTTGTTATTGACCTCTCTCAAGTAAGATAAATAACTAGGAGTATTATGTTCAGAGAAATTGTTTACATATTTTGAGGTTAGAGTCGATAAATCGGACGCATTTGTGCCTCTTTACGTCTGTTTACTGCAATACTTAATTAGCTTTTTAAATGTTTTAATTATTATAATATTTAGCGCTTGTTAATCGTTCAGCTCATTTTATGTTTATGCAAAGTTTCTGTGAGTCAGTTTATAATGGAGGAACTAACTAAATGTTTAAAATTCGAGAGTCCACATTTTCCTATGGCTAAAAAATGTTGTTGCTGTGTTCCATTACGTCGTGGCCTTCTGATATGCAGTTACAGCAATCTGGTGAGTATTTTCTAGTAGCTTTCGACTTCCATGCGGAAAAAAACTTAGTAGCCAATGTGTTATTTTAGAGTATGCTCTATGTATGCCATTCAGCGAGGTCCGTTCCTTTGTTTAGGTTGCAAACTCTAACATCCATCCGACTAAACTTTCGCATTTATAATATTAGTAACTTTAAATTTGTTGTTTTTTTTAATACTAGATATATGAAATAATTTTTAAGAAGACTGTGTTAATGAGTACTTCAATCTTTAGCGAAATTGCAAATTTGAGTATACACAATAGAAAATGCGTATTCATGTCTCAAAACAATTCCAAATATGATAGAAATAGACTTTTAAAGATAATAAAACTCGTTTATGTTAATTGTAGATTTATTAGGGTTTAAACGATGATGTTTTGTTTATTTTCTTTATGTTGCAATTGTTTTCTTTGTATTAAAAAAGGTAGTACAAGTGCGCACATCTTTGAACAATTTCACATCTGTTGAGCGATTTTCAATTGTTTTGCAGGCAATTCAACTGTTTAGTTGCTACAACTAAAAATCGAGTAGTGTGCGTACATATCATAAGCTTATAGGAATCAAACTAAACAGTTGGGAGTAGGTGTGCGCGCGCTCCGAAATTTGTGTTTCTTTTGTTAAATTTGTCAATTTTTGCAGTCTCCTAACTCTGGTAATCTTTTCAGGTATTCACGCTGCTATCGTTTCCGATCCTCATATTTATGTTGGTGGAATCAAAAACGACTGGCGAGATCACTGTCACTTCACTGACGTTGGAGCCTCATTATCATCTGCCAATCACAATAGCCCTGAATGTAATTGACGTACTGTTAACTATTATTCTGTTGGTTGGCGTACATAAGGTATTTTTTTCATACCATAAGGTGACAAAATATCAAATAACCGCTTGCATTCGTCGATATAGCGAAGCGACTTCTGCCCATAGATTTCCTTGCAAATAAATTGGCTTCCTTTAATTGACGTACGGAAAGAGAATTTTCTCTTTCTGTGCGTAAACATTTCCCTGTCAAATCCAATTTCCTTCTCCATCCCTTATAACAAAAGATGAGAATCAGAAGGTGGACTAAAATAAGTCCGTACGGGAGGCCTAACTGCACTTTTTTATATTATGGGGTGGCAAACTAGCAAGCGGTCACCCGAATCCGCCAAAATGGCGAAGCGACCGCTGCCCATAGTCATTCCCGATAGTGTATGCGTTGCCTACCCTTACTCGATCGAGGAGACGCACACAAAGAGGATGTTTCCCTTTTCTATGTCTCTACCACCATCAAATCCAAGTTCCCTTCCCATTAATGTTCTTATAAGAAAAAGGGGGGAGGAAACGGGACTAAAGTTGGATCTCCGGCACCACACTCATCACACAAACGTGGAATTGAGCCCACTTCACGTCTGTCTTCTGTGTGGTCGCGGTATTTAACCGGGAGACTAGACCACTTAACTACACGTAAAAGTGAACTTGTGAATTACTATTGTTATTTGTATTATGTTTCAGAAAAAAAGAGATCTTCTAAAGATTTGTTTCTACGCGGGAATGGTCTACGTTTTGTTGACTTTAGTGGTCGACCTTACTTTCTTCGATTTTAACAATTATGCGGAGAATATCAGCTACGTATGCGTTACAGGTTAGCACTGTTAAATCATCATCAT
>NW_013525224.1:1071698-1076906 GCF_000836215.1 Papilio polytes
CCACTGAGCCACCGACGCTCATGCACTGTTAATTACGTGGAGTATTTACATTATCATTAAGAGCGGGCCCTAACCTATGACTTGAACTATCGCACAACTGTTAGGCGATTGTCGATTGTTTTGCAGCCAATTCAACTGTTTACTGCACAACTAAAAATCGAATACTGTGCATCCATATAATGAAAGCGAGATTTAACAGTAATGGAATAGTTTAATTTCAAGTGTTTGCGCTCTAAATTTTCACATAAAGAACCACTATGACGTAATTCAGCTATCAGCTAGATTTTTGCTATTCTATTCATATGCTTTGACATATATTTTCCCACTGTTATTGATGGTATGATTCACCATTCAAATATCTTGTTTAAATAGGATCCTTTGTCTAAATGTAAAGATAAGGTGTAATTAGAATTCCGAATTTATAAAACATCGAAGAAAGCTTAATCAGATTGCATTGTGAAATTTGTTTTAGGGTTCATTGTGATCTAAATGTAAGGAGCACAGATTATACTAATTCTTTAAACATATAATAAAATTGGACTGTCTGTTTGTACTATCAATAGAAATTCCAGATTGAATGATTGATTCGGGAAGATGAATATTGAGTTGCTGATAACGAAAATCTCATTAAAATAATTTTTGTCTGTTCATCTGTCTGTCAGTACGCAAGCTACGTTTGTGCCGGGTAATCTCCGAAATGGCTGGGCCGGTTTCGACCGGAATTTCATTGTACGTTAGCTGACATAGACGGGCATGTTATAGGCTACCTTTTTATGTTAACATTGCGTAGACGAAGTCACGGGCAACAGTTAGTACATAATTGTAGAGTCGTATCTTTTCATATTTTAAAATGACACTAAAATGTACAGTCGCGATAATTCGCGGTATTCCACTTAAGGAATGCCTTGTTTATTGCAACGAGACAAACTACACCTCTTCTTACAAATACTAATTAGATAGCAGTGAGCAAACGAAGGGATAATAATAATAATAATAAGCAAAGAAAGCAAAAATGATCCGAAATTTCATCGCGCGATTTTGACTAAACTATACTACGTCGTAGTCTTAGACTCCAAAAATCAAACATAAAATTGGGACCCACCTGCAAGCATTACCTTTCGGATAAAAAAAGAATTATCAAAATCGGTCCACTAGCGGCGGAGTTATGCCGTAACACACATAAAAAAACATACAGACAAATTGAGTACCTCCTTCTTTTGGGAAGTCGGTCAAAAACAAGCCTTAACAAACTAACTTTTAAAGAGACACATTTATATGCAGCGTTCAATTGAGTTTTTCCCCGTTTCCTTTCAAAATGTTCCCTGAGTATACACAAAAAACCGATAAACATATATAACAATAGACAGGGCTACACGAAAACATTTAATATTCCAATTTTCTCGATACTAATACTACTGTTTCCTGTCTGTGTTTCAGTGTACAATATATATTTGTTGTATTTGGTATACAACACAGTGTATGTACTACAGCAAGAGGCGTTAGTGCAATACGTGACTTATCACGAACAGCCGCTTCTGTAGCAAGCATTACAATTAAAAGGTATATACAAAATTACATTAGTTACAATCTTTTTTTATCTATATAATGTAGCAACAAAACTATCGCACAACTGTTACGATTGTAGATTATTTCACAGTTCAACTGTTTAGTTGCACAACTAACAATCGAGTGTACGCACATCCATATATGCTCATAGGAATCAAAGCGCGACTAAACAGTTTTGCGATAGTTTAGTAAAGGTTTAAAGCGCTTTAAGGTCGCGGTCAGGCGAAGAGCGGGGCTAAGCACAGTGGGCTAAAATCTCGGTTTGCAGACATTCAAGACATCAGATGAAAATGTCTATGTAAGCCGAGATAATACCCCACTGTGCTCCGCGCGTCGCTCGTGCAAGTTTTTGACCACGGCCTTAGAGCACGTGAATACCTTTGAGTAAACTATCGCATAACTGTTTAGTCGCGCTTTGATTCCAATGAGATTATATGGAGGTGCGCACACTACTCGATTGTTAGTTGTACAACTAAACAGTTGAATTAGCTGCGAAACAATCGACAAACGCACAACAGTTAACAATGCCTTAATGTTAAAATGCTAGAAAGAGATGACAATATACAAAATACAATAAAGAACGAAGAAGGAAAGATTTTACAAAATCGCAACTAAAATCATACATTTAATAACCTTACTTTTCAGATTTGACAGATGACGTCACAATATGGCGCAAAACGCACGTTTTAAATTTGGAACGCATTTTTTAATAACAAATATCATTCAAGATTTGTTAATGAATGATATCATATAACACCTTCACTTCAACAATCACAGAAAAGAAGAATTGGTAACAAAAGATGGCAAAATGTTCTTCCCACGACTCTCGCTTCTGAGGACAAGTTTCTTTTGTCAATAGTTACATCGGACATCACTAGAGCTGCGAGATTTTTAAACGCCAAAAACTAAAAGAGTAAATAAAAATTAGTTTCAAAGTAAACATTATGTAATAACAAAGGGACCGTTCTTATAAGAGTTTTGTAACTTGTACTTATTTTTACTTGACTTTAAAAAAGAAGCGATTCTAAATGTATTTTTTTCACCTTTTTTGTCAAGCAACAATTTAGTATGTATAAGAAATTAAACAACCAATACACAATTCACTTTAATTAAATTCGTTTCTTTGGTTTTAATTAAAAAAAAAGAATATGCAAAACACTGAAAATATAAAATGAATATGAATACTTTGATAAAATACTGATTTCAAGTACTAAAACTAAGAGTAAAAGTAAGAGTACTAAAACTAATGCTTTGAAATTAATCTTTAGTGCAGCTCTATGAATATATTTTAACTTTTATCGCACTACGCGCAGCAATAGCGACAAAGTCGGTAATTCAGTCAGCGTTGCATTGCGTGTCGTGTCGGTAGTGCGCGGGAATATGTCGGCCACGGTACAAACTAGTTTGAAGTAAGTTACGAAGAAAGTTTTTTGAATTTAGAATTACGTTTTTTTTACATTTTTTTAATTTGAATTATGAATATCGACGCTGTTATTGTGAGTTGCCAGTGTTTTTGGTTTTTTTTTTTTTAGGATTAAATTATAATTATTTTGATTTGAGATTGTAATCATTTTAAATTGCTTATTTTTTTTTAATGAATGAAATGAACAAAAAATTAAAAACGTTTAAAAATGTTATTTTTTACATTATTTAGTTAATTGTTGTAAATAATTAAACAGTGTTTTTCCTGATTCTGAACATTTGTATTTTGTGATTCTATAGTATTTCGTAAAAGTTACTATTTCACGTTAATAGACAGTCTAGCAACTTTCTCCTACTTCGCAATATTATAAACACTCTATAGACCAAAGTTCAAGATCACGATGCGCACAAAAATTGTTAGGCAATAAAAGAAAGTGTTGTTACAAATTACAATCGCTTATTCTTTTGTTAAACGTTTAGTTACAAAATTTTTTACTTACCTCTTTTTACGAGTTCCTAAAGAAAGGATGTTATCAATCCGTCTGTTTTTTTATAGATTAGTGTTTTTAACTGAATACATGCTCTTTAGAAAACAATTATTTTGATTTTTTTAAAGGATATTTCGACATAATGTGAATTTACTTACTACTCTCTTTAATAAATTAACTAAAGTGACGTTCATAACATTATCATATCTTCGATGTATTCTTTAGGATTTCAATGGCTTAAAATCAAAACATGTCGTATTTACATAGCATACGAAGTTATCTTAAATTAAACTATCAATGGAGCAAATTTTATTAAGAAAACAATGCGTTTAGTTCGCTTTAACAAAAGACTGTTTTCTCGAGTCGTGCTCGGCTAACTAAGAAGGTCGCGTTAAGTAAATATAAATTTATTTAGAAAGGTCTTAATTTTTTCAAATTATTACGCAACTAGCTGTTCCCGTGCGGCTTCATCCGCGTGAAATTATGAAAATTTTATTTTATTGTTTACATTTGTCATATTATCAATAGCAAATGTCAAATTTACATGACTTGACAAACCTTGCCAATCTTGCTTTCTTGAGGTTGGCAGCAACTTAACGTTTCTTTTCCACATTAGGGTTTTTATCCAAAACATTTACGCCCTAAGTTCAATGGCGTGAAAATATATAGCCTAAAGCGTGACGTAAGTGTAGGGCTTTTTATAAAAAAAAGAATTATTCAAAAATATGCTGTAATTGCTGCCTTAGGCAACAAAGAAGTGTGTGTTTACGCTATATTATAATGGTATAGATTAATTTGAAAATAGGAATTTTATCAACAGTCAATATTCTTAAAGTAACCTATTTAGGTATCTAACAATTGTAGAGCCCATATCTTGCACGAATTGTCTCGCCACTTGCATGGAAAAGCGTCAAACATTTAGATTCGCCGAAATAACGAAGCGTTGTCTAATTTTAATCGATATGTTTTGGAACAAATAATACAATGGCGATTTTATTGGATTAGTAATGTTTTTAATTATGCAAGAAAACCGATTAAATACTAACCTTCGTTGCCATTTTCCTAATAAAACGTAGGAAATGAGCATTCCTTCAATTGAGCGTGTTTACAGTTATTGAATAATGAATGTTTGGAAGTCAAAAGTAATCGTTAGTTCGATCGAAGTTGATTGTGCGATTTAGTCGAAAGTACACCCGCTTTTACACTCATCTGACATTTTTATATGGTACTTTTGCCCGCGACTCCGTCCTCGTGGAATTAAAAAAAAAAAACAAATGTAAAGCCTATGTGTTCTTCCAGACTATGCTCTATATCTATGCCAAATTTCATCGAATTCCGTTAAGGCTACAAACTCTAGCAAACATCCATCCAAACTTTCGCATTTATAATATTAGTAAGATAAAACGTATGTAGCTAATATGACGAATATTATTGTTGTATAATTAAGAGAAACAGTACAATAGTCCACACATATTAGCTGTCAGTCTACCGTGACCTAAGGTTACAGATAAACTGGAGTAATTATCAAACAATTTGTACCGAATACTTACTTATTACATTATGTATATTCAGTTTTAAATAAAAACAATGATAAGATTTCGTTTTTATTTTATCTATACTATTACAAAGAAGCGTAAACACACTTCTTTGTTGTCTAAGATGTCAGCAATTACAGCATATTTTTGAATAATTCTTTTTTTAATAAAAAGCCCTACATTTACGTCACGCTTTA
>NW_013525224.1:1076920-1087433 GCF_000836215.1 Papilio polytes
TTGGATAAAAACCCTAATGTGGGAAAGAGACCATAAGTTACTGCCAACATCAAGAGAACAAGATTGCCAAGGTTTTTCATGTCACGTCATTTTGACATTTGCTATTGATAATTTGATGATTTGACAGTAAAATTAAATTTTCATAATTTCATGCGGATGAAGCCACACGGGAACAGCTAGTAGTTAATATAACTGACAGTTTTTTTTTTATCAAAGTTTTTGTTGACAATAATTTTTTGAATTTTTCAAGTAGACATGATATTTAAAAAATCAACTTTTATTTTTTTAATTTATTTTACCTGACTTTCTATGATAAAAATGTAACTATTTTAATGAACATAGCACAACTTTTTTTTTTATTTTTAACATGACATTGCAGGATTTTTTTCATGTTTCATATATTTTATACTCTATGTACACGTAAAAATGTAATATAGATTTAAATAAGATAACATTATAGTCTGTTTTTATGCACAATACTTGTGTGTGACGTCATCCTCAGCGAAGCGTGATGGTTGTCAAGTTCATGCGTATACGTAAGTTATAATTGATTATTAAATAACTTTTTTTACATTAAAGTTATCTTTACGTCATTGTTATAAGGTTCAACTTCGACTACTTGTCATTTTATAGTATTTCTTAATTTTTCGTTTGATTATTTACAAACTGTTTGGATATCCAATATGGTATTTTAAAGGTCATTGTGCTTGTAACAAAATTAAACAAAAGAGATGCGTAAAAACAGATATTTCAATCTTCACTAAGTTCTCTTTGGCTACAAAAGTAGAAGAAGACCGAAGAAAGTATGGATGGATTATGTGAATAAGGATATGCTTAAGAAAGGATTGGATTCAGATACGACGGCTGATAGAGATGTATGGATGAGGAGCACATACTGTGCCGACCCTCCGTAAATGATAAGGGCAAGTTGATGATTATGACTAAGTACTTTTAAGTTCTTCATATTTCCAGGAATTAAAATCAAGTTATTAAGAACGTGTTTGTACATATACAAACGTTGTTTACATAAACGTAAATAAATAAAACTATGTATTACTTTGTATACTGAGGTGCACGATTTCGTGTACGAGACAAGCTTTAAAGTAAATGAATTGGATTTTACATAGGATTATAATCACGATGTTCACGTTTCTATGCAAATACTAGTTACCTCTATACTTACATAACAAATGTTACTATTCCTTCAAGACTAAAAAAAATAATTTAAAGAATCGTAAGATAAAAGACGTTGGAAAAAATTCATCCGATTGTAAACTAACAGCCTTACAAATAAACGCGGTAAAAAGTTAAGCTTAGGAATAAACTAAGTATAAGCAAATATTAGTATTAATTTTGCTTATACTCAGTTTATTTCTAAGTCATTTTATACCGCTTTTATTTCTAAGGCTGTAAGTGTATTTGTCTTAAGAAATTAAGCAAAAAGACAGGCATTTGAACACAAAATCTCAGTAATAATTAATTATAGTTAAATAGTGGCAAAGAAAAAGGGTTTACGTTTATCATAAAAAATATACACAACGATTTTAAGTAATTCGTCTTTTAACTAGTATCAAGTAAAGCTAAGCAATAGGCGACATAATCCATACTAATATAGAGAGAAAAGATTTGTATTTATTCAAATAACTCAAAAACTACTGAGCAGATTGTAAAAATTCTTTTACCGTTAGAAAGGTAATTTATCTGTAAGTAACTTAGGCTATATTTTTTTATATTACTTTTTAACTTCTATTGGACAAAGTCGCGAGCAACAGCTAATCTTAACTGAGATCAGACACTCTTACGGAATCTCTTATGTAATATAGTTCAGTTGATGTTAGTTACATGATGTACCTATTACGACTTTAACATACTAAAGAAACATCAATGTTATATGTTTCCATACATATAAAAACGTATACTAAATCCGGAAAATGCGACAATGTTCGAACGATGTTCGATATTGATTACGGACGGATCATTATGGTCGGGAACAAGAAAATGATAAGCGTCTTACAATATAGCTGTTGCTCACGAATTCGTTCGCGTGAAATCTAAAAATTACAAAAAATAGCCTAAACTACTCACAGATAAATTACCTTTCGAACATCAAATACATACATAAATACAGATCCTTCCTTTTTATAATATTATAGTATATTATACTCTTGCTGACGAATCGTAAAAATAACAGTTTTTTAATAGTTCAAGAAGTTTTGTAATGGGTTCAGTAGTTTTTGAGTCATTTCAATATATACAAAAATACAAATCTTTCCTAATGTTTGTGTAGATAGTATAGCCTAATATAGATTACTCCCATTTAAATAAATAATTTACATACAGTCATATATTTAACAAGAAAAAACATGTTAACAATGGGCTGCAGGCTCAGCGTGGACCACATGGATAATGCTACGCGGAACTGATTTTCACTCTGTCCCTTATTCGATTGAGATATTGATTTTTTCCTTTCTATGCCTACAAATATCTTTGCATTGACTTACAATACTTCCGGCTAAAAATTCTATTGAACATCTGTTTCTAACTACATCATTACCATATAAGACAATCGAGATTTCAATATTTATTATTCTAATCAGATTTACATATCACCAGCTTACTATACGTCCCCACCGAGGGGCTCGGAGCCTACCCTAAGTTAGGGTGACTAGGCCGTAGTCAACCACGTTGGCCAAGTGCGGGTTGGTTGACTTCACACATATCTTTGAATTTCTTCGCCGATATGTGCAGGCATCACGTTTTCCTTCACCGTAAGAACGTCGGGTAAATTATGTACATATGAAAATTCGAAAAGTCGAAAATCACATTGGTACATGGCGGGATTCGAACCCAAGACCTGTAGATTACAAGTCAAGTGCTTAAACCACTGAGCCACCGACGCTCCATTTACAACGCCAGATTTACATATAAATTATGTTTATTCAAGTGCATGGGATAAATTCGAGTTGGCTTATGTCCGGTTTCCCAACATTTAACCATTAGTAAGTGTTTTTAATTCGATAACTTCATGAAACATTTTTTGGAACTGCCTAACTTTAGTTTTACTTCGTCAAAATTTAGGTTAAGAGTAATTATTTAATGAATAATAAAATGAATGGAAACTTCGGAAACCCAGCTTAAGGCTTTTTATATTCGTTTGCTCAAACATGTCACGTTTTTACTTATCTTTGTTACTTTATTATGATTCCTTGTAAAAGTTTTTAAAACTAAAAATCTCGTCGTCGCGTCGTAAGGTCATATAAATTACATACCGATAGAGAATTGAGTATTGTTCTTGTATTATTTAATTTTTAAAAAAACCTACTTGCAAATGATTTTGCGTATAACTGATTCTTGAATGGCGATTTATAATATTACTAATTTTATAAATGGAAAAGTTTAAATGGATGTTTGTTAGGATTTGTAGCCTAAAATGCAGAACAGATCTCTAAGAAATATGACATGATGTACATAGTTTATAACACACATAAAAAAATAAAAAGAAATAAACATATAGACGAATTGAGTACCTCCTTATTTTGGGAAGTCGGTCAAAATAAAAAAATACACACAGGCTACTTGTTATTTTTAATTCCACGCGGACGCAGTCGAAGGCAAAAGTTAGTCTTTAAATATCGACTTACATAATACTTTAATTCCCTTTAAAATAAAACATCAAAAACAGGCAGACCACCCAAGTAGTCAAGGACAACGGGCTATCCCACACCTGTAGGGCCTCGAGTACAAATGCAAAATGCATTTGAAGGGCACATGCCACAGGTTAAGTCAATGTCGAGTAAACGTATTGTGATACTGCAACTTTGTTATGGTAATACTGCTGAATTTCACTATCGTAATACTTGCAAAAAATAGTGTAGTCTTACTCATTCTCCTGTATAAAATAAAGATAGTCATGTGTTTTTATACGGGCAGTGGAAACGTACATAAATAAACGTTCATAAATTATATTTCCGGGTTGCAAAACACTAAATACTGAAACTACATTAAAACTCCGAATTTTAACTAAACGCCTTTGTATCAAACTAGCTTTTGCCTGCGACTCCGTTCGCGTGAAATTAAAAAAAAAAACAAATCAAGTAGTCTATGTGTTCTTCCAGACTATGTTCTACACCGATGCCAAATTGCACCAAAATCCGTTCAGCCGTTTAGGCTAAAAAGCCCACAAACATCCATCCATCTAAACTTTTGCATTTATAATATTAGTAAGATCATTTGCTCTGGACTCCATCCGCGCAGAAATAAAAAATAAAAGTAAGTGTCATCGAGATACGTTCAGCAATTCTTGCTACAACTCTAACAAACATTCACACTTCTAAACTTTGGCATTCGTAATATAAGTAAGAACGATTAGTAAATATTAAATTCTTTACAACGTTACTATGTGAAATGCTCTTGTCATGTTTACGTTTGTTATGACATAGCTCATTAATTAGTTAAGAGTTTGTCAACAGAAGCTCAATTGACTACGACAGGAAGTATAGAACAGCAGTATATTTATCTTTTGATATGTCACTTCCTTAATTAAAGCGATACACCATTTTGACTATAGAAAAACGGACTAGGCTAATCCGTTGATAAATTATGCATTTCTCGGGCTTCGGTCACATTTGCATATCATACTATAGTCGAATTCTATTGAAATTACAACGAAAATATGTAGGCTATAACGATTTTATTTATTTATTGTATTCACAGATTTTTTTTACAGATATATTTATATCAATTTCAATGTTGATACGTTTCGAAATTATTCCATAGATAATAAATATCTTTGTCAGCAAAGGACATTTAAATGTTCATTCCATTAAATTCGACTTTACTATATTTCTAACTGATTCCAAAATACACTAATTAAAAACGTATCAAGCAAGCAATTTTACAATTTTTTGTACGTTTTATTTCACAGAAGGGATATACATTTGACTGATCCTGTCTTTTTAAGTCAAAGAAACCGTATTAAAGAAATGTTTTATGACTAACGATAGAAAAGACGATAAAACGATCAGTGTAATCAGCGAATGACGTCAGAGTAGAGATTGGCCTGTTTAACGAGTAGGGCACGAAATGACGGCCATGAGAAAGTGCGTCGACTGTACGGAATGACTAAGAAGCGTGTAGTGTCCTGCTTTAGTACTTACTAGCTGTTCCCGCGCGGCTTCATCCGCATGGAATTATGTGAAAATTTCAATTCATTGTTTACATTTGTCAAATTATCAATTGCAAATGTCAAAATGACATGACATTACAAACCTTGGCAATCTTGCTTCTTTGATGTTGGCAGCAACTTATGGTCTCTTTCCCACATTGGGGTCCTTTATTCCAAAATATTACCCCCTAAGTTTAATAGCACGAAAATATATAGCCTAAAGCATGACGTAAGTGTTGGGCTTTTCATTAAAATATAAATTATTCAAAAATATGCTGAAATTGCTGACATCTTAGGCATCAAAGAAGTGTGTGTTTACGCTTTATTAGTATAGAAGTATACACTAGTATAGGTATAGATTTACTGTCTTAATAAAGAATAACACGTTCAAAGCTATAATGATTAGATATTTGGCATCGGAGGCTTTAAGTGTGTTAAAATCATAAAGAAATAAATTCCATTATAGTCCTTCCCCTGTCCAATAGTGTGGTAAAACTCAACCCAAAATATACGACGTATAACATTGGCCGTTACAGTTTTGTAAATGATCATACAAATATTTTTCTTTCGCGGTTATTTGAACTTTTGTCTAGTTAAAGTTCATTAGATATTCGGAGAACGTTAACAATGTTTACATAATATTCTTAATTGATATTCGGATTCCAAACCGAAAATACGATTCGTTTTAATTTGTTAAAACTCTTTGATCACCACAGAGGTTGAATACTATTATTGAATGAAAATTCACTTTTATTCACACTGATCCGTACAAATAGATAGGTTTTGGCTTGCAAATGGCGAACGTTACTTCATTTCGATTTAACTCGTCTATTGATGTTAATGACAGTTAATTCTATCTTATACTATTAGTTCCAATTCTCACCTCCAGTACCTACTGGGATTGTAAACGTCTTAGAGCCGATCCATTTATATAGGTCAGTGGTCACAAACATCTTCGAAAAATTTGTATCAACATATCTTCAACTTTGCACTCACATACGGAAGATGTAACGGAAACAATAACACGTAAATCAATAATATTTCCTTACATTGATAAAAGTGAGGTGTTTACTCTCACCGCTTCCTCTCAAACAGTTCTCAGGCATGAAGAAATCATAAATTCAACTACAGGAAAAGGTTCCCATACAATGTATCAAAAGAAGTCAATGTATTGTATAGCTTTCGCCTGTGACTCCGTCCGCATGGATTAAAAAAAAAGTAGGTAGTTCTTCCAGACTATCACCTACATCTGTACCAAATTTCATCGAAATCTGTTCAGCCGTTTAGGCTACAAACTCTAACAAACAAGCATCCATCTAAACTTTCGCATTTCTAATATTAGTGTGATTGTTTCCTTTGAAGTGCACTAGGAATTAGGACCACTTTCTAGCAATTCACTTTCTTTAAACCGATGTGTCGATTGGAGAAAGTTAACGTACGTAGGTTAATGTCAAGGACATTACAATTACAAACAAAAGTGTTACCAAATACGCATCGTATTACAAAGAGTTTTATGGAAACTAAGCAAACCTATTACAAACGAAACAAATTAAACAAAAAAAGAAATCAGAACTGCATTCATAGTGTAATAATTTAATAAATAAGCACAAGGATTGAATGAATAATTGTTACAAACTAGCTCCTACTTGCGAATCCGTCCGCGTGAATCAAAAGATATGCGTTCTGCCAATGTTCTACATTTATACATAATATAATTGGAGTGTCTGTTTGTAATATCAAAAGTAAAATTCCAGATTTCGGAAAGATGATGTATTTTCGTTGCTGATAACGAAAATCATTTAAAAAAATTTTGTCTGTCTGTCTGTCCGCTAGCCGCGTTTGTTCCGGGTAATCTAAACGGCTGGGCCGCTTTCGACTGCGCTTTCATTGGGAGGTAGCTGACATAGACGGGCTTAGTATAGGCTTTTTTGTAACTTAATATTGCATGGACGAAGTCGCGGGAAACAGTTAATCTGTACTAAATTCCATCCTGATGTACAGTTAGGGAAATTTGCGGTGTTCTATCTTGAAGGCTACAAGTGTTTAAACATTGAAACGAGACTAGGACCAAAAACCAATACAACGTAGTTTATAATTGTGTCTGTAAAAAAATGCGGTTAGTGATACACGTCTAGTTTCTTTTTGTTATCCCTTCGTTTGCTCACTGCTATCAAATTAGTTATTTGTAGGAAGAGGCGGAGTTTGTCTCGTTGTAAGAAAGTTTTTTTCGGAAGTGAAACACCGCGGAAATCCGTGCCTGTACGCAACTGTTATGGAGATATGTTCCAATGAATATCTACATATTCAAATTTATTGAGTTTTTTTTAAAATATTAGTAGGTTTTTGTTAATTTACTAATATTTCCTTTAACCATTCCAACTAAGCTCTAGGCTTGTGCTAGGATACAGTTCACGACAGTCGAATGGCGGGATTCGAACCCTCGACCGTAAGATCGGTAGTCCGTACCCCAAACCATTAGGCTATTGACACTTATATTCTATTGTATTGTATATATTTTATTTATTTAAGTTATGAAATGACTGACAAACAATAATATCGCGTTAAGTTATGACTCGGATAAACAACAATATTTTTAACGACTAATTAGTTTGAAGTCTTTCGACTAACATCAGGTAATATTGGGTTATTTATAACATTTTCTTGTAGGCGTGGTACTTAGGTATTTCAACAAAATAGTTGTCTTGATAATTGGTGTAGTCGTAATCCTCAATATCACAATTCATATTTTCACTAAATAATTATAGATCATAACGATATGTTTCGATTAAGATATTGAATTGACGTCCACCGAACATATGGTCGCGCGCGCATTCCGTCGCGACTCAAATGGAACTGACTCGAAATGACAAAATGGCCGCCATACCAGTGCTCGGTGTTCGCCATGGGCATAGAGTAAGCCTACAAGTAATTACATCTGTTTATTTATGCTGTTAAAAAGATTTCAAAATTTCTGTTGTGTGTCCTTTGTCCATGACATCCTATAGAAATATTAATTTATCTATATACACAGTAATTGACATAGATTTTATAAAACGCATCGTTTTTACTTAGCCAAAATTCATACGTAATAAATTCCTACAATAATGCATCAGCATGCAATCCGAAGTCGGTCAAACGGCGCGGTTAAAACGAAACATTAATGAAATATAATATGAGACGTGTTATTGCATTTTAGGAAACGTTTCCAATTGTGTCGATGCAACGCCGCTTCTTAGAATATACAATACTAGTTTTTGCCCGCGACACCGTCCGCGTGGAATTAACAGAAAAACAAAAGTAAGTAGCCTATGTGTTCTTCTAGACTATGCTCTATTTTAGATGAATGGATGTTTGTTAGAATTTGTAGCGTAAACTGCTGAACGGATCTCGATGTAATTTGGCATAGATTTAGAGGACAGTCTGGAAAAACACATAGGTTATTTACTTTTTAATTCCACGCGAACGTTGTCGTGGGCAAAAGCTAATAAACATGTTCATCAGTTCGCGTACTAATCCTAAAAAGCACAAAGTTATCGTTGCTTATTATTCAATTAAGCATATTACGGGCGTCGCCAAGGGACAGTAGGAGGAAACAGGTGCAGTTGGGGGGGGCTACCACCAGTAGTAGTCATTAGGGATTGTAAAGTGAGCGTCCTTAAAAATAAGCCAAAAAAGTTTATAAAACACCTTACTAATCGGTACTTACTAAACTAGCACGTACCATCCTTCGATCACATCTTCACCTTGGTCTAGGTGGGATAGTGTTCAAGCGCTAGTTTTGCAATTTAAAAAAAAAACTCCTTAAACCCCACATGAGAGGTATATAACAAGGATATGTATATTTTAATCAGAAACTGTATAGACATTTTATTTGGTGATTTCATCTTGTAAATATCATCAAGGAAATCTATACGAGTATTTAGATAAATAAACAGAACTTTAGCAAGGAAAAACCCTGTGAGCATCGTGATATGATTTCGCAGTAATTTTGTTCGTATCTGGTAACCAGTTATACTGTTTCTTGAATTCAAATAACATTAAGTATGATTTTGTATTCTTATTTTAGCAATTTAACGCACGACACGAAGCCACAAATGTCCATTAGGAATATAGCAGATTTCTGCGAAACATTACTTTTAAATCTATGTTGGTCATCAAACTTATAACAAAAAAAGTTACAAAAAAAATCGGTCATACTGTTAGGAATAAAATTAGTACCGTGCTATAGAATTGGCGCAACTCTAGATTATCGGCATAAACGGCACGTCCCTAGCTGACAGCTGTCAATGTCACTAGAAGTATGGATAGATTGGCGCGCATCTTAAGTCTTGACGAGAAGTATTGCTCTGAGTTAAAAGCGACAGTATCAATTAAATAAATTGTCTAATAATACCAAGTAAGATATGCATATTAATAGATTTTGTGTGTACCAAGCGATTTTTAACATGGAGAAATCAAACTTAGAAGTCAAAACTAATATGATAAACAGGAAAGATTCGGTATTTTTCGGTTTTTGTATTTATCGAAATGACTCAAAAACTATTGGACCGATTCCGAATTATCTTTAACCATTAAAAAGCTACGTTATTAGTGAATAACACAGGTTATATTTTTAATATTTTTTTAATTTCACGTAGCCATAGTCCAAGCAACAGCCAATCTTACTAAATATTTTAAAAGGTTTTTTTAGTTATCTTAAAAATGTTGATATTTAGCTATAAAAAGCCATTATTTTAACAATAATATTTTATCTATCGGTAGAATTATACTCTAACTTTGGTTTGTATAATTTTATCGAAATGAACTTTGAACATCTTTTTTCTTTTTTATTAAAAATCACCTGACGATATTCTTTTGTCACGACCTGAATACAAATTTAACAATATGTTCAACATTATTACTTGTGTCAGTTGTAAATTGAATCAAACGCTGTTATAGGTTTATTTTATGAATAATGAACGCAAAATAATGCAATATGGAATAATGCATTCAGTTTTAATTTAAACAAGCTATTCAACTCAAAGAATTTCCTTTTTAAAATAAATTTATTATTGTCCTAATTACTCATACTTATTTTAAAACGATTCTAAAGTGGGCAAATTATTGCGGTTAAACAAATACCTTGAACTAACAAATCTCATTTGCTGAATAAACAAAAGGGTAATAAAGTTGATTAGATAAAACGTATGGAAAATTATTCAATTCTCAACACATACATATGTTACCAAACGCTACAAACAATGGTTAATACCACGGACATCGATAACTGTAGTACTAACATGTAAAAGAATTCAAAAATGTCTTACAAGTTGCAAGACTTCATTAAAGCATTCTCTTTAGAAAAACTAC
>NW_013525224.1:1087457-1098567 GCF_000836215.1 Papilio polytes
ATGACCATCAACCTACAATCCCCAATTGAGCATCGACTCACCCCCCACCCTAGATCATCGACTGGCGAGACCAATGGCAAACTTTTTTAAGGTTAAAACAATTATTATCCGTAAGTGTGCATTACCAAAATGTTCGTTCAAATGGCAAAAGAACTAACTCATCCATGACACTAAAGGGGAAAACACGATTCGAAGGAAACCCTACTCAAAATTACCAAGCGATTTCAATAAAATTGAAAACAAATGAAAACGCCCAATCGGACAAAATCATTGTTCCCTTTCATTCTCTCAGCAAAAACTGAGATAGCAATATCTTTATTCAATTGTTTAATGTGTGGAAATTCGCAGAAACATACGCTCGTAATTACGATGTTATGGCACAATTCGCAGTTCGCTCACCCTTAGATATGTTTGTCTCATACTCTGTTGGTGCAAGTCACAAAAGAGTTACTAGTTTAAAAATACCATGCATTTACATTCCTAAGAAGGAGCAGTCTTCCACACATCTCTATCAGCTGTGATACTGTATTTAACTCTTTTTGACCGACTTCCCAAAAGAAGGAGGTACTCAATTCGTCTGTATGTTTTTTTTTATGTGTGTTACGGCATAACTCTGCCGCTAATGGACCGATTTTGATAATTCTTTTTTTATCCAAAAGGTATTGTTGCGAATTAAAACGATTTATTCCAGGTTAGTTATATTTTTATTCATTTCCCTGACTTAACAACCAACGTTCCCATGGTAACCGCTTACAGTTTTTATATCCAAAGAGTATCAAAATTATATAACATGTCACAAATTAAAAAGCTAATTATCAAAGAATATTTACACGTAACACTCTTGCAGGTAGGTCCCATTTTTTGTTTGATTTTTGGAGTCAAAGACTACGACGTAGTTAAATATTTTAGCTCAAAATCGCGCGACGACATTTAGGGTCATTTTTGCTTTCTTTGCTTACGTAGCCTAATTGTACAATGAGGTGGGAAACAAGAAAGAGGCCATATGAATTCCACCAAATAACGAAGCGAACGCTGCCCAAGGAATTCTGTAATTGCAAAGGTTGCCTATCCCTAATAGATAGACAATAGAACGAACATAAAGAGGACATTTATCCGTCCTATACATCCCTTCCACTGTTAAATCTTTATCTATAGAGCGTGCGCACCTTTGACTAAACTATCGCACAACTGTTTAGTCACATTTTGATTCCTATAAGCTTATATGGAGGTGCGCACACTACTCGATTTTTAGTTGTGCAACTAAACAGTTGAATTGGCTGCGAAACAATCGACAATCGCACGACAGTTGTGCGATAGTTAATATCAAGTAGCACAGCTCTTAATCTCTTCTATCTTTTCTATTCAGGATTACAGATAAAAAATTAAATAACGTTTACCGATTTTTAATTCGTTTTTAATAATTAATACTTAGCCGCTTGACGCTTACTTATCTACCATACATGACAGTAACTGGTTATTTAGTAATTGTATAGTTGAAGATGTTTCGAAACAAAGATAAGCAGTTGTTACAATATATCTTGGTTAAATTACTTGTAATGCAAATTGAACATCTGTAATGTTTACCAACGATTTTCCACTTCTGTTATTTCTAACCTATTGCTATCTCCGTCTATCTCTTTAATGAAATAGAGACTAAAATATAGTAGTCGAATACAACATGTTACAAAGGATGTTTCGTACTAGGACTTTTCCCATTAGGAGTGATTTATGGTTACAATCAGTCCAGTCATACTAATATCATACATGTGAAAGTTTAGATGGATAGATGGATGCTTGTTACAGTTTGTAGAGTAAACGGCTAAACGGATTTCGATGAAATTTGCTATAGATGTAGAGGATATTCTGGAAGAACACATAGGTTACTTTTGTTTTTTTTCCACGCGAACGAAGTTGCGGCTGAAAGCTAGTGTGAAATAAACCTGATTCACAGTCACACCCTGTGATAGAGTTCTAATGTGATATACGAATTCATTGACACTACACTATCGCAGGAAAGCGACATCCTCCGATTGTGTACATCACTACTGACAATTGACTGATAAGCTTGCTGTTGGACTATATTTTAATAATAATTTAACATTCTAATACATAAAACTATAAGATAGATATGTAGTCTAAAATTGAAAACAACATTGGTATAATATCCGAAGAGATTCGATAAAATTTATAGAGGAAGTATATTTGACCCTTCACTTGAGATATTTTTCAAATGATTCTCACTAACGCATTATAAATAATTGTATATAAATGAATTGTCAATAAGTAATTTTTGTTGAAATGCTTATATTTTGTTATGTAACACTGTTTAGCTTAATGTTCATAAGATACGGATTTCTTACTGCGATTGGGTTGTTTTAGTTCCCGATATTTCGGCATAGTTGGACGCGCCATGTCTACGGGCTGACCGAAGTGATGCGGTAGTGTGAAAAAATATATTTTTGTAAAGACCACGATAAGGTGGCGTCGTAAACTTGACAACTAACATAGTACCTTAAAAAGAAGCTACTGGTGAAATATTTTGCTCACTATGTCTAGTCTATATCCTGTAGATCACAAGAGCTAGCGACGCTCACATATTTAAATGTTATTTACATCCTTTTTAATTCCATACTAGCTTAAGCCTATGACTTAGTCCGTGTAAAGGATGAATTTTCAAAAAGTTGTTGATAATAATTTAACGCAATTGTGAACTATGCCGCAGTTATAAGAAAACATTGCCCATTCTTGTGTTCATTTTACTCGTGGTAACCATAATTATTTTTTATTTTCCAGGGAGAAAATCTGCAACTCCATAGAGATACCAATACTGACGAGATGCTGCTTTTGTTTTCCGCTGAGAAAGGGCCTCGTGGTCTTCGCTTATGCGAACCTTGTAAGTATTTTTGAACATTTAACGTTTTTTACATAACAAAAAATAGTAGTAGTAATAGACAACATAGTTTTTGTCAGTTTTGTTAAATACGTTGAGTAATTTTATATTAAATTATGTGTTTTTTTTTATTCTACTTTAATTATAGAGAAACAAAGTTAAAGGGCAACACACGTCATCCCTTTTTTTACCGTGACCAGCGCCTAGCGCAAATTTAAAAAACAAATCTATTGGAACATTATCATACGTAAACCTACTTAAAAATCTAGAACAAAAAATAATGAAATACCCACTTATATGTTACACTAAACAGTGTACATATTTATAGTGAATCTAACTACAACGTCTATAATAGCAATCAGCGACGGTCAGTGTTAAACACGTGTTTAACTAAACAGTGTCTAATTCTGTCAATACCGAAAACGTGTATCACCAAGTAGATACAATTACATCGTACAAAAAGGTCTGTTGTCAACTTTGCTCGGTTTATTTCCTCATACAGAATTATCTGAACAAAGCAAATGCAACGACGAATCGTCAACTTAACTATATATTTACGAGAACAAAAGAGCAATTGCCACAGTAATCATGTAATGCAAGCGTTAGTATAATTATCATTCTGTCACAATAGATACGAATGAAGTGTTATTTCATCACTTTTTTTTATAAAATGAGGCAAACGAACAAGCGGCTACTGGAATCTATCAAAATGTCTATGGCTAGACCATAGACATCCGAAATTACAGTTGCCTATCTTTAATAGATGGAGACGCACATAAAGAGGATATTTCCCCTTCCTTTACATCCACTTTCCCTCTCCTTCATTTACTTATACAAACGGTGGGAAGGAAAAGGGACTAAAATTAGACCTCTGGCAAGCACATTCATCAGTCATAACACGGAATTGCTTCTACTTCACGCCTGTCTTCAGTGTGGTCGTGGTATTGCACCGGGCGAGCTGGTCCTGCAGTGCAAAGATGTTAAAGCGGGCTCTACCACTGTGAACCATGACGTATAAAATGCAATCATAAGAATAACTATTGACTGTTCTTAATTTCAGATCCTAACAGTGGTGGTGACGAGCCTTCTGTCGATGTACATCTCGTATATACGGAACAACGGCGTTACAGACGCGACTGAGCTGCCCCGACTGATCGCGGATACCACCGCACTGGTCCTCGAGATCGGAATGTCTGTTATATTCATCATCGCCTTGCATATGGTAACTATCTTTAGATAGAATATTGAATCTGGGTGCGCGACAGAACACCCGCCGAGGTGAGCACGACCACTCTTGTCGAAGTACAGCTTGTTGAGGACATACCATGCCTCTACTCATGCCTTTTAGCCAGAAGAGTGAGCAGATTCGTTACCTCTCTTGTACATTCTTATTGCTTGTTCTAATTTAGTAGAAAACCTTTGATAGCAAATAAATAGTATTTTATTTTACAAGCACACTTGGTTGAGGAAAAGATGTAAGTAATATATTTAAGACAGACTTAGACTTTACTTATGTTACAAAAATATTAACTTTTTCATAAATAGACATCGCCAGCAAATGGTCTGTCACTTCGAAGTAGTTTTTATATTTATTTGATACTATACAATTCCCCTTTTTTTTAAATAAATATAGACTATGTTACTTACTCAGTTATAATAATATTTATTGGTGTTAGAATTTTCAGAATCTGCTCCGTAGTTTTTGAGTTATTTCAAGACATATAAAAAAGCAAATCTTTCTTTATAATATTAGTATAGATTTTACAATTCTCTACCAGTTCTAGAAGCTTCCCCTGCGTAATCAGACATAAGCACATAATAACTATTTGTTTTTAATTAAGATAACCAGGTAATAATTACCGATCTAAAGGGAAATTTTATAAAACACTAAACAGTTACATCTTGCGTCTATAAGTACAACTTGTTATTTCCAGAAACATGTTCTCCTGATGAAGGTATACCTTTACTTCGAGACGGTCTTCTCCGTCATCGGGTTCGTGTACAGCGTCGCCTTCCTCACCAGGGAAACTTCAGGGGAGCTCTTCCTCATACTCTTCCAATTAAGTGAGTAACGCTACTTATTACGTCATCTCCTCCTCGCGACTATATCATGGAATTAAAAAAACCTTAGTATATCGTTGCATACATGAGTAGTTTTTGAGTTATTTCAATACATATAAAAATCTTTTCTCTTTATAATGTTAGTATAAATTTGTTGTCATTTGAAAGGACATCTAAATGGGACACTGAGAATTTCCGCGACTGTACATATATGTACCTTTAGTAACTTTAATCAAAAATTATATTTATCTAATTTCAGTGTTACAAATATACCTGGTCATATTGATTTGGAGTTCGATCGTGAAGATGGAAAGAGACGGCACAGTGAAGTACACGAGAGACAGAGATCCAGCATAAATAATAGATTAAGTATTAGAATAAGTTATTTTTGTACAAATGTAATAAGAAGATATACAAAATAAAGTAATGGCATACATAATGCCATTAAAAATATAGCAATAAAATAATTGGATAGATTAGGCAAGCCAAAATTTGTATAGACAATAATATTTGTCCCGATGGGCGTAAGTCAAATTATAACGGCACACTAGCGTCCTCCTTTTAATGTCCAAAAAGAGTCAGAAGGGCCTTTTATTACTATATCTATTACGTCATGTTCTAATTTCAAATCTAATTTCAAATAATACTTAAGAGCGGGACTAAACTGTTACTAATGTTGTGCTATTGTCGATTGTTTCGCAGCCAATTCAACCTTTTTTTGCACAACTAAAATTCAAGTGTGCGCACATCCATATAACCTCATAGGAATTAAAACAAAACTAAACAGTTGTACGATACTTTAGTTTTAGGTGTACGCGCGCTGTAAACCTATTTTTTTGTGACTGAATGGCCACTGTTTGCGTTAAAGAGGCATTTACAGATTCACCGGGCTTGAGGTGGCCGAGCGCATGCTTAGCCTAAACCTCGTTTATGAGTCTAAGCTCTAGGGCTCCCTCAGGAGCCTCGGCATGAGCCGTTACTTCGTTATTATTACCGGATTAGGAGGCCACCGAACTCTTAGATCGCCTCGGTGGACGCTCTAAGTAATTAAAACAAGACTAAACAGTTGTACAATAGTTTAGTTTTAGGTGTGAGTGCGCTGTAAACCTAGCTACAAATATTCAGTTCTGCATACTTAAGTTCTGTTCAGTGTCTCTGCAATTAAAACTGAATGTTGCGTTGATTACGTAAACAGAGGAACAATGCGCATTTATTTATTTATTTATACAAAACACAATATTACAGTTCACTTGTAATTTTACAAATACATTTGACATAAAGGTTGATCCCTGTATTAAAGGAGCCAATGACTTCCCTTACTTCGTTTAATATTAACTATTACAAAATTCAAAATAAATACAGTACATTTTTTTGTTATTTCGTGAAAATTGTGTGTTAAATCATATAAAAAATTATGTAAAATGAACGTTCAGTTCTTTATTTTTTAAATTATAGAGTTACCTTTTAAGATATGACATAAAAATTATTTTATATTTAAAAAGATATATATTTTAAGAAATTAATTAAGTGTAAATATTTTAGTTATTTAAGTGTTTATCAACATTAATAAAAATATACCAAATAAAATGAAGAATTAATTATAACTTTATTTTATTTATTTTTAGGATTTATATGGAAAGTGATTAAAAAAATAAAAATAGACATAGACGGACAAAATTACTCTAATACAACATGGATTGACTATAGAATGTATCACATTAGGAGTATAAGGGCTACTGTACACGGACAGTTTATAGACAGGCAATTGACACACACGAGTTTTACTCGCCTGTAAACAGACGGCTGTACAATTGGGGAAACTGGCGGTATTCCAACTTAAAAGCTACAATCGTTCGGAAATTTTAAAAAGAGACGCGGAACAAAAATCAATAGAACCCAGCTTAAAAACGTGTCTTTACGAATAAAAGTTACACGGTTAGCTTTTTTATTATACGTACGTTTGCAACACACTGGTATATAATTATTTGTAGGAGGTGAAGTTTGTCACATTGCACAAAGCAATTTTTTCTAAAGTGGAACACCGCAGATTCCCGCGATTGTACTTTCATACTGCTATCAAATGAAATAATCCGTCTACAGCGGCCTTAATATCTTCATTTCACGCTGAACTATACCACATCTCATGGTTGATAATGTTCCGTAATCTTTCTGTCTCGTCGTTATCTTCTTCTAGCTTCTTGTAATAACTGGCCACTAACATCAACATGTAAAAACGAAGTGCTGAAAAAAATAAGTCATAGAGATTTAGAATTTATTACTTAAATTAGCTTTTGGCGGGACTAAACTCGTGGGATTAAAAAGAAACCAAAGTGAGTAGCCTATGTATTCTTCCAGACTGTCCTCGACATCTATACCAAATTTCGTCGAGATCCATTCAGCCGTTTAGGCTACAATATCTAACAAACATCCATCCATCTAAACTTTCGCGTTTATAATATTAGTAAGATTTAATCGATTTAATAACATGTTTGCAATGTTTTATGTTCGTTATATAGCTTTTTTAACAATTCTGTACATAGAATATTCTAGAACATTAATCTTATTTGTCTTGACTTACCGCGAAGTGATTCTTGATTAGATAAACATTAATTTACTTTTATCTCTTTGCTATAAATGACCTTTTACTAATCATTTATTTGCTGTCTATTAATATATAGCTTTAATTTCAAAATCTTATAAATTGGAACAAACAATATAATGTTTAAGTAACAATTTTTTTATCAAGACAACTCTAGTTAGGTGTATACACTCTTTGGAACGGAAACAATAAAGTCAACATAAAGGGTTTAAAAAAAAACATCTTTAGTAATCACTATTTACTTAAGATGCTAAAATGGGTAATTTCATAAATTAATGTACAAGATTGGAAGAAAAACTCGAAGCTTGAACTAGATGGCGCTAGTATCGACAGCCCTTTCTCTGAATTTTTTTTTTCAAAAAATAGTTCCCTACTCACAGTCGATGGACATCTATAAGTAAAAAGGAGTGGAAAAGAGCAAAACTGCCTTTTGTTTTACTATTTTTTACTCCAGCAACAGTTTTGCTCCAACACTACACGAATAGACGATGTAAAATATATTAAAACGCCATCTATTGTTTAAAATAATGAAGAAATACTTACTGAGTCCCAAAAACTCAACAACGTAAAGTATCAAGGAACTGTCTCCGGAGTGCATGATAACATTCAGCGTACTCCAGAAGACGAACATGAGGACTGACGTCATCACTTGCACAGTTGTCCACACCAGCCAGGGTCGGATCAAGTTTGCTTTCTCCTGGAATGGAATTATCATATTTTAATATTATTTTCTTTATTCCAGACTATTCATATTTCTTTAAAAAATATTACTATATTAATTAACTATAAAACTTTATTAAATTACTAGCTTTCACACGCGACTCTGTTCGCGTGGAATAAAAAAGTAAGTAACTTTTGTGTTCTTCCAGACCTCAGCATTTTAAGCTACAAACTCTAACAAACATCCATCCATCTAAACTTTCGCATTTATTAGTAAAATGTACTTAATTCTTCTCCATAAACTTAATTTACTTACTTTTTACATTTTAGTATTATCATTACTTTGGTTTTTTACTAATTCCACGCGAACGGAGTAGCGGCCGAAAGCTAGTTATAATATAAAATACTGTACTATTGTATATTTTTATGGCGGTTTAAATGTATTGCATTTAAAATAAGAAACATTCAAGATTATTGGCACGTTTACGTTACCCTTAAAACTCCAACCAGCATAAGGGAGGTGATGACAAACGTGATGACATGGATGACAGTGATGAGAATGATGACACCATACGAGGCGATAACCTCCGACTCATCTTGCGATTGGTTCGCTGGCAGTACGTTTAGTATCGCCAGACATTGTGCTAAAGCCATCACGGAATATATCTGAAAGGAATAATAATTCTTTTGTACATAATTCAAATTTCAGAAGTTATCAAGGGGCAAGAACTGCTGTCAGTATTTGAATTTCCGGATGCTTCTAAGAGATAAAGGACAGCACAGAAAGAGTAAATCCCCCTTAACTATGTACCCCATCCCACGCCGAATCTAAAATCTAGCATTGTTAATTGGACAAATATGAATCCGTGGACCTTAAAAATAAACAAAATCGCTTGCGGTTTCTTAAAAAAATATATAGTTATTAACTCCTTTACTTTGTTTAATTTAGAATACTTACTATTATAACAAGCGCTGAAAAAATTGATCCAATTTTCAGCGAGAAGCATCCGAAACGCTTCTGTCTTGGTATATTCTCCATTGAGAAGGGAAATTCTAAAAATAGAGGAAAGAAATACATCTTGGTATGTTGATTTTTTTTATATCATAAGGTGGCAAACGAGCAAGCGTCCACCTGAATCCGCTAAAACGGCGAAGCGGCCGCTGCCCATAGACATCCGCAATTGCAGATGCGTTGCCTTATTCAACAGAGGAGGAGACGAACATAAAGAGGATATTTCGTCTTCCTATGCAGCTCCTCCTCCGTCAAATTCACTTCCCCTTCCCATCCTTTCCTTATAAGAAAAGGGTGGTAAAGAGAAAGGGACTTAAATAAGGCTTCCGCCATCACACTCATCAGATGAAACACGGAATTGCTTCCATTTGACGCCTGTCTTTTGTGTGGTCGTGGTATTACACCAGGCGTGCTGGCCTTGCAGTGCTAAGATGTTAAAGCGCGCACTACCACACAAAATGTATTGAAATCTTATTTGCCGAAATAGTAGAATTGATAAGGAATGTCCTAGTTACAAGACCCTACTATGCCAATCTTAATCAACATGAACCAATTATTACAAATTGACACAAATTAAAGCTACAATAAGTTATATCAATAAGTAAATTAAGTACATATGAATTAAAAAAAAATATTTGGAAAGCAAAATAAGGGCATGTCCTACCACTGGCTGATAGAGCCTCAGATAGCTTAAAAGTGACGTCACTGTCAGATAGAGTACCAAAATCCGATACCTCCATCACATATTTTATACGTTGGATTGTTATATGACAATTAACATTGTAGGACAGGCCCTAACACTATTTAACAACTAAACAAATAAACAATGAGTCATCATTATCTTCGTCAGTACATTACTAATTAAAAAAAACACAACACAACAATCAAACAAAATAAACTCACTGGCACCCATTTTTCTTTGGCCTTTAACTATAGACTAATTTAAAAAAAATAAATAATATTTTTCCACTTCGCAAATCAGCTGTCACCACGACTCCTCGAACACAGATAGCTCGCTATCGGCTGGCAACTAATCACGCAGCAGATAATGCTATCAAGAAACCAATATCCAAATTAGAAAGGCGACTGATAACAATAATTTTGCCAATATTTGATTAAGACGTAGTTAGACGAGGAAATAGAATTTAAATCTAATAGATATGCTATTCCCTTTATTTGAAAAAAAAGTAATCTTGTAAACTGCAATTCGAATTTTGTTATAAACATTTTCTATTTAGTCGGAATTTGACCTACAAATACCGGATTCTAAATAAACTCCGAAAAAGATTCTTGTAAGATAGTCTAAATAATACGTAAAGAACATTTTCAAGAATTAGTGATAAACAATACATTACAATTTATGTGTTATGAAAAGAAACGTGAAATAATAATGCAATAGATTGACTTAAGACGTTTATTTTATTTATATTAAAACTGCCCATAAACACCGTTAACTATCCCTACTGGTTACAACTGTTGGGTCGCTCACCCAAACTGGCAATTGAGCATTTGGTATTATTTAATCTATATAGAATTAAAACTCTAATCAAAGTCTTTAATGATGGTCTACAATGTGTCCGTGGGATTCAACATAGCCGTGACCTCCGTGACTAGATATTATGCCTCCTCCGTATCCAGAAGAAATAACTGCGCCTCCTCCGTATCCAGATCCAATTATAGCCCCTCCACCGTATCCAGAACCAATAATGGCCCCTCCGCCGTATCCAGAACCAAGAACAGCCCCTCCATAGCCCGATCCAATTATAGCTCCTCCTCCGATACTAGATGAAACAATAGAACCTCCACCAAGTCCTGCGCCGATGCCAGCACCTCCAGCACTAGTTACCACAGCGCCCACGGGAACGGCTACTGGTTGAGGAACACCCAC
>NW_013525224.1:1099388-1104834 GCF_000836215.1 Papilio polytes
TAATTCGTGTTGTACGTGAGAGGAGTTGCAAGTAAGTGTATCGGGATAAGTAAGTAATGGTATTTATATGTTAGTTGGTGCAAACTACGCGACACCCGATGCGAAGGCACGGCCGGAACCGGGGCGCGAACCTTGTCAAGTGGAAGAAAGTGTGGAACTAGGGAGAGTATGATAAATCCACCACTTTTTACATTTTAAAATATCAATGTGGAATATGAGAATACGTGTACATTTACTTGTTTCTTATACCACTGGTATTTAGAGTCTCTGAGCCTCTGTACACTGCAGACTTTTTATCGCCCTATAATTTAATCGGACGCTTCATCAAAATGAACTAGTTGGGGATGCGTATATTACACTATTTTTTTTTGTATGACTTTGGATTGACAGCCCGTCCTTATCAAACTATCGGCAAAAAAGTCTGTACTTTGCAGGGGCTTTTATTTGTCAATATTTCTTATTAAAAGGCTTCAAAGAGATGAAATATATAAATGAAGTTTTGATAAGATAAAGCAGGCATTTTAAACACGCATTTGTAGCTTTTCTTTTTATTCGAATTAAATGTGAAAGAATATCATCATGTTTCTGTCACCGTGCTAATTTTATTTTCTAATGAAAATGGAAAGTAATTGACTATTAAACACTGATATTTTCTTAGTAAGACCGAATAAAGTAAATTAAAGTATTTTTTTTATTTATAATACAACTCTATGTGATATCCCGGTGTTGACGTTTCTTACGCACATATGAACACTATCTTAGGTAAAACTAGACCAGTTTCAGGTTCCAAGTGATACAAGACCTGACGTAATCACAACCTGTGTTATATAATGACGATTATCAAATTCTGCACTATTAATAATAATAGTTCAAGCTGCATGCGGAAATACATCAAAGAAATTCCCCGTCATTATTTAATAATTGATGTTATTTACTAACAGCAGTTGTGTTTTGTTATTAGAGATATTATTAGACACTAATTATTATCTATACTTATAGGATAACTATGTACTTTGTTATAACCGTATAAGTGTTTAACTTGTTACTTGTGGCGCGGCCAAAATACACTTTCAGTCATTCGTAATATCTCTATTAAGTTATGTACATATTTACATTATTATTGCTTTAATCTATGATAATCACATCTTGTATGTTTTAAACTTCCCGCGTTTTTTTGTTTTCGCTATACATTTTTTTTTATTTAAATAGGAAAAATTCTTGGTGGCCAGTATTTTTTTGGCTGTAACTTCAAGCCAGTCAAGGAGGTTGTATTTTGCACTGAACAAGAGGAAAATAAGGATTTTCGATAATAACGGCTATAATTTATGAACATAAGAATCGCATCTTTATGTTATTACTAGCTTTCGCCCGCGCTCCTTTCGCGTGGAATTAAAAAAACAAAAGTAAGTACTCTATGTGTTCTTCCAGATTGTCTTCTACATCTATGCCAAATTTCATCGAGATCCGTTCAGCCATTTAGGCTACTAACTTTAACAAACATTCATCCATCCATCTAAACTTTCGCATTTATAATATTAACTAGTAAGAAGTAAGATTGTCATCTTAAAGGACTTAGTAATTTTAAACACATTGATGTTCAAAAAATTTAAAAGGTAAAAAAGGTTTCGTAAAACCACAAATGTTTATATTAAAGACAAATCGAATCATCAAAATGCATTTAAAATACATTGTAGGAATAACAAATGCACGTCACATTTGACTTCTTTTGTATGAATTTTCGTCAACTGTTAAATCAAGTTACATTATATTAAAAATAATCATGTCACGTCGTCTGTATGCTTGTCTGAATTTCTATTACAAGTAAAACGAGATTGAGACCGCGGACTTTAGCAGGTCGAATTGCAGTCTTGTGTAAATGTGCGTGAATCTATAAGTGTTACGAAATTATACACGTTTTATGACACTGCTTATATTTCCTTAATTATTTTGTATATTTAATTACACTATGTTGTCCATGTCTGTTTTATGCAATGTTTCGTAACATAGGCATGTTTGCTTAGTTGGTACTCCTGGGAATAAATGCCGAGGGCCCGTTGTGTTTGGAGAACGCTGAACCCTCTTTTATTTCAATTTAGGATGGCCATCGGGGGTGTTTAAGTGAGCAAAATCCCACATAGCATTTAGAAGACTTCTCGACACCCAAAGGGGTTACATTGAATCACGGATTCGATTAGCTCGCTCAAAAAATTAAATTTAAAATTGACTTTGATCTAAAGGAATCTACCAAATTTGGCCATAAAAATAAATTAAACTCTACGTCTGACAACAACTACATAATTCCATTTTAATTTTAGTAAAGCAAAAGACGCAATCATAGCATCAAATTCCATAACAATTTAGCAATAACTGACTAATCTGATCCACTAGAACATTCCAGAAATAAGCTCAGGTATGCAATCTCAACATGATCAGTCCGTGTATGGCAGCATTACATTCTTTACTCAACATCCAGTAATCAGGTCAATATGTCAGAGGAGACTTTTTTACAAGATGATAGTTGATGACAAAAATTTTGTAATTTATTTCCGTACTACAAAATCAGTTGTTAAATGGTAAAGTAAACCTTAGTGTAGAATTTAAGGCCTGATTAACTAAATGATTGCAAAAATGATTGGCGTAACTACATTATATTGTAAAATGAATTATGTACTAGCGGTCAATATATTGAATTGCATATAAATGAAATATGGATAAACCAGAAATTTAACTTAGTGCCGCTAAAGCAATTAGGGTCAGTTAATTAAATTTAATTTAAAAGTATTAATGAGGGCTGATTTTAAAAAGAAATTGATCTCAAATAACAAGCCGCAAAATTTTACACTTACACAGAGGTCATCAAATTTTATAGATTTTTCATCACTATTATTATACTTCCCCATTTAGGGACTCGGAGTCTACCCTAAGGGTGACAAGGCCAGTCAACTATGCTGGCTTATTACGTGTTGGTTGACTTCACGCATGTCTTTAAATTCATTCGACTGGTCTTCTACAGTCCTTATTAAACAAAAATAACTCATCTATATTTGAAGTACTTGGAATAAGTCAATCAGCATAGAATCTTGCAACGATACACGTAACTCATCCTCATGTTACATTGATCAAAACTAGTCCTAGAGTTACGTGATTGAAATAATTCAGTATCGGAATGTCGGTTCGTCTGACATCGCTACAAAAGGTAAACATTTCCCGATTCAGTTTTTCCAACTAAAACGTAACTAGGAATCTTATCTCGTAACGGACCACTTCCCACTTGATTTACAATGTTACCTTTTCCTTTGTGACTTTTTTGCTGATTAAGTAACCGATGTTAATGGGTACTTAACTTACACATCTAGTTACAGATTCTTGTTATGTAATTACTGTGTCACGTGTGTGTCACAAGTAGATCGAGATATTAAACTCGAATGCAATTTTAGTTGTTTATTTTTAATGAAACAAATAAAACTTTAAAACAAACTTTGAAAAAAGGAGATTCATGATCAAGGGTGTTGCTAGTCGAAAGGACATCGATAGCCTTAGAGCTCGCTAGCTTGCTAGGTTTAGAGGGGGCAAATGCCATTGATATAGTCTTAGGCGAAGTAGTTTTTTATATCAATTCTATTGTTCATGTTTCGTCATCCCCATTTCGTCATGGAGAGTGACACAATACCAAGGAACGAACGAAATAACTTGTAGGGAGTCGAGAAAGTGTGTGCGGAGCCGAAACCGACCAAACCGCGCCCCTCTCCCGCGATTCGGCCCGTATGACTTGGGGTCGGTGGGACCATGGGTGGTGGTAGTATTTATTCTATAATGTTCGATTCTCTAGGTTACAGTTTTCTCCCTCCACCCTGGCGACGCTAATGATGTCGGAGAAGTATTCATGTAGAAGACGGTCGTCATAAAATAATGGAATTTAGACTGCGGCAACTGTTTTAGTTAACAATAAGAAATCAACAAGGAACCCAGTTATCCTGAGTCCTGTTACCGACTAAAACAACCCTATCTATTGCCGTTTCTCGTCGTTAATCCTTGACCCAATTCCTCTGCATCTATGACCCGCAGCAACCAGCTTCAATGTGACAAGTCGTTATGTAACGCAACGTAATAACTTGTAACGCTATTTAGCTGACGTCACCTTGGGACGAGGATTGTAAAGGGGTGTATTCATTGATCAATTTTAAAACATGTTTATATCTATATGTTGTAGATCCAAAGGTAAGTTTGTTTGTTACATTGTAGAGCTATAAGGCATATTTTAGGACACGAGTAAAGATGCGATCAAAAAAATCTTAATTTGTACTTTTTGTGCAAGCAATAATTCTAAAATATATACGAAATAAAGTAGTCAGTAATAATACAATTAATTATAGAAATTAAAGAGATAGTTGCTGTTATAGGGAAGAAAAAAAACTTGCGCAAAAGAAAAAAAAAACGACGGATACTTGTCCTACCAATGAGTTCCAGATCAACGTTTCTTCAGCTTCCAGCTGTTCTAGAAAACACGAGAAAGTCGATATTAAGGCAATATGATTTTAGTATAAATAAAGCGAGTGTATAGTCTTCTTAAGGCGTGTAAGGATACGTCAGTGTATAATGTTGCATGCGTACAGCTAATCCACAACGAGAATCGCATACGTAATCAATGCACGCCTCAATATGTGTACTATGTGTACTCGTACTGTGTACTATTGATTTTAAAACATAAATAATTATGAACCTCCTTTTTTAAATTCGGTAACAAAACTTAGTGTTATGGATAATGATACACGGAGACAGATAACGCCAACTGATTATAAAAGACTAGCTTTTGCCCGGAACTCATCGTGGAATTACTAAAAACAAAAGTAGCCCATGTGTTTTTCTCGACTATCCTTTTCAACGCGAAATTTCATCCAGATCCTTTTAACAGTTTAGGCTACAAACTATAATAAACATCCATCCATCTTTCGCATTTATTATGTTAGTAAGATTTAAAAACTCCGAGAAGATTTAAGCTTAAAGCTTCCTTTTAAGTATCTCGTAGTATCTTAGTTTTATAAACGTAACTTCAATTCGCATAAGTGTTCAAAATGTATATATCTATACCAATAATATAAAGAGATAAAAACATTGTATGTAAAAATGTGAAATAACTTAAAAACCACCAGGCCAATTTAAAAATTCTTTGACTATTACAAAGCTTTGCTATCAGTGAGTAAAATAGGCTATATTTTTTTATTATTTTATTAATTTCACGCGGGTGAAGTCGCGAGCAACAGCTAGGTTTCTTATAAAATCGTTCACTACTTTTGTATCTGATCTCTATAGGCAATTTTAAATTATTTAAAACAAAACAATTTTAATCTAATTCCCCAGACTTAATGTATTACAAACTGGTTTATACGTGCGTCGTGAGATGAATGCATTTATATGTCGACATTTCGTTTTAAAATGCCGCTTGTGA
>NW_013525224.1:1104921-1107212 GCF_000836215.1 Papilio polytes
TTTGTAATCTAAGGGCCTTACCCACTAAGTTGTAAATTGTCTGATAACAATCCACCACACATCCACACCTTATCTGACTTTTTAAACTATCTGAGCCTCTATCAGCCATTAGTGGGACAGGCCCCAATTCTACATTAGTAGCCATATAAGTGTAATTAATTTAATAATAATAAAGTAACTATTGTGCGTTGGTGGCTCAAGTGTTTGATCACTTGAATTGTAATCCACAAATTGGCTTCGGATCCCGCCATGTACTAATGTCATTTTCGATTTTTCGAATTTCATATGTACACAATATACACGACGTTCGTACGGTGAAGGTAAACATCGCGATGTAACCTGCACATATAAGGGAAGAAATTGATAGATTTGTGTGCATCAACCAACTCTGACTGGGCCAGCGTGGTTGACTAAGGCCTAGTCATCTATTATATATTTAGTAAACTTCACTTAATTCACTCTTCAAAATACTCTTCTGTTTTGGCTACAAGTAACAATGGAAAGAGAAATCTCATCATCTCCCCTACCTTATCCTACTTCCGTAGGGTCGGGACACTGGGTTTTCGTCCTCCAAATAACTCTATCATTGGTCATATCAGTCATCACTTCTTCTTGATCATGTCATCTTTCATGCAATCCATCCATCTCTTTCTACACTGGTAGAGATAGACCTAAAGGTGACATAATCTTGATTAGGGTGTGATGACTAAGATGACGGATGATGGAACGAGAAATTTCATATAACAGTTAATAATCTTCGTTTACCTAGTAATGGATAGAATCATTTATAATCAATACTACAATCTAATGGGACAGTCCTTGGACCGAAGTACCAACGAAAGTAGAGCATCTGGCATTCTTCGTGGGTCAAGAAACCCTTTGTTATTACAAAACAAAATTTATCCTTATATTCAGAGCAGTAAATACTATATTCCAATAGACCGTTTCAAATATCTAGTATCCTGTAGTTACTACTAGATACAATTGGCTGTGGGAAATTGTTTGCCTTTCAAATAAGTGGTTATCTGCTTGAACTTAGTTTGTAAGTCATTAATTAAACTGTTCAGGAGCCTTCAGACTGATGCATCGAAGCAACAATGTCTAATACTTAACAGTCCGAAGAGAAATATGAGTTGATTAACCTTTAAACCGTTGTCTCAACAATTTCAGCATCATCAAACTAATATACTGATTTGTTAAAGTCTAGTATTATCATAGCTAGCTTAATAGTTGTAGAGCCCGCTTTAATATTTGTTTTTATAATATAAGGTGGCAAACGAGCAAGCGGCCACCTGAATCCACCGAAATGGAAAGAGACCGCTGCCAATACACATCTGCAAATGCATATGCGTTGCCTACCCTTAATTGACGGAGGAGGAGACGCACATAAAGGGGACATTTTCCCTTCATATGCGTCTCCTCTACCGTCAAATCCACTTTTCCTTTTAATCTTTTCCTCTTAAGAAAAAGGTGGAAAGGAACAGGGGCAAAAGTAGGCCTCCGGCAACACACTCATCAAACGAAACGCGGAATTGCTTCCACTTCACGCCTGTTTTCTGTGTGAACGCTTTTTCTAATGAGAAAAGGATGGGAGGAAACGTGGATTTGACATTGTAGGAGACGGCAAAGGAAGGGTAAATATCCTCTTTATTTGCGTTTCCTCCTCCGTCGATTAAGGGTAGGCAACGCATCCTTTATTGTAAATGTCTATAGGCAGCAGTCGCTTCGCCATTTTGGTGGATTTAGGTGGACACTTATGATATAAAAAACCTTATTTAAATCTTGGATTTGTTGTTTTTACATAGAAGATTATGCAAATTTTGTAGATAATAGAGAAATTAGTTATTTACCTCTCCTGTTTCATGCTATATAGCAATCCTGTTGTTTGTTTTTCGCAAAACTTCCAAGTCACGAATACGTGCTGCAAACGGCAGTCAAAAATCCACGCGCGATGTGTAATGCACATTTATCGAAGCTTTCACATTACACAATTCGATCGAAATCAGTAAAAATACCAACGATTCTGAAGTATTGTAATATTAAAGGGTACAGTCTAGTTACTCTTAATCTCATACGATTCTTTCTGTTCAGATGTCGTCATCTTCCGCCTTATCCTACACCAGTAGGGCCTAACAGATTTTGTCTTCCACATAACTCTATCATACGTCATCTCAGTCATCACTCCCTTCTAGAACATGTCACCTTTCACGCAATCCATCTCTTTCTAGGTCTACCTCTACCGTGCCGAAGGTTCCAGTGTGTTCCTTAGAGATCCCGGAACCTTCCTCAAT
>NW_013525224.1:1107230-1107811 GCF_000836215.1 Papilio polytes
ACCAAAAAAAAAGATCTACCTCTACCGGTGTACCACACTCATAACTAACGTTCTCCTTGCGATTCATCCATCCTCATAACATCTTTATTCTGTTTAGATGTCGCAATAATAATAAAAGATTCACATTTTCAATATTGAAATTGGGACTCTAAAGTTACTCTAAAGCTCAGTTGCCGCCTAGCTAAAAGGCAGGAGTATACAACTAATGGATAACATCCAATACCCAAGCCAAAAATAGAGATGTCTTTATTTGAACAGTTTACTAATTACTCTGAATATATCGGAATTTCAAACTTAAATAAAAAAACCTTTAAGGAAGAAATTATACATCATGCAAATAAAAACAAAACTAAACTAAACGAATTGCTTTATACCTTATGACTACGGTTTCAGAAAGGTATAATACTTTAAAAATTAAAGAATTGAAACTGGAAATAAAAAAAAAAAAACTGAATTAAATAATTAAGGATTGGAGAAATGTTGACAACTGCTGCTATATAGAGTTACTTAGGAAGCAAGGTATTGTTAGGTATCCTATTTCGTGATCTGCGCGAACTAGTGCAGCGGGCGGGTTGCGACAT
>NW_013525224.1:1107849-1110664 GCF_000836215.1 Papilio polytes
TAATAATATGGAGCGCTTTTTATATCTAAACGCCAGTGAATATCAAATTTAACCTTTTTAATAGTTACATCTTACTAATAATATAAAAAAAAGTTTAGATGGATGGATGGATTATTGTTAGAGTTTGTAGTTTAAACTGCTGAACGAATCTCGATGAAATTTGGCATAAATGTAAAGTACAGTCTGAAAAACACATAGAATCCTTAGATTTTTTTTAATCCCACGAGGATGAACTCGCAGGCGAAATCTAGTTTTAAAATATTTACAAAGTTCTCTCAATTTCTGTTGTCAACTGTTTCGGAACAGATTCAGAAAGATAGCGGTAAGCAAACATAAAGAAAAGTTTACTGGTTTAAAGTTTGAAGTAGACATCATTGTACCCTGGGTTCGAATCCCGCTATTCGACCATTTTTGTCAACTATACAATTACATATCCTAGTAAAAACTTTAATAAAGAATTATTTCATATTTAATTATCTATTTGTATGTTTTAAAACTCAATACAACTGCTTACATTATAAATGCGAAAGTTTTTGTATGAATGTTAGAAGGTTATCTCACAAAGACTATACGCATCTTGCTTAAAGGCATACATATAGTATGGAAGAACATATAAGCTACTCCGCGAGGACGAAGTCTTTGCAACGCAATTAAAAACTTAAATATTACAAAGTACTGTAACAAAAAAAATAATAAAAAGCAATCTAGTTAGTAAAGAATCAAATAAACATGAAACGAAGAAAATAAATAATGAGCGTTGAAATGGTCACAAACATCTCATATTGTTAGATTATTCAACTGAAAATTGTTTGCAAAATATAATAGTCGTAGTTCAAATTTAGTGCAGATTTAGTGGCCCAACCCCAGATATTAAACCAAACAAGAAGCAAGTTACAGTACTTTCAAATATTGACAAACAGTAATTAAACGAAATCAATAAAATATATTGCAAAATTAATGTCTATATTGCAACATATAGCCCATTAATAGATAAATAAGATTCAAAGAATTCCATAACCAAAGAAATATAGCTAATCTTACTAAATTGTCGCCCAATTTTTTTTTAAATATTAGTAATTTTTTCTTAATTTACTAATATTTCCTTTAACCATTCCAACTAAGCTCTAGGCTTGTGGTAGGATATAGTTCACGACAGTCGAATGGCGGGATTCGAATCCTCGACCGCAAGATCGGTAGTCCGTACCCCAAACAATTAGGCTATTGGCGCTTGTGAAGTAGCCTATGTGTTCTTTCAGACTATGCTCTACATCTATGCCAAATATCATCGAGATCCGTTCAGAAGTTTAAAAGATATTTTTAACAGATGTAAAAAATAGTCTAGATGAAGAAAAATTTTGTTACTTAGTAAATTTTTTTTAACTCCGGGAGGACAGAGTCGCGGGCAAAATATAGTAGGTCTAGGTGGACCTATATAGTAATAGTGCCTAATATTTATGTCATTTTTAAAAGCTATCTTGGCTTTATTCTATGACATACACGCAAAATAAAATGACAATTATTAAAAAAAACTTTAACTATTTCAACTGCAGCAACGCAATAGTATTGTAAAATAAAAAATCTTTACCAATTCAAATAGTCCTTTAATCATTTTTTTTCAAATCTAATTAATCTAAAAAGTTTGTTAAAATTATATTTAGTTAACAAGATTCATCTACAAGTTCTATTATGACTGTGTTGCAAATAATCGAGTTTGACGTAAAAATCCTTCGGCCTATAGTAGGGGTAGCACAGGCCTTATATAAAGTAATTTCTTTGCAAACAGGGTACACATGACCAGTGGTCACCGACAGTGTTAGTTATCTAAGTGTTGTGCGTGAACTTACAAGCAAAATGAAAGCCTTCGTAAGTGTAATTTGAGTATATTATTCAATAATAAACAAAGATAAACAGATTAAAATAATAGCACAAAATTAAAATTAAAAAAAAAATTAGAACAGGTATTTAAAAATTAATAAAAAAAAAATTGTTACAAAAACATTAGTGTTTGAAAATAAATGGTTATTAATTTTAAACCATTAATCAGAAGTAAATATAATATTGACTACATTATCTAGAAGAACTTAGAACTGAAGTTGTTTGAAATTAAAAAAAAAAGTCCTTAATATTATACCTTGATTAAGTTTCAATTGAAAATTGAAGCGTTCGCGTAATAACGTTTTTGGTTAAACATTACAATGTATTTTAAAATACTCAAAACCTTTCAACCTCGTAAACTAGGCTTATTTATTAGGATAAGAATTAATTTAACTAGACTAATATTTTCAAACCCAAGACCTTATAATCATAGTTATACTGCATTGCATTAAAATAATAGATATCTATATGAAATCGAAAGCAATAACAAAAACAAACTGCATTTATTGATTATCGCTTATAATATTCGTAGCTGTTTAATCATTCAATTGACAATCGGAATTTCGTTTTCGTCCACCCCGGGACGCATGCTAAGTGGAATGAAGTCATCACACGTAACGTGGTAAAAGTCGCTCATTGTTTTCATTCGGCACATAAAGAGTGAGTGTTTTTCGATCAAAGATTTTGAGAACGAAAATTGTCTCTTGAAAAAAGATCTAATGTAAATAGTAGACACATTTTTAACAATTTTAAAATAAAATTTATGAAATGCGTACTGTTCTTCTACGTTTTTATTTTGAAATGCCTAATCCTACCCCATTTTAAGTTAAGAACGTCCTTTTCTAGGTCGCAATCCTCTTCATGACGGCATCAGTTCTCGCTGAACCGAGCAAAGTCATTCAAAAGCGCAGTGGACTGGTAGGACACTATGCTGCTGCCG
>NW_013525224.1:1111214-1134808 GCF_000836215.1 Papilio polytes
ACCCAGTCATCAAACAGGTATGGCAAAATATAATGATTATGCAAATGAGTACTGAAAATGCTTTAACAGAATTGCTAATAGATTTACAACTACCAGAAAGTTCATTTGTTTTTTAGTTGTCTGAACAATGCACATATTATCAAGGATCTAAACTAAACAACCCCAATCATTTCAGGTCGGAGTACCAGTTCCCGCTCCTTACGCGGTGCCAGTTCCCAAGCCGGTAGCAGTTCCAGTGCCCCAGCCTGTGGCGGTGCCAGTTGTCAAGTCGATCGTGACCTCAGGTCTGGGTGCGTCACTCTACGGCGCTGGTCTCCACGGCGCTGGTCTCCACGGACACGGACTTGCTTCTAAGATCTGGTGAAGAGATGCGAATTGAACACTCGATTGTTAGAATCAAATGAAATTTTTGATAGCAAATTAATCACAGTTTATCATGGTTAGATAGATAAAATTATAGTCTATGGTACTCTTTGACAAAATACCTTTCTATTGTTGTTAAAATTAACAATTCGGTTAAATAGTTTTTGAACTTTTGTTAACAATTTTACAAAATTTTAAATCAAATTCAAATTCAGCTAGGTTACGTCTAGCAGTTACAAATTGTGTTAATAGTCGAAAGTATTACGAAATTGTAATTTTCATTACGAAATAACGGCTTTACTTAAACGTGCTTACAATATTAATATCTTTAAACTGTATTATTAGTGCAAAGGTTAATGGCGGAAGGTTTTTTGAAATTATGATCAACAAACGAGTGTTTGATAATTCGAAGGCTTTTATTGAGGCACTTATAGTCACGATTGATATGTGATTTAGTTAGATTTAGTTATAATATATCTTTGGATGACTCTTTATATATTGGGTTAGTATCGAAGTTGAATCTTGTTTATTTTGGAGTCAAAAAACGTTTGTAAATTTATAGATGTCTTTACCAAAACTTTTTGTATTTTTTATAGAATGTATATTTTAGTATTCACGTTTACCGTTTTTTATAACCTATATTGATCCATTTTACAAATATATTTAGGTTACAAAATGTTCTTATACATTTATATTGTTTTTTTCTTGATCTCTTTCAATACCATGCTAAAGAGAGGCTTCACGTATGTACCTATATTATGTACCAGTGTAATTTGCTTTTGTAAATAGCTATATATAGTGGTGTAAGGAAGAATACAGTTTGTTTCGACCGCAGTCGACTAAATACTATTTTTATACTGACTTTTATAATAAAAACTATCTCAATATGTTATACTTTTATTTCTTACTAGCTTTTGCACGCGACTCCATCCGCGTGAAATTTAAAAATAAAAAAAGAAATGAAAAAATATACCCTATGTTACTCACAGATAAATTACCTTTCTAACTATTTCTATCCATTACAATCAAACAAACAAAGTTTTTCTCTTTGTAATATGTGTTAGATTTACACCTTAGAACCCGATAGCTACAGAACAGAACAGAGGATGCCTAATCAAACAGGATGCTGTTTTTATTATTACCATCTTCAGCCTTTATGCCTAACAGTGGGCTACCACTGTTGGACCCCTACCCCAATGATGGTATAAAATTGCGTTTAACCAGCTTTCTGTCTAACGACGCATATTTAGTGATAACTTACATTATTTTGTGTTTCTGGAAAGTCAATTATTAAAGAAATATGACTTCATATAATAATGACTCTATTAAATACAGAAAAAAACGTAATTTAAGCGAATGATGCTATAATAGACAACTTCGCCAGCGTAAAATTTAAAAATAATAAAAGCCTATACTCACAGATAAATTACCGGTAAATAACGGTGAAAGATTTTTTTAAATCTACCCAGTAGTTTTTACGTGAATCGAATACATACAAAGATATAAATATTTACTTTATATAATATAAGTATAGATAATTAAATTTAGTATAAGATGCATATTGGATACTAGAAAACTTGGCTTAATAAAAACGCGATGTACACTAAATAACAATTATTTGTTCCACTTATTTCTAAGAATGGCAATTTTATTCGATAGAAAAGCGATTAGAATTCTAATGTTCAGATATATTACCGTGTCAGTGGGCGTGCCGGGCTAGGGTTCGTTTGTCGCTTGCAGTTACGCAATCTACAGCTAAATTGTTTCCTTATCACGTTTACTTAGATACATTACATAATTATCCTTTTATATTTATATTGGTTTTCTTTAATAGGTTGTTAGATTATTTAAATTAGGGTTAACAAGCAATATTCATAATATCTATTGGACTATTGGCGCTAATTTACGCACAATAAATATAGTTTTGTAGTTAATGAAGAAGATAAAGGATTTTTTTTAAGTTTTAAAGCTTTAAAACTTAAAAAAAACTAGCTAGTGCAAAAATAGTTTAATAATTATATACTTATTTATTTAACAAAACAACAGCGTACAAATATAAAAACATATAACATCTAGGTAAAGTTATTAGAATATAATATATCTATTAGAAAATATTATTTATTGTTTAAAGTAATAAAGTTTTTGAATTTAAGATCAAATGTATGAAACTCAGTTGTGATTGTGCATAAGTTAATATTTTATCTACTTTTAAAAACAAATAACTATAACAAGAGACGACTTTTACGGTAAAAATATTTCTCAGTCGCACTATAACCTCTCATCATATAAATTATATATTTATGACGAAATAGTAATGATTTTCAGATAACTTGTGAATCTTTAAATGCTAATTAATTTAATATATTACATTCGATATTTTATACAAACACAACTTGATTAGAAAATTATCTGCCTTTGAAACTTTGAAAGTGAAAACTTTTATTTTAACTCCATCTATTACGCGGTTTAAGAACTAAATCAGCAATAATGTAGTCACAAAGGTAGAGTAGATAATGTGCTTTTAACTAGATGGCGCTTATCTATGTTTTATATGTTTGACAATTACTAATTTTGTCAATACTTTTAAATAATGCTATAAAATATTATAGAGTGGTTTATGTAATTGTTTTTACACAATTACCTATTTTCTAAAACATTTTTAGTAAATCTTTGTACATCAATGATTTATTAAATCTCCACGTTCTTTTTACGTGTTAATAAAATTTAAATACATTACTTTCACACGCTACGTTATAGAACATAATTATTAGTCATAGTTTTTCCATTATCGACGTGTGACCATCGAGGGCACTCGTACATTATTAAACGAATATCGATCTGGTGACCTCGTACAATATTGAACGAACAATAAATATGATTTGAACAGCATGCATACTTAAAAAAATCAATAATTTTATGCCTTGCCTTCATTTCGATGAAATAGAAATGTGAGCCCAAAGACGTCATGGAAAAATTAAAATTTTAGCTGCACTTATTAATATAAAGATTTTAAAACTAAATTTCTAAACTGTTATTCTATTTATGAAATAACTACTTAATATAAAAAAGCTACAAACAGAAAAAACTTCTTTTGTTTTTCTGAAACGAGAAAATAACTAACTATAAGAACTACGATTTCTCAAAATACGTGTTAAATACAAACTCCTTCATAAATAAAAACACTCTTCAAACACCAATAATTAATCTAAAAAAACGAAGTTTGACTTCAAAAGTTAATTATTAACGAAACTAACCTAAGTCTTAGAACTAGTTCATAAATAACGTTCTAGTTGTACCAGTACTTGTGAATTATTGATGTTCATTGCTTTTGGTCGTCCTCAATAAAGTTGTTTTACACCGAAAAGTACACAGTACTTACAAATCGTTGAATAGATTCAAAAACATTCGTTACTAATGCATAAACTTTCAAAGTAAACATTTATTAAAATGACAAAAAAAATATAAAACTGTAAATAGAGAAAAAAAATCTCTTGAAGCTCAACGTATTATAAATAAACTAATTAGTTACTTAACAGATAAATAACAGATTAATGAACAGATAAATAGCACAAGATGTTGCTTTAGGTCATGGCACAAAAATTTGCGAGAACATTTTCGACGTCTTAAACAACATTGAATAAAACATTTCGTCAGAATTATTAAGTAGTAGTGTATACTAAATAGGTACAAGAAATCTATACTAAATGACCCCTTTAGTTATCAATTAATGTAATAAGGAGGGATGAGTGTGGAGGTACACCGGTAGAGGTAGACCTAGACAGAGATGGATGGATTGTGTGAAAGGTGACATGATCAAGAAGGGAATGATGACTGAGATGACGTATGATAGAGTTATATCGAGGACAACAACCTGTAGCGGCGTCCTTACGGGAGTAGGATAAGGAGAAATGTGATTATGAGTTATTAATTAATATCTCTGAGTGCGGGATTAAGTCAAAATAAATCCCAGTCAATATAACTCGAGCGTAAAGTTCCGATCGACCGTTAGTTAGAACCAATCTGTGAATACCACTTTTTTCACTTCCATTTAAGTGTAGTTAGAACGGTGGCTTTTTGTAATTCATTATAAGATATACGGTGCGGTTTGTATGTTATTATCTTCCTTGTTTGGACAAAACTGAATTATGTAAAGTTTATTTCATAGAGTTACATATCCAAGGCTCCCACGTACATACCAGTACGTAGGGATCGGAACTGTGGATATGTGTTTTGTAAGTTTTTTTAGAGCGTCGGTGGCTCAGTGGTTTGAACACTTGACTTGTAATCTACAGGTCTTGGGTTCGAAGTTCGAATCCCACCATGTACCCATGTGATTTTCGAATTTTCGAATTTTCATATGTACATAATTTACCCGACATTCTTACGGTGAAGGAAAACATCGTGATGCAACCTGCACATATCGGCGAAGAAATTCAAAGATATGTGTGAAGTCAACCAACCCGCACTTGGCCAGCGTGGTTGACTATGGCCTAGTCACCCCGTATTAGGGTAGGCTCCGAGTCCCTCGGTGGGGACGTATAAAGAGCTGGTGATGATGATGAAGTTTTTTTTATATCATCAGGTGGCAAAAGAGCAAGTGGCTACCTCCGCCAAAATGGCGAAGCCATCACTGCCCATAGATATACGCAATTACAGATGCGATGCCCACACTTAATCAACGGTGGAGACGCACATAAAGAAGTTATTTCGCCTACCTATGCGTCTTCTTTACAGTCAAATCTACTTTCCCTTCCTATTCTTTCCTCTTAAGACAAGGGTGAAAGGAAAAGAGATAAGGCCATAAAGCTTAATTCAAGTCCCCTTAAACGCGGAATTGCTTCCACTTCACGCCTGTCTTCTGTGTGGTCGTGGTATTACACCGGGCTAGCTGGCCCTTTCTTGCGAAGTGTCTACTACTGTTAAAGTTTTTGTAAAAATATATACTTACTAATAATATATAAACAAAGTTATTATTGGTTGAAATGTAAAGTATAGTTGCAATTTTATTTTTAAAAGTTAATAAGTAACTTAAAAGCTTTAGAAACTAATTAAGTTAGAAATGCCTGTATGAAATTGCACAAGGAAAGTACATGAACCATATACTAGTGCATTCTAGAATTAATTAGTTATAGGGCTGTCCATGTATATGTCCATATATAAATATATATATGGAATATTAGAAGTATATAATCAATATTAGAAGTACATTTTTTAGTAGAGCATAATATTTTGATAATAATAACGATGTTTTCTTATCTGAGAGTTTACAAAATGTTTTGGTAAATTGCCATACCTCTTTCTCCCTTAAAATTTGTAAAAACAATGTTTTTTTTAGTTTTTTTCGGCAATGTTATGTTTAATACCAGTTCATAATTATCTATTTGCTGGAACTTAACTCAACCAGACTGTGGTTGAAATTTAAATTAATTATAATAACTTTAGTTAGATGGAATTTTAAAGAACGTAAGGTATTAGACTTTAATATTTGTGACTATTAAATTCATAAATTGGCAACCCTAAAGATAGTACGAGTACTATCTTTAGCGGAAACGAGATCAAGAATTGGCCAACTGTCCCGGCGAGGAGTTGCCACATCTGTCAAATGTTGGCACACGAACCAACAGCTTACGCTTTGGAAAAAATTCCCAACCACGCCAAAGTCTAGAAAAGTATTTTCTCTTTTATATTATTAATTTTTGTACTTTGATTCACATTTTTATTAATACATTTGTCAATAATACTGTTTCAGATATTCTTGTTTGTCTGTCTATACTAACGTTATAAAGTAAAAATATTTGTACTTTCGGAATTTGGGTATGTTTTAAAATAACACATAAACTACTGGTCCGATTTCAAAAATTCCTTCACCGTTAAAAAGCTACGTTATCGCGGTATAACATAGGCTACATTTTTATTATTTTTTAATTTTACGTGGACGAAGTCGCCAGCAACCACTAGTTGTTAAAGATTTAATTGGCTACACTCCATATCAACACGTTTTATTTATTTCGTCTAATAATAGAGCAAATGCTACGCACTTTTGTTTTTTTTTTAATTCCACTGGGACGAAGTCGTGGACGAAAGGTAGTTCTATTTAATCTGGCTGTCACCCGCGACTTCCTCCGCGCGCAATTAAAAAGAATATTAAGTTATATCTGCTCTTCCAGATTTCCCTCTACATCTTCACTTTCATGGATATACGAGTACGAGTACGTTCAATTGTTTAGGTTACCTTTTAACATCCATCCATCTAAATTATCGCATTTACTAATAATCTTAGTAAGAGTTTAAGATTAGTCATAACAAATCTGAGAAATAATTCCGACGTAATTATAGTTACTTTGACCGCGTTTTTTCCCATAGAAATTTTATTAAATAATTATACACAAAAATTTAGATCATTTATATATCCAACCTTGATTAAGAATGTCAGTCATTTCTTACTGAAATACATACAAAAAACATATCGTTCATTTTGTTGGTAATAATAATCTAGTTGCGACCCTCACACCTGACGATTTGCTATGCTTGTCGTCTCTATCGAAGAATGCGCAGTCACTAAGGATTGCGGTTAGTATAGAATTTTGAGAAATTTAAATATTACTACTAAATGACGAAAGCTTGAAAGTAACGCCAGTGGTGGAGAAATTGAGAAGCAAAAGGTTAACGAGGTATACAAACGTTATGCGACGAGACGACGGGGACATAGACCAGGAAGTGTTTAGAATGAATGTGGATGGCTACAAAGGAAGCCGAAGAAAGTATTGATGGATTGTGTGAAAGAGGATATGCTTAAGAAAGGAGTGGATTCAGATATGACGGCTGATAGAGATGTATGGAAGAGCAGCACATACTGTGCCGACCCTCCGTAAGGGATAAGGGCAAGTTGATGATTATGACGAAAGGCGCAATAATGGCAGCTAAAACCGAATACTAAAACGATATTGAGACATGAAACAGTGTCTTAAAAGATAAGGACACCCGTAAACTCCAAATTAATTCCGACAAAACGTACATTAACAATATTAGTCTATGTGCAATCACTAATATCTATCTCTTTCTCGATATCAAGAAGAGTATGACGTTTTAACAATAAAAAATCGCCTTATGTGTGTCTGTAGAAACGTTAACGAGGATAAGCTTACGCGGGAAATACTATTTAAGTATCTGCTTTCGATATATCGGAAAGGGGACCTACAGACTATAGACTTTTATCCACAGAGTTTTTTTTTTTAGAATATACGATAGCAAACGAGCAAGCGGCCACCTGTTAATCTACTCGGGCTGTCACGCTAGAACAATATCAAATAGATTAAGCGTCTAATAGCCGGTTTCCCAGCTACGTTTAACCATTCATTAGTGTTTTTGGTTCTATAAATTCATGAAATGCGTTTCCGAATACGTAACGAGAGTGTTACTAATTTGAAACAAGTCAACATAATACTAACAAAATGCTAAATGCCAAAATAAGCTTGAAAATCAGAAACCTAGCATTAAACTATCGGCCGATAAAGTCTGTATGCGAGAGCTATTGTGACGAAAAGCCTGGATTACTTTTAAGTAATATCGGATCGGTTACAAGCTATCGGATATATCAATATTGTTATCGCATATTTTCATCCGCTTTGCTGTCTATACGTGCTTAAATGGAACTCAGAATTATCAAGATTTAGTTCAGTGTCATCATCACCGATTAGCAAACGGTGAGTAAGCAGTCTTTAAATTACCTTAAGATTTCCTTTAACACCGCCATAAAGGATAGGAAATATCGATGTCTATATCGGTATTACGGCCATTTTAGTCTTCGCTGGTTACCATAAGAATCGGACGACCCCTGACATTGACTAAGCTTATGTACTTTATATACAAAAAAGGTAAAAACTTTTATTTCAGAATTTGATCTAATTATTTTTTATATTTAAGAAATATGTAAAGTTGTGTGTATACTAAACAGTAATTTTAATAGTTATATCATACTAATATTATAACTTCGAAAGTTTAGATGGATGGATGGATGGATAAATGTTTGTTAGAGTTTGTAGCCTAAACGGCCTAATGGATTTCGATGAAATTTGACATACATTTGGAGGATAATCAGGAAGAATACATAGGCTACTTACTTTTGATTTTTCTTAATTCCACGCAGACGGAATCACGGGCGAAAACTAGTCATACATAAAATATACAAACAATTTACTTGAAACCAAATTAACCGGCAATTCGTAAAACATAAAAAACCCTTCTATTATTTGATGTTAAGTAAAATACTGAGGTAGTATGGATCTCTCAGAAGTGAACATTTACAATGACACTAAAACTTTGCTCTTCGTTGAACTATAGCTTTAGGTTTTTAACAATCTTACTTACAATTCTACAAGAAAACAAAACTCAAAAACATTCAACGCAGCAGTAGTGTAGTAATAAAGCACGCAGTGTGTCTCTACCCTTATGCATTTCGAGTCACGTATATGTCGCAGGATGTGGCCCGGCCCTGCGAGTCTCGTGCTCTATTTCAAATTACCAAATCCAGTATATAAACTGCGCGTGCGCCGATCTTGCCCACATCACATAGTTGCTGCGCTTGCAACGGTACTCTATAAACATGAAATATATTGTGAGTATTTATTTTATAACGAGAAAAATATGAAATTAAACATAAAAATACCGAAAACGTATAAAAAATGCTGATATAAATCTACCTAAAACATTAAGTTAGAAGAAAGAAAATTTTAAAGATAAGAAAGGTTACATTTTTTAAACTAAAGAGTATCGTCTTTCCTAAGACTTCTAATAATAATTAATTTAATGAAACATAGTACACATTTGATATTTAAAAAAATACCAATTACATAAAACTTTAAAAAAAAAAATTTTTCTCCGAGAGGCCATTCCCGAGTAACTCATGAAGCTAGTATTAAAACTAATCAATATTTTTCTAATTTTCAGGTATTCTTTGCCCTCGTGTCCGTGGCTCTGGCCAAGCCAAAGCCCGGCGGTCTTTTCTCCTCATTTGACCATGGAGTAAGTATCACAAAAACGTTTTAATTTCTCTAAATAAGAAACACATAATCATGAAAATATCTACTACAAATTAACAATACTATGGCCTCGTTTAACAAAAACCTACGTTTTCTTCCAGTTCTCATCGCTAGACCTCCACCAGCCAGCTATCACGTTAGCGCAGCCCTCATACACAGTTGCCCAGCCCGTGGTCCACGCGGCCCCTGTTGTCCACGCAGCGCCAGTGGTCCACGCGGCCCCTGTGGTCCACGCGGCACCAGTCGCTATCGCCAAGCCTGCAACTAGCTACTCCTCCTTCCAGCAGGTAAAGAGACATTTATATTGATAATTTTATTTCCATAAGTGATAGGTTGGTAAAGACTGGAATCAACAATTGCAAAGAACCATAAAATAATCCAATAAACTTCTAGAACCGGAGTCATCACGGTTATGACAGAAAATAAAAATAATTTAAGTTTGTTATAAAATAAACGGTTGAAAATGAAAATATAGTCCGTTATAAACATTGCAAATTTTTTGGTAATGACATATGGCCCGAATTAATCATTGTACTGTAGGGCGTGCGACCACCTGAAACTAAACTATCGCAAAACTGTTTAGTCTTGTTTGATTCCTATAAGCTTATATGGAGGTGAGCACACTACTCTATGCTGCGAAACAATCGACAATCTACAATTGCCCAATCAAAAAATAGTTAAAGGAGTTGCCGCTCATAGTTTAACTTTTACCAACCTGTCAAAAAAAGTCCGTAGCATTACAAATATATACGTCACCAGTCTTTTGTAACCACTGTTGTATTACAGGTCGTACATCCAGTGCAAGTTGCGCATGCCGCCCCCGTTGTCCACGCGGCGCCAGTCATCTCCCAACCGATAGTCCACGCGGCACCAGTGGTCCAAACTATTGCCCAGCCTGTGGTCCAGAAATACCTTTCCCTCGGCTCCTACGGTGGCTCATACGGCGGATACGGTCATGGTTGGTAAATCGACGTGTGGTTGTAAATAATTTTTAATTACAAGTTTTTTTTTTATATTTTTAAGCGTTGAGATCATGTCCGTACTAAGGGCGTGGTGCAAATAAAGTATTTTCTTAATTAGCTTTTGTTTTTTTTAACCTTTTCTGGCTGTAACAATATAAAAAATACACAAAAAAAAGTTTTATTTAAGGATGAAGAAATTATTCAGTATTCAATATTTACATACGAACAGAATCGATTGATGTAGTGTTGTAGCTGTTCGTATCGATAATTCAAATTTCTATCGAATAAAAATAGAATCTCAAATTGTTATTCGATTTAATTACGTTAAAACTTATATGAAATTATGAAAAAACAACATTTAATCCCATAAAATAAAGTTAACCTAAAGCGGTAAGCAGATATAACAGAATTCATTTGTGGTCCTGACACCCGTCTAGTTAGCTTGTTCTACAATGATACATTTACACATATATTCTCATATTCTCATTGCAAAAACAGAGACAAAATTTAAATATAAATTTCACGGTAGTCAAAACCTACTGTTAACCTGTTAAATCAATATCGATGTCACATCACTAGCGATCGCGTGCAGGTGAGGACATCCGCAGGTACTGTCCTAGAAATCGTATCTGAGTTATTGTGGCCACCATTTCTATTGTACCGTTATTATTTACCTAAAAAGGCTCAGTTAATCTGATAGGGAAATGCTGAATATTGAGAATTCTTTCGTTTATTTAAGAGTAATTGTTATACGTTAATATTAATCCAAAAAATTCGATCTATTTTCTTGTAAAAATATTTCACCCAAATTGAGGTCAAAAGCATACTAAGTATATTACGTAAAGGTGTTCGTAAAATTTTTAGTCCTTGAACTATGAAACCTATAACACCATATTCGTAAATAAAACAAGTATTTTTTGTCTTTGTATCCATATTATTGACAAGTAATAAAATTTATTAAATTGGTTCTTTTATAAATAATAATAATTTTAGGATCGTTATATACGGCAGATTATTTCCATTGTATCATAACAAACTAAACAAATTTATAACTGTCCGATAGTTCACAATTTCATGGTCACAAGAGTCTGAACTTCAGGTTTGCGGGCGCAAGCTTTCAGTGTCTCGGATGCCATGCAGGCGAACACTCATTTCGAGTGTTGCCATTACAAAATTATCATGAGATTAAAATATAAATACGGATATTATTCTACGTAAATCAGTGAGTTATTACATAACGATGAAAGATAAATAAATAAAGTATTAAAACATATAATATTGTATCGAAGATAAGATTTTATCTAGTTAAGTTTAAGTTACAATGAATGCTTGGGACGATGGGAGTCGCTGCGATGATGCGATGGGTCCAAGTGTATCTCGTAAGTTATAACTATTATTTGTTTTAAAAGTTATTTCTAATTACCGTTAGCTTCTACCAATCTCGACGACGAATGAATTAAAAAGATGTATTTAATTCCTTCTGAAACAAACAGAAATATCATTTCATTTTTAACAGTGGTAGAGCCCGCTTTAACATCTTCGCACGAATGGGCCGGCATGCCCGGTGTAATACCACGACCACACAGAAAACAGGCGTGAAGTGGAAGCAATTCCGCGCTTCGTCTAATGAGTGTGGTGCCGGAGGCCTAATTTTAGTCCCTCTCCCTTTTTCACCCTTTTCTTGAGAGGAAAGGATGGGAAGGAAAACTGGATTTGACGGTGGAGAAGACGCATTGGAAGGGAAAGTGTCGTCTTTATGTGCGTCTTCTCCTCCGTCAATTAAGAGTAGGCAACGCATCTGCAATTGCGGATGTTTATGGGCAGCGGTCGCTTTCCATTTCGGAGGATTTAGGTGTCCGCTTGCTTGTTTGCCACCTTATATCATAAAAAAAATGTGTCAAAAAATCATAAAAAAAAACACGTGTTTCAGTTATACCAACGGTTTGTTAGCGATGATTGTATTCTGTATTTTTAAAATTGTTTCTGCTCTTGAAATAAAAGCTTTGTATTTTTTTAATTACGTGCTACTTAATAATCTACAAATTATATTTTTATTTCATGAGTCATGAACTTTACAGTATCTTTTATAAGAGTTCGTTCACTTCAACGTTAGTAGGCCACCAAGGTAATCCAGGCAAGATCACAATCGACAGAAAGTATTGCTTTATACAACACATTTTGTATCTAATCATGCTGATATTATAAATGCGAAAGTTTAGATGGATGGATGGATATTTGTTAGAGTTTGTAACCTAAACTTGGCACAGATGTAAAGGATAGTCTGGAAGAATACATAGGCAACTTACTTTAGTTTTTTTTTAATTACACGTAGACGGAATCGCGGGCGAAAGCTAGTAGTATACTAAAGTTGTAATTAAATAATGTAACCGTGGGATTTAGATTTCATATTGCACAAAGACACTTGTACAGAAAATAACAATCCAACAGATATAACAGATATACGATTGTGTTTTTTTTTGATTTTTTACTTTAAGGAAAATTGACGTATGATGTTTTCTGTTTTGATTAGAAATGTGGTTATATTGAACACTTAAGTTACAATTAAACTTTTCCGAATGACTGTTCACATTTAAATAATAATCGATCTAAGGGGAATACGATTTTCCATTGGATCTATCAATTGATCCAATGGGAAACATACCTATTGGATCGATTGAATAGATCCAATGATCGAATTATTGAAATCACATATTTGAAACACTTTCTATTATACCATAAGCATGTGTGAATTCGACCAACTAACACTGTGGCTGACTAAGGTCTAATCACCCCTTATTAGGGTAGGCTCCAAACCCCTCAGTGGGGACGTATAGTGAATTGAAGAGGATGAAAGCCCTATGTTTTTGCTTGTTGATTCGCCAGAGGTACTTATAACGCAAATACTTATCAATTAACGTTTAATACCTTTCTCAGAAACATCTCAGTAATAGATTTTGTGACATATTAATATTAAATTGCATTTCTTACCTTTGAACTTAACTCTCTAATGTTATTTGTAAGTTAGTCGGAATTTAAACGATATCTCAACTCGTTTTAAACGCGTTAGACGCTATTCGGATTCCATTAGTCCGCATTGCGTAGGTTTGAATAACAATTACGCTTGAAATACTTTGGGTAGGCAGAGTGCGTGCATGGCTTACGTCTGACTTCTAGGTATACCGCGTCATCATCATCTCCCCAACCTAATTCGGTGCACCGTGTCGTCCTCCCAATAACTCTACCATACGTCATCTCAGTCATCACTCCTTTCAGGATCGTGGCACCGTTCACGCAATACATCCATCTCTTTCTAAGTCTACCTCTACCAGTGTACCTCCACATTCATAACTAAATACTAATACATAATACGGGATGATAGAGCGTCGGTGGCTCAGTGGTTTAAGCACTTGACTTGTAATCTACAGGTCTTGGGTTCGAATCCCGCCGTACCAATGTGTATTTCGATTTTTCGAATTTTCCTATGTACATAATTCATCCGACGTTCTTTACGGTGAAGGAAAACGTCGTGATGCAACCAGCACATATCGGCGAAGAAATTCAAAGATATTTGTAAAGTCAACCAACCCGCACTTGGCCAGCGTGGTTGACTATGGCCTAGTCACCCCTTATTAGGGTAGGCTCCAAGCCCCTCGGTGGGGAAGTATTAGTATATATATAACTGGTGATGATGAACACCGGATAAAAAATATATTACAGAGAACTAGCTTTTTTCTGCAAGTGCAGGATTCAAAGAATAATGTACTTGCCTCTGTTACTGTAATGGTGATAGAATTTTTTAAATCGGATCTGCCGTTTCGAAGCCAACAAACAAAAAAAACTTTTATCTATGTATTACATTAAAGGGTTGAAAACAAGTTTCAATAATACTAATCGATAGTTAATACACGCACATTCTAGTCGCTTTCGGATGTATCTATAAATTATCAATGTTTAGGTAAACTTTTTTTTAAGGTCCAGCCAGTGTTGCGACAATAACGAGACATCCACCTCTGAAAAATGGCGGCGAACTGAGAGAAACAGGGTATCTGATTGGTATAGGTTCTAGAACCGCAAGGTGAGGAAAAAAATGTCTTAGAATTAAATGACGTCATAAACATAACTAGCTGTTCCCGTGCGGCTTCATCCGCGTGTAATTATGAAAGTTTTATTTTATTGTTTACATTTGTCAAATTCTCAATAGCAAATGTCAAACCTTGGCAATCTTGCTTCCTTGATGTTGGCAGCAACTTAAGGTCCCTTTCCCACATTGAGGTTTTTATCCAAAATATTTACCCCCTTAGTTTAATGGCTTTAAAATATATAGCCTAAAGCGAGACGTAAGCGTAGGGCTTTTTATTAAAAAATGAATTATTCAAAAATATGCTGTAATTGTTGACATCTTAGGCAACAAAGAAGTGTGTGTTTACGCTTTATTATAATAGTATAGATTTACCCGAGGTTCTTACAGTGAAGAAAAACATCGTGATGCAACCTGCACATATCGGTGAAGAAATTCAAAGATATGTGTGAAGTCAACCCGCAGTGGGCTAGTGTGTTTGACTATGGCCTAGTCACCCCTTACTTAGGGTGGGCTCCGAGCCCCTCGATAGGGACGTATAGTGAGCTGTTTATGATGATATATATTTTTCTCAAATAAAAAATACATAACAGTACAAAATGCATCTTGATATTGTTGTTATTTCAAACTTATTTGGATTTATTTCAAGTTGTTTTTCTTTCAGATTTCGTAGAAAACACAGAAAAAAAATATATTGGATAATACTACTCATTTTATTGTTTATAATCACATTTATGGGTATTATGTTAACTCTAGGTACGTATTAAAAGGTAGCACACCTTTGATTAAACTATAGCACAACTGTTTAGTTGCATGTTGATTGCTATGAGCTTATATGGTGTGCACACTGCTCGATTTTTAGTTGTGCAACTGAACAGTTGAAGTGGCTGCGAAACAATCGACAATCGCACGACAGTGCGATAGTTTAGTTAAAGGTGCCTGCCTGGTGCCTCTTTTTTTACTATTTAAAGCAGTAATTTGTTTTCATTACATCATTAATTTACCATCTGTTTAGTTTACAAATACATGTTCAAACCTCCACCTAATATCTGCTTGACGAAGGAATGCTTACGCTCTGCTGCCAACCTGGCTCTCTCTATCGACAAGACGGCACAACCTTGCGAAGACTTCTACCAGGTGAGGAAATAATCAGCGAAATACTAGACTTCTAAAACTAAGAGCGGGCACACTCCTTTGTGCCCAAATGTTGTGCGATTGTCGATTATTTCGCAGCCAATTCAACTGTTTAGTTGCATAACTAAAATCGAGTAGTGTACCTCTATGTAAGCTCATAGGAATCAAAATGCAACTAAACAGTTATGCGATACTTTAGCCAAAGTTGTGCGCATGCTCTTAGGAATACATTGGATAAATAGCTATGTCAATAAAAAGCCCGGATAATTAGCTTATGATCCAAAGATCCTGTAGTCCGCCTTTCACCCGCGACTCCGTCCGCGTGGAATTAAAAAAAACAAAAGTGAGTAACCTATGTGTTCCTTCACACTATCCTTTACATCTGTGCCAAATTTCATCGAGATCCGTTCAGCAGTTTAGGCTACAAACTCTAACAAACATCCATCCATCTAAACTTTCGCATTTATAACATTAATAAGAGCAAGATTTATTTGTTTAGTTACTTAAAATTGCAATTAAAACATGTTAATATATATATATACAGTGGTTGAAAGACATAAATATATTAATTTATTAGCAACCATAACATTCATAGAAAGAAAATCTTATACAACTTTCGAATTAAAAAGTGTTTTGCATTTTTAGTACATGTGTGGAAACTGGCCAAAAAATCACCCACGGCCTGACGAATATATATCATTCGACTGGTTCTCCGACCAGGAGACCAGAGTATACGCGGCGGTTCGAGACTTTCTGGAAGCGGATGATCCTACCTTAAACCAGAAACCTAAGCCTGTGCAGCAGACAAAGATCATGTATGAAGCTTGTATGGATGTCAGTAAGTTATTAAATTAATTAAAATACAAAAAAAAACAAATGACTTTCCTTTGACGCAGTTCTGGCTCCTTTCTTTTGTTTATTCCACATTTAAAGGAGGCGCACACCTTTGACTAAACTTTCGAACAACAATCGTGCGATTGTCGATTGTTTCGCAGCCAATTCCATTGTTTAGTTGCGCAAGTAAAAATCGAGTAGTGTACCTTCATATAAGCTGATAGGAATCAAAGCGAGACTAAAAAGTTGTTCGAATGTTTAGTCAAAGGCGTAGACGGTCTTAGTAGACTAATTAGTTACGTATAATTCTGTCTGAATACTAAAAAGAAGTAAAAAAATTGAGGATTTGGTATATAAGCCGTATTTAAGTAAATAACAAAAATTTTGTTTGTTTACAGAAACATTGGAAGATCGTGGATTAGAGCCAGTAATAGACATGTTAGATGAAATAGGACTACCACATTATCCCACAATTATAAACACAAGAGGTTAAGTTTGTCTAAAAATTTACGCGCAAACATATTCAGGGCCTGTCCCACCAAATTGTAAATTGTTTGATAACAATCCAACGTGTAGCATATGTGATTTAAATATCGGATTTTGCTACCTTATCTGACAGTAACGTCATTTTGGGACAGGCCCTTAGTCTTATAAAACATTGATTGAACCGATTTCATTATTTTCAAAGAGGTTATTTTTACAGCTGATAAAGATCTCAACTATACATTCGACTGGCTGGAGGCCGTAATCAAAATTAAAAAGAAACTCGGAATGGATGTACTAATTGGGTTTGATATATTTTTTGATTCAAACAACTTTACCAACGATAACATTTTGATCGGCGCGCCAGAAGTTACACATCCTTTTCCAAGGTAATTTGTGCATTTTGAATAATATCAGCTCATATCTGTCTTCTGTGGAAGACATAAAGGTAGGTCCAGCAGAGGGCTGACAAAGGGTGATGATGATAATGATGATATCTGTCTTCACCATCAAGACCCGAAGCCAACCCAAGTTAGGAATAACCTTACTCAGTTGAGTAGAGTGTAGTTACGCAGGCCCAGTGCAGTGAAATTTTTTCTATAGGAGAATTGTACCTTGCAAGCAAAAAATGTTCTGCCAAAAATTGTTTTAATTTTCTACTTGCTTTAAACATAAGACATCACTGATCTTTTCTCTATTGGTCGATTATGTAGTCTGTTGTTGACAAACTCCATTCAATTGGCTAAACATCATTAACTCGTAATGTAGTTTGATAGAATATGAAGTGATCATTTATTTTCAATTTGTCCTCAAAAGTTTATTTTTTCAGTATGCATGGTAACATTGTATTTCAAAGAAGTAAAAACAGAAGGTATTCTCATTCACACTTCAATACAATAACAAACTCCAAAAAAGAAAACTCACACAGTAAACGTCAACCAACCAAAAAAGAGAATGAAGATGTTAAAGATAAAAGTGAGGTATTTTACATAGAATTGATGAAATATTTTATTGAAGAAGAAGCAAAAATTAGCAATAATACAAAACTAGTATCCAAAGATCGTTTGAAAGAGATAGCAAATATTTTCTACGATTTCAACGAAGAAATGAACGAAGTAAGTTATATAACGTTATTAAAGCTGTTGCGTAATTTGGAATTTAAACCTAAAACCCATATAGTTACTTACAATCGCATCGACAAGCTGGTACTGAATTAGAAAATCCTGATCGCCATATTAAGAGTGGTCGCAATGCTTTAACTAAACTATCGCAGAACTGTTAAGTCTCGCTTTAATTCCAATGTGCTCATATGAAGGGATACTAGTCGATATTTAGTTGTGCAACTAAACAGTTGAATAGGATAAGAAACAATCGACGATCTCACAAATGTGTTTGTCAAAGGTGTGTCAAAACATTTACTAACAATATGTTCCCAATTATAGATTATGTCGTACAATGAAACCGACGAAACAGAGGTATATGAGACACAGGAGTACACAGTAAAGCAAATCCATAACATCACAGACTCAGTACTAACACAAAGTAATGGTACAGCAATACCAATATGGAGAAGATATTTTGAAGGGATATTTACCGTGAAAGATGAAAAATTAGACTTTGAAAAGGAAAAAATATCAATAAGTCAGCTAGATTTAGAATATTTATGCGTGATGGCTGCCTACGTGTCTAAAACTCCTCCAATTCACTTGGAACTCTACATTTGGATGAAGGTCAGTTAATATTTAGAAGTCGTATTATTATACTAAACTAAACTATCGCACAACTGTTTGCGCTTTGATTGCTATGAGTTTATATGAAAGAACACTCGATTTTTAGTTACGCAAAAACAGTTGAATTGGCTGCGAAACAATCGACAATCGAACAACGGTTGTGCTATAATTTATTCAAATGTGTCCATGCTCTTACGATGCATAATTGCAGACCTTATTCTCATATTTTATAACTTTTTATATGTAAACTTATTCATTTTGTCAAGGTAATTGAAGTGTTAGCGGTAGATACTACGCAGACGTTGTACCAGTTGTTTTTAAAAATTTACCCAACCGATGTTGTGGCTGCTAGGAGTCTGCGATGTGCTAACGCTGTTAATGAGATGCTGGGGATGGCTGTGGCATATGCTATTGCTGAACCGGACTTCATTAGTGTTGTTAAACCTGAGGTAATTTAGTTTTAACTGCTTGATTGACTTTTACTTGAACATTGAAATTCCGTCTTCAAGGAAATCTTACTAAACATTAATGAAACCAAGTCAATTGGAAGCATTAACTATCTTGTGATTTGAGATATTTTTTGTAGAATTGTCATACTAATGTTATAAATGCGAAAAATTTGTTTAAGGTTTGTTGTTACAACGTATCTTCAAAACAGTTAAACGTGTATCGATGAAATTTAGTACAGATGCAGATCATAGTCTGGAAAAAGCATAGGCCATTTAGGTAATTAAGAAAAAGTTTGTAATGTAACTTAATAAAAGAAAATGTTAATTTCCAGATAGAAGTAATGTTAAAAAATCTGAAAGGCGCTTTAGCCCACTTAATAGGAGAAACAAAATGGATGGATGACAACACTAAATTAAAATCGTACAGAAAAATCATAGAAATGAAAACGCTTATAGGGTTTCCTGACTGGTTGCTTGAGGAAGGGCAACTTGAGTCTTATTACAAGGGAGTAGAGGTGAATAAAAAGACGCATTTGGAGAATATGATCAGCATAGCTCAAATGGAAATTAAAGCTAAGATGGATGATTATAAGAAACCTCGTCCAAATTTATGGTACATCGATCCTACTGTAGTTAATGCTTATCATGTGTTCGCAACAAATACAATAAGTAAGTGTATATTGGTTTTTATTCAGTGTGCATAAATTAAACCAAATATTACTAATTGTACTTTATTAATTTCTTAATTCTTATATAGATGTTAATTAATCGTAAACGTGGCATCCATGCTATAGATAAACCAAACTGTCAAAGTCCTACCACAGAGTAAAATTGTCATAGATTAGCTTCATTGTTTTCATAGATTAAATTCAGTGTAACTAGTTAACATTATTTAAAATGTTCAAAACTAATGCGATTACCGTTGATTTGAGTATGTAGAAATTCTTTACGTATTTCATGATTTTATTCTTTGCATGCAGCTGTTCCCATGGTGATATTACAGTATCCTTTTTATGATTTAGGTTTAGAGTGAGTAAAAAAATTAAAATAAGATTGATCTTACAGCGCGTACCTTTGACGAAACTATCGCACAACTGTTTTGTCACGCTTCGATTCCTATGAGCTTGTATGGAGGTGCGCACACTAGAATTTTAGTTGTGCAACTAAACAGTTGAATTGGCTGCAAAACAATCGACAATCGCACAACAGTTGTGGAATAGTTTAGTCAAAGATGTGCGCCCGATCTTAGCCTATTTTATTTATGTACTTATTTGAATAAAGTGTCATAAAGGAAAATAAACTTGTTGCATCGAGTTTTTTGTGAAACATGTATCTAATTAAGTGTTTTTTCAGTTCCCTTAATTATGGCTCGTTGGGGACAATAATTGGACACGAAATCACTCATGGCTTTGATAACTTAGGTAAGCTTCTAATTATAATTTATTAGCTTCCGCCCGCGACTCCGTCCGCTTAGTAGCACAGGTGTTCTTCCGGGTATCCTCTACATCTATGCCAAATTTCATCCAGATCCGTTCAGCCTCTAACAAACATTTATCCATCCAAACTTTCACACTTATAATATTAAAAAGATTTTCAATAAGCAACAACAATATCAGATGACTTCTTGATGCTTGTAATTTACAGGTCGACTTTACGATAAAGATGGTTATTCGAAGAACTGGTGGTCGAATGAAACGGTGGACTCTTATCAGAATGTGACGGAGTGTTTGGTCAAACAATACTCATCATTTAAAATACCTGAACTTGGGAAAAATGTAAGTCGATTGTTTAGGAGTACCCGTGCGGCGTCATCCGCATGAAATTATAAAAAAATATTTTATTGTTTACATTTGTCATATTAATAATTGCAAATGTCAAAATTACATACCGAGATGACAAACCATGGCAATCTTACTTCCTTGATATTGGCAGCTTGTAGCTTACTGTCCCTTTCCCACATTAGAGTTTTTAACCAATTTACTTACCCCTAAGTTTAATAGCGAGAAAATATACAGCCTAAAGCGTGACGTAATTGTAGGGTTTTTTATAAAAAAAAAAGAATTATTCGAAAATATGCTGTAATTGCTGACATCTTACGCCACAAAGTAGTGCGTGTTTACGCTTTATTATAATAGTATAGAAATATAGATTATGTTAAGTTAACAATGTCAAAATCTAAAAGGTAAATTAAAGCTACAATGTGAAGCTATATCTTAACAGCGATAGTTTTCTGAAAACACTTAATACGTTTGTTGTCAAAAATCTATAACAACCACCCAATAATCTATCTTCACAATAGATAGACGGTCACAAGACTCTGGGTGAGAACATAGCTGACAATGGCGCTATTAGACAATCATTCTCGGCATTCGAGCGGCAACTGCGACGTATCGGCCACGAAGCTAAGTTACCTGGATTCGAGGAATACACTCCGCAACAGATGTTCTTTATGTCCTATGGAAATGTGAGTTAAGAATAAAATGTACATTTTTTAATTCCATTTATTAAATGCGAGCAAAACAACTGTAACTAAACTGTTGTGCGATTGTCGATTGTTTCGCAGCCAAATCAACTGTTTAGTTGCACAAAATTCAAGTGTGCTCCTCTATATAAGGTCAGAGGAATCAAAAAGGACTAAATAGTTATGGTTTAGTTTCAGGTGTCCTCACGCTCTAAGTAAGACTAATTTTGTAAATAAGAGCAGGGTAGAAAGGGATTCTCTTTGGCTTTTCTTTCCATTCTGTTTGATTCGCAACTCTTTTCGTTTTAGTAATGTTCTTTTACATCTATTAAAAAATACTTCATAAAATTGACATAATAGTTGTCCCTACTATTTGGGGTCTATTAAAATTTGGATTGCTCGGTATTTGTAAAATTGATAAATTTGGATTAACTGGACCTTAAGGATATGCGAATCGTTACATTATATTTTTTTCAATTATTAATATTTCAGCTGTGGTGCGGTATCTCAACAAACGATTCCTTGAAGGCCAGTTTAGAAGACGAGCATTCTCCACTCAAGTTTAGAGTAAAAGGGAGCCTGCAGAACATTGAACAGTTCGCTCGAACCTGGAACTGTCCCCCTGACTCCCCAATGAATCCTACGAAGAAATGTGTCATATTTTAAAGTAGAAGAAATCAACACGCTGGGTTCCATTACGGATGTCTCGTAAGCCTTGGATTTAGTGAGTCGGCAATAGTAAAATTGAACAGAAATATCTTAAGGTACTTGTAATTACAGTCGCGGCAATCGGTGGTATTCCACTTTTTTAAAAAAGTGCTTTAATTTCAACGAGGCAAACTCCGCCTCTTCCTACAAATAATAAGATAGCAGTGAGTGCAAACGAAATTATAATAATAAAAAGAAACTACAGTAGAACCTCGATAAGTTAAAGTCTCGATAAGTAAAAGAGGTTTTAAGTTATCAAGGGTCTATTATAGAGGTTTTGGGCTCTGATGGGAAAGGAACATATTATATTTTGAAGTTATAAAGGTTTTTTAGTTACCGAGGTTTGAGTTATCGAGTTTCTACTGTAGTCGTTAACACTAATCGACTTTATAAGCGTTGTATTAATTTTTATTCCGCGTCTCATTTTAAAATGTTCAAACGATTGTAGCTTTTAAGATGGACCACCGTCAGTATTCCCGACTGTACATACTTAAATCCTTAAGGTTGAAGTCACAGTTGTGAAATGGTTTGATACAGGATGATGTTGAAAATAACGTTAATGGTGATACTAACTACAGGATGTATCACAATTCTATGAACCTAAAAAGGAATCCGTCCCAAGATTTAATTAAATAAATAATTAAAGTATGCTAGTTGTAACAGAGTATCAAAGTAAAAATAAAGTGTTTTCTAAGTAATTGAATAGAGTTGTGATATTTATGAAGATTTTTACAGTATTAGAGAAGTATTACTTAGAGTTTAGTTTTTAGTAAAATATGAAAATGATTAACTATTACTTTGAAGGGAAATTGTATATCGTTTAGTGTCTATAAATATGTCTTCACGAGTATTTTATACAATATCACTGTGTGCAAAATCGATAATAATTAAATAAAAATAAAAATTGTATAAAGCATGAAGAAATTTGTTTTTATTTGTTAATGTACTCGAAATTAACTTAACTGAATTTATAATAAGCCAAATTTATAAAAATGTCCATAGAATAACATACATTATACCTATTCTTTAAATATTCTTCAAGAACTGGTTGTTGAAAATAAACATCAGATAAATATTTGAGTTAAAGTTGAACTGCAATTTATATCAATTATAATGCCTCTACTTAACTACAGCAGTTATAACTTATTGTAATTTATTGATTGATAAAATAAAATTAACAGTTATTTTGGTTCAATCATTTATTCTGAATATATTACAGTATTGCAATTCGACTCGTATCAAACTTCATACGAACATACTAACATACCCTAGTGGCTACTGTGAATACTCGGGTAGCTGGAGATCACTTTGGACACGCCGATCGAGTGGCCGATGCCAGAGGAGATGGAGGACA
>NW_013525224.1:1135649-1200637 GCF_000836215.1 Papilio polytes
CTCCTCCAGAAACAGCTATGCCAGATCCAATTCCAGAACCGATTCCAATTCCTGAACCGATGCCGATTCCTGAACCGATACCAATTCCTGAACTGATTCCAAGGCCGGAACCGATGCCTATACCAGATCCGAGACCGATTCCTCCGTGTCCAATCGCAATTCCTCCATGGCCGATTCCAATTCCGCCATGACCGATACCGATGCCGCCATCGAGACCGTAGTGTCCGGTGGAAATGATACCTCTCTTGACTCCCTTTACTGATGATCCGTCTTTGATTCCATTTTCTAGAAGTTCTGAAACTTTTGATTTGTCCTCTTTTGCTGTTGTCAAACTGCTGCAGACCAACAGCAACTGAAAATAAAACAAAGTAAAATGAGAAACCTTCCTCAATTTGATCTCCAAATTAAAAACTCGAATCAGGAAAATCAGGGGGAGTGGACATCATTTGTAAACGTAATATAGGACACAAAGTTCTTATATCTTAACAATTCATTATTCAAAATTTAAAATCAGTAATCATTTAAGAACAATAGTCATGAGAAATAACACAATCTATTGCAAACGAAGTCTCACAGTCGGGAGAAAAAGATTCGAATGAATGCACAGAACCGATACGAAATCGAGACCAAGGCTGGTGACTGCAAAATCAAAGCAAACTTATATTTCTTGCTGTTTTACATTTTCAACTATAACATATGCTATCGGAGATCTTAATAATATCATACTACACTAATACTAGCTATCGTCTGCGACTCCGTCTGCGTGGAAAAAAACAAAAGTATAGTAAAGATCTATTCATCCATCTAAACTTTCGTTTTTATATTATTAATAAATTGTTAAGGTAAATGTTTAGATTACTTACAAAACGACTAAAGTATCTCGATATAATTTGTCACAGGAGTTTTTTTATTACCGTGCCGAGAGAATCTAATCTAGACTTTAGATATCGTTTAATTTTGAACATCGAACTAAGTTATCTCTTTAATATTTTATTTGAAGTATAATTTGATAATCTCCTTGTAGCAATGCAGGTAAACATTAAATCTAAAAGAATCTAAAGTAACAAAGGGTCAAGGCTTGGATTACGTAACCAATAGATCTACCGATAAGGTATATACTTTTTTAGCCCAGTCAAGGGCTAGCAAGTTTTAATAAAAACTATTACCATTATGTGACCTACAATAATAAAACATTTACAGAATAGAAATCACTTCACAACTTTTAACGATTAAAAGAAATTAAAAGATTGAACTAAGTGAATCTATATATTGTTCAAAATAATTTAAAACGAAACTCATCATCATCACTTGCCCTTATCCCTTACGGAGGGTCGGCACAGTATGTGCTGCTCCATATATCTCTATCAGCCGTTATATCTGAATCCACTCCTTTCTTAAGCATATCCTCTTTCACACAATCCATCCATACTTTCTTCGATCTTCTTCTACCTTTGTAGCCATCTAAATTCATTCTTGACACTTTTTGTTTTATGTCTCCATCGTCTCGTCGCATAACATGTCTATACCACGCTAACCTTTTGCTTCTCAATTTTTCAATGAAAGAAACTATTTTGAATTATTACATCACGTTTAGTTATGAAATTATTTATAGCATAACTATGTAAAGTTACAGGATATCCTTTGCTAATCGTAATTGGGACATTTATCTTAGAAACGGATTATAAAATTCTTGTCATAAACTATTAATAAAACAGGACCTAAGATTGATCCTTGCGAAACTCCACGATTATGCCCTAGTATGGAAAGTTGGCTGTGTCATACGTGTTCTAAATTAAATTACTCTAACTGTAAATCTATTTTTTAATTCATTAATGAACACAACACAGTAAATAAAAACTTGCTTGATTTTTATTACTTGAAATTATTATTTTGCATTAACGAATTCATTGATTTTACAAGAATAATATCGTTATAATATACTCATACAAATGTGCTGTATCCTTTTTAAATTTGATATGATTTTTATCGTTTATTAATGTTGTCATTGTCTAATTTTAGAAAAAAAATTAAAAAAAAATCCACTTGCCCTTATCCCTTACGGAGGGTCGGCACACTATGTGCTGCTCTTCCATACATCTCTATCAGCCGTCATATTTGAATCCACTCCTTTCTTAAGCATATCCTCTTTCACATAATCCATCCATACTTTCTTCGGTAAAGGTAGAGGCCTTTGCATGCTATTTTCATTGACAAAGAGATATAAATCGATATTCTATCCAAATTACAACTGGAATATATTAGTAATATAGGGCACAAGTAGGATGTCAGTTAATAATCGTAAATTCTGTCTTGTTTGGCTAAACATTGTGCCCTACTATCGAAGTAGACTAGTTTACTATTGGGAAACAGCGGCACACCTAAGCCCTATGAACAGAGGGGTTATTACGAATATTTCTTACAGTCTCGTAATGTCGTTTATATTTGTATTAAATTTGGACGTAAAGTACATCGTCGGCATCAGCTGGGGCTGCAAAAGGGGACTTCCCCTGGAGATTAGAAAATTGCAAATGATGTCATTTTTATATGAAAAAATTTGATTACATATTATTAAACATTCTCTTTGAAATAAAAAAAAAACACTACTAGCCCCCCTCCCCGCACATTCATCTGGCGATGCCCATAAAGTACACCAATAAATAGAATATTTTTTTTTTAATGACTACGCATATGTTCTCGAAAACATCACGCAAATGTTCGTAATAGACCCTCTGTATAGCTATGGTTCCATACACGCGACTTACTAATTGCAGTTACGCGCGATCAGACGCACGTGGCTAACCAGTGGAAATACGCACTAAAGATTACGTAATAGTATTCCAATGAAATTTACTCCTTGCAACGTATATCAAAAGTACTTTTTAAAAATGACTAGTAAAAATTATAAATAATTAAGTAGCCTATGTCTTCTTCCAGACTATGTCCTAAATCTATGCCATATTTTATAGAGATCTTTTTAGCCTAACTGGAGACAGAACTAATCTTTATAACTTTCTAACTAACATTTAGAGAAAATCTGATAATGTGATGTTTTAACGAAATGTTTTGTTTATTATTTATTTTATATCATGGATTTTCTTATGGCAATTGTAATTCACTTTTTTTTAAAAAAAATACGCAATATACTTAGGATTTAATGTGAAATATTTCACGAAGCACAAAAAAAATCCTTACCATCAAAACTGGGATGGCGGCCATTTTGAAAAAAGTGTAAAAAAATCTATTCCCGAGTTATCACAGCCAAATCACATTACTTTTTTAAATATATTTCTTTTTCAATTTTATCACCCGAACGAATCGATATGTTGAGTCAATCTGGCTGCAAAATCCCAGAGAACGGGCTTATATAGATGTGTGGAGTAGAATTCTTGCACACATCGTTATCCTACGAATTGATTAAGGGCCGTATACATACGCTGTACTTGTTACATCTCAATTAACTTTTAAAATACACCGACAATATCAAGTAAGTCATATAAATCGACCCATTACTACTTTATTCATAAACACGACTAAAACACATCAATACCAATAGAATGGTTAGGGAATAGAACAGCCGATTTTATTGGAAGAATATATGCCACAAATTCGCAGGCTTGTTTGCCAACCTTATCATACTAATATTATACATGCGTAAGTTTAGATGGATGTTTGTTAGAGTTTGTAGCCTAAACGGCTGAACGGATTTCCATGAAATTTACTAAAGATGTAGAGAGTAGTCCGGAAGGACACATAAGCTATTCGCTTTTGGTTCTTTTAATTCCACGCGGACAGAGTCGCGGGCGACAGCTTGTAATCTGTACTAATGTAATAAAGCGTAAACGCTATTTTATTATGCAGGATGTCAGCAATTACAGTATATTTTTGAATATGTCATTATAAAAAAGCCTTGACTATGGCCTAGTCATCCCTTATTAGGGTAGGCTCCGAGCCCCTCGGTGGGGACGTATAGGGAGCTGGTGATGAGGAAATAACTTTGTCCCTTTCCGATTGTTTCTAGAAGTATCATAAATAAGTTTAAATATTCAATCTTTTTAACTCAGTTCTTTAAGTAGAATTAATTCTTAGAATTGATCCAATAAACTTGTCTTTTACAGAGTAAAAAGCATTTAGTTAGCAAGTACTAGAAGTGACCTCTTTACTCCAGGAAATAGCTAACAAATACATCCACACCCTGCTCACTAGAAGGGCCATACGATTTGTTAACTTAAGATTAAGTAATGTAACATAATAACTTTTTCTCTACCGTAATACGATACTGTCTAGCGGTTGCTATAATTACGTATTAAGTCAGCCATAGATAATCTTTAGGTAATTATTTACTTTTGTGTACAATTTTACATGCGAAAGTTTAGATTTTTTTTTGAAAACATACGGTGGTAAACGAGCAAGCGACCACCTGAATACGCCAAAATGGCGCAACGATCGCGGCCCAGAGACATCTATAATTGCAGATGCGTTGCCTACCCTTTTCCTACTGAGGAGGACACGCACATAAAGAGGATATTTCCCCTTCCTATGCATCTCCTCCACCGTCAAATTCATTTCTCCTTCCCATCCCCTCCTTATAAGAAAAGGGCAAAAGAGAAATGGACTTAAATTAGGCCATCCATTAAATGGATTAATGTTAGAGTTTGTAGCCTAAACTGGTAAACGGATATCTATGAAATTTGTTATAAATGTAGAGGATAGTCTGCAAGAACACGAAGACTTAACTTTATTTTTTTTTTTGTAGATTTTCGCAGGCGGATTCGTGGGCAAAAGCTAGTACTATAAAAAAGGTATTTCTGTCAAAGAATCGATTAACGGCAAAAAGTAAACTGTAAATCCATAAAGGAAAACATCTACACTTTTGGACATAAGCGTGAATATTTGTGCAGTAATTTTTTTCGACCATATTAAGTTGTACGAATAATTATAAAAACTGGCAAACAGTTTTTTTTAACAGACTAAGTATCGAATACATAAATACCAACACCCTAAAATGAAAATCAGATTATAGTTTTTAGGATCACTTAAATTAGCAAAAGATTACTTAATTTTAACCTAAGTTAGGTAAAGCTCGACTTGAAACGTTGACCGGGATTAACATCCGTAGCTTTGCGACATCGTATATTAAGCAGGTAACTTAAAGCTTTACTTCTAAACTGCTAAGTTATTTACGTATAACTTAACCTGAACAGCAAAGCAATCTTACTAATATAAATGCAAAAGTATAGATGGATGGATGTTTGTTAGAGTATGTAGCCTAAACTGCTAAACAGATCTGGATGAAATTTGGCATAGATGTAGAGCACAGCCTGGAACAACACCTAATGTGTTTGATCCTCTGTGTGTGAAGCATATGCTTACTTTTGATTTGTTTGTTAATTCTACACGGACTGAGTCCCGGGCGAAAGCTAGTATTTATCATAAAAGACTATCAATTTTCTTTCCAAGCTTTTATGAGACGAAATGACTTTAATCACTTCATACATATAGGTATTTGTGTCTAATTTTGTTAAATTTAACGAGATCCCAGATATATCGAATTTGAATGTAATAGGTACATCACTAGTTTGACCTTCCCTCATCATATCTCCTGATAAAAGCTACATCAGGAAATCTGATAAGGGAAGGAAAAACGCGTTGGATCTTAGGCTGCAAATGGAGTTTGAGAAAATTACAAATTTGTTTAATATTCTTAATAATACTATTAGGGAATAGTAGGAAAAGTGGGAGGTAGTTTTATAAAACACTTGCAAGGAGTCTCACAGGGCTCGGTCCGACAGTCCGGCATTCGCTCGGAAGCTCAATAGCTGAGTACATTTCTAGTCGTCAACACGGAACGTTGATATTTTAACATAGTTGACTTTGTGATTAGTTTTAAAGTAATTAACAAGTATTGTTGATTTGGCCGATCGTCTATATTTTTTAAATCATTTTTAAATATCTAAAAATACACTAAAAAAAGCATTAATATACGAGTAGAAATAAACGTATGTAAAGCACTCGTATGTTAAATCGAATTTGTAGTATTCTAATTTGTGTATTTTAAGTAGTTCAATATTTAAATAGAAATGCAGTTGTCCTCAAAAATTCGTCTGATTTAGGAGTGATTGCTAATTCTTAAGGACATCAAACAGTTTGACTCATTTACGTATAAATTTAGTTTTATTTTTACCCTTGTAGATGTCGTTACGTAATCTTACTAATGTCATAAATGCAAAAGTTAAGATGGATGGATGTTTGATAGAGTTTGTAGCCTAACCGGCTGAATCTCGATGAAAAATGGCATAGATATAGAGGATAGTCTAGAACACATAGGCTACTTTTGTTTCACTCACTCTCTTTTGTTTCTTTAATGCAGCGGAGACGGAATCGCGGGCGATAACTAGTAACTTCATAGGTTGAAGATTGTCGAATTTGTGTCCTTTCATACTCACAGGCTTGTTAGTATTTCTCTATAAATATCATAGCTTACAAACTCGCATGACTCAAAAGTCAATTTATGTAACACCTAATAATTAATGTTAGGTGCTCTAGCAATGAAAACCCACCTTGAAAGATGAAAACGCGCTTGTGTAACATAGCTTTAAGATTCTTTATTTAATTAATTAGTGTTTTATCAATTATTTTCAATTAAAAGACATTGATACGACTTAATTAAAACTATAAAAAACACTTCTTATTAACTCTATGCGATTGATTTTATTTCTTCATCAAGTTAATCTCCGTTCATCCTAAAATGGGAAGATTAGGTTATGCAATAATTTACCTGCTACATAAGGAATGAGATATTAAATGAGATCGGTTCAACACTAACGAAGGTTCCTATAAGGGCATAAAGGTGAACATAGTTTTTTTTATATTAATTAACTAAGCAATCAGGTCACTGACCGAAATGCGAGACGCATAGTCGTGTTTGCATACCGATTTTATGTGTATCAGAATAATTCCAAATACATTATTTACAAACGAGTCAATACCAAACGAAATTCTCTAGTTTAAATTTATAAATTCGAGAAATAACATAGTTGTATTTTTTTTCGTATAGATGGCGCTGTTTTACATATCTCGTGTAACGAAATATAAACTCGACCCAGATAGCAAAAACTGACCCAGGAAATAGCTAATAATTTTCAAATAGCCAAGACGCGCGAATTCCTAGTACATGAAAATTTAGTTTATGTTTCTTACAACTGTACTTTTGTACATAATCATAAGGCAATAAATTAACAAGCAACGGTTGCACTTTAAATGCCTTCGTAACAAGTAATTTAAGTCAGATGGACTAGTTTTTGTAGACTTCATAACTAACACAGATTAATGCGGGATGTTTGTTAATAGATTTTTATTTAATTTATTTAATACTAGCATTACCCGCAGCTCCTCCCTAAAGTATATAGCCCATGTCAGGGATAGCGAACTACTGGCACGCTTGCCATAAATAGCACACGTTATAATATTTTGGTCACGTCGAAAATCATAAAAACACTATGAAAAGATTATGAAGTAGATGCATGAAATTGACGTAATAATCGCAGTCAAAATTATTCGACAGCTAAGAACTTAAGCATTTCTTTAAAAATAATGAAATCTCTCGCCACCCCTGGCTTGTGTGTTCTTCCAGATTTAGTCGTGTGTCAAATTTAATTGAGATTCCTTAATTTTGCCATCCATCTAAACTTACAAATTTATATTAGATAGTTAACTTTTTAAATCCTATGTTACTAAAAGAACATAACATGTTGCAACTATCTTTAAGAAAGTGCTTTAAAAAATGTAGTTCAAAGGAAGTTATATCTCGGTAATATCTACTACCATGTGAGATAAAAAAAAAACTAAATATATACACTTAATCTGAGTTCAAATCGTTTTAAAAATAATTTAAATAGCAACAGAGTTAAAGCGTGCGCACACATCAAACTAAACTATCGCAAGACTAGTCTCGCTTTGATTCCTATGATTTTATATGGATGGCTACTCGATTTTTAATTATGCAACTAAACAGTTGTTTGTAGTTATGGACTGTATGTTCGGGTATAGTTGAATGATGAATTGCAGTTAAACAGTTTATTGTAAAAAAGATACACATATAAATAGATGACGTGTTGTTGGATTATGGCGTGGAGTGCAACTGGCTGCAGCGCGGTGCGAGGGCGCGCGGGGGACGGAGGAGGTCTGAAATAGTCCCCTCTGCGCGGCTTCCCCCGCTGAGGTGCAGTAGCACTGAACAACAGTTGAATTGGCTGCGAAACAATCGACAATCGCAACAGTCGTGCGACAGTTTAGTCAAAGGTGGGTCCGCTCTTAGAGACTATTTTTTACCAGCGACTATGTCGGTTGCTTTGAATAAAAATGAGACGAAAAAAGCAGAAACCGACTTTAAATGCGTAAAACAAGACTTACTTAGCCGTATTAGCTGAGTCAGAAGGACTTTTTAATTGACTAGCTGGGATCGGCAACGCCTTTAATAAAACTAGGCAAAGTTTACATATGTATGATGTAATACATATGTAATTTGTGCGTTTACAGATTGACGGTATTGAAGACTAACTTTGATATATATCTCTACTACATATGTCTATACTAATATAATAAAGCGTAAACACACACTCCTTTGTTGCCTAAGATGTCAGCAATTACAGCATATTTTTGAATAATTCTTTTTTTGGTAAAAAGCCCTACACTTACGTCACGCTTTAGGCTATATATTTTGACGCCGTTAAACTTAGGAGTAAATATTTTGGATAAAAACCCTAATGTGGGAATGAGACCATACGTTGTTGCCAACATCAAGGAAGCAAGGTTGCCATGCCACATCATGTCATGTCATTTTGACATTTGCAATTGATAATTTGACAAATGTGAACAGTAAAATGGATTTTTTATAATTATTTTGCGGACAAAGTCGCATGGGAACAGAACAGAACATCATTAAAAATAGAAACACCCTCGCCTGTGACCTTAACATAAAGATATATTAAATTACAAGCTTTCGCTCGGGACTCAGTTCGCGTGGAATTAAAAAAAATAATAATCTTACGATTTACTAATATAAATGTGGGTGTTTAGATGTTTGTTACTACATATATCCAGAACTGCTCTACGCTATATTTATCATAAATATCGAACATAGTCTGGAGGAGCACATAGGTTAGTAATTAAGTTTTCTCTTAATTCCTCACGAACAGAGTCGCCCGCAAAAACCAGTTTTAAAAAACAAATACTTAACATGTAAGGTAAATGAAATACAAACCTTATTTATCAAATTTTATTAAAATGAATCAAGCCTCTTATCAAAACAGTCTTACGTCTAATTTACGATAGCTTTTGTCTTACGTCTAGCGAGTAATAAATAAAAGCGCCTCACAAACACACACAATAAATAAATACACTCATACCATTAAACATTAATTACTATATCGACATACTTCACAATTTAAACAAATTTTCAAGCACTACAATTCACGTTACCCTGAAATTTCACTGGCTTTATATATTAAGAGCGCGCGCAACTTAACTAGACTATCGCCCAACCTTTTAGTCTCGCTCTGATTCCTATCCATGGAGGTGCGCACAATACTCTATTTATAGTTGTAGTTGGCTGCGAAACAATCGACAATCGCACAACGATAATTGAGTCAAAAGTGTGCACCCGCTCTAAAAAAAATATTTGTCTTATTTTATTCAAAGAGAATGACAGACATTTACACAAAAGTTTCGACAGTAGAAGCCACTTAGACAATTCAGTAATTTTAAAGGAGTTTCTATATCTTCTTATTCAGTCTCATTATCAAGATTATCAGGTTCCTTAGTTGATACTTCTATCTCTATCGGAGTGATATCATCGTTTCCTTCTGTGCTGTTCTCCGCTGCCGGTGTGGTCATATTAGCTGGTAAGTTCTCACAGAATTTGCCACTCACTCCTGAAGGACAGTTGCATCTGAAGTTACCATCATTCGCCTCCAGTGACTGGCATTTACCACCGTTCTGGCATGTGTCAGGATTCTTGTCGCAGTAATTGAGTTCTGTAAAAGATGATACTAGAATTATAGTGATTTGAAGAAAACATATAGACGAATTGAGTACCTCCTTCTTTTGGGAAGTCGGTCATCATCATCATCATCCTCATCCTCCTTATCCTACTCCCGTAGGGTCGGCACAGCAGTTTTTTGTCCTCCAAATAACTCTATCATACGTCATCTCAGTCATCACACCCTTCTTGATCAATAAAAGTCGGAAGTCGGTCAAATATACAAATTCATCTCCTTTGTTCGATGGATTTAAAACCGTAAAAGTATATTCAGAAGAGCTACCCCTATTTTATTAGCTTGACAAATTGTGTTTGACTTAGAATTCATGGTCCTTTAATACTTGGATCCTTAGATCTTTAATCATGGACAAGATTTAAATAATGTTGATGTTAAGTCACTCTAAGCATAGCCACAGGTAGACAATTATAATAATAGTTACGGGACATAAACAAATTCCTCAAACTGTTTCAAGCATTCGACACTGTGGTGAATATTAAAAAACAAATGGGAGAGGTAAATAAAAAAGGCGAAGTCTACCTTCATCACACAGCATGCCTCCCCAACCTTCCTTGCAGAGACACTCCCAAGGGCGGTTGCAGGTGCCGTGCACACAGCCAGGGTAGGGGTGGCATTGCGCGCAGTTCTTGCCAGTCCAGCCCACCTTGCAGCGGCACTCGCCCGGCCGCCGGCAGTAGCCGCGCTCGCCGTGACAACCAGGTGCACAGATTGCTGTATCCATAACAAACGTTATTTATGAAAAGACATAAGCGGTAACCCCTTTGCTATACCTAACTTCAACACTGTAAACGTCCAAAACAGACAAAAAAATCATAAAACGATCCAAAGACAGACGTTGATAGTTCCGTTTTAAGATATCCGCTTTGTCATATAAGTAGACGTTATGAGACATTAAAGTACAAACAAACATAAATTACATAACGAATTGCAATAATGTACAGCATGTGTCAATGGTGGCATATTGATTGGCACTCAACAAAAAGGGAAAGAATAGAAAGTGAGATTGCACGATTGGTTACGTTAACGTAACATTAATCGGACAAAATTCTTTATCTAAATCTTAGCTGAGGAATCTTGTGATTTGGAACTTTACAAAGCTGTGTATCCTCACGTGTTTGACACAGCAGTCCAGTGAACCCAGGCAGGCATTTGCACTCTAGTGGCTTGTCACAATATCCGTGCTGGCAGCCAGGCAATGGTTGGCATGCGCGGCAGGTTGGCCCCGACCAGCCCAGCCGGCAACGGCACTCGCCAGGCGCCTCGCAATAACCGCGCGTCGCGTGGCAATCAGAACGGCAAATCGCTATAACAGATAAGTGCGTTACAAAGCTTCCGCTGACATCCATTTGCTGCAGAAGCTTGTAAAAATTATTCGCTTTTCCAAAACTGTCAAGTCGTTTAGATCATCATAACCTTGTGGAAGTATTGATACTTGGACTTTTTTAAACTGTAGCTTAGTTATACATACGTTCAGTGCAGAATATTCCGTCCCAGCCGGGGCGGCACTGACACTCGAAGGAGACGTTGCAGTAGCCGTGCTGGCAGCCTGGCATCGGGATGCATTTGTTGCAACGTTCTCCGTAGAAGCCCATTTTACAACGACACTCGCCCGGTCGGTTGCAGTAACCTGAACATATACATTTCATTATAAGATGTTACTTTCTAACTGTAAAAGACTGACACTAATAAAGTGTAATGCTGGCATTAAGTAATGACATTCTAAGTTCAGTACTGTAATAATCTCTATTTAAAACCTATCACTTAATTAACCTAATTTCAAGTCTAATCCCTTTTTTAATACTATAGATATATTACTGACCTTGTAAAGGATCGCATCCCTTCTTACAAATGGGCACATCGCAAAGATCCCCCTGCCAGCCGGGCAGGCACTTAGGCTCGCCGTTGTCATCACACACGTAGTGGCTGTGCTCGCTCTGCACAGCGGGCAGCTCGCAGGCCTGACGGAATGGCTTCTGAGATAACGAGATCATTGTCACAGGTGCAAAGTGCAGAATGAAGCGTTAAGCGGTTTTAGCTGTGTTAGTGATGGAAGGCAAATGACATCTTTATATCAAGAATTAATGCTTCAACTCTTTGAGTATTCCGATTAACATAAAAGATTTCCTTTAACTTATTACTGAAAGGGGACAACGCAGTAACTTCATATGTATAAAAGTTTTAATAGCCAGAAAATAACGGGGCTTAGATGACCTGACCTAGCTCGCACGAGACAACTTTCATCCAAACAAACCCCGCCCCCGCGCCTCCTGGCGGAACCCGGCAACGGACGACCTCGCTCCGCTAACGAGCTTAAAAACAAGTGAATGTACGAAACGGAAATGTTTAAATGAATGACTTTAACGGTTTTATTATCTTTCGTATTGCGTTTATCAAACTGTCAAAAATATATTTGTCTTGTTCTCTCGTATCCCATTATCTTTGGTAAAACAGAGAAAACACTATGTTTTATACTTATTTCGGCACACCATTAAGAACTTTAACATTCAGTAAATGGTAAACTGTTTTTAATGGATTATTCCTCATAATGGGATATTGATTGTCGTTAATCAATTCATATATCATTAGTGTTAGAGAGTTGTTCACCTTATTTGCTTACAACAATATACGCAACCTCACAGATACGAGGAAAATGTAGAAAGATGACTGATGAGAGATGGTGCTTGTTGCAGTTAGTTGAGGTATAGCAGAAAGAGACCTAGGGTTGTAAATTCTTTGTGATTGACTCTGAATACGCGAAATGGTTTTTCTTTTGTCGTAATTTCTTTGGCTTTTGAATCTATGTTTAATGAACTGCTGATGCACTGGCGTGTATTAAAAAAATGTGTTCTTTTGTAAAGGCTCAGCAGTACCGACGTTAAGATAGGGCGTTGCTGGGTGATCGCCCAGGGCGTCTACAAAAAGAGGGCGTCACAAGTCTGCGAATGAATTACGTGCGGCGTAATAACCTTAAAAAGGCACTGAGGTTCAGTATATTGATCACAGACATCTATTTTAATTGTAAATAGTGACCGGTTTAAAGATAAAAAAAACATTGGTACAACTTGCGTTGATCAAAGTAATGGGCAAAACAGTAATTATTCATTTACCTTAATTAGTATTTTAACATAAATGTTGAGCACAGGTTAAAAAAGAAGACAGATTATGCAACGCTGTGCCGTACCCTTACCACATTTATGTTATCTTAGGAATGTAACAACATGCAGCGGCGAGACTATTTTCGCCTTGCTTAACTAAACCAATTAGGTATGTTTAATGACTTAGTTTATTTAAATAAATTACCAAATAGCACAGCACTCGGTGGTCTCGGTAATTGGGTTCAAATAGGCAAACGCGTCATATAACAAACTTAGTTCTTTAGCGCTTGTTTCAACGTTCTTGAACAATGTCGCTCATACGAACGTTTTACGCACTCATGTCTGGCTATGGGTAACTCAACTAATTTATGACCTGCAGATCAGCTCATAGTTAAGGTAATGCAGATCAGTGAACCGACCTATGAGCTGCTGATCAGCTCAATTAGTGTCAACTTAGAGGTATGATTGTCATGAGTGAACTAAGCAGTTCACGGATCAGATCGTTATAGTACATACATTGAGCCGTGAGCTAGTTAAGTACTAAAGCCGGTGTTCAATAATAAGATTTGTGTTTCATTGTCGAAACACTTGTATAATATCGCTGTCTCTGTTATTTTCAAAGAGTTGAGTAGGATAGCAAAATGTTTGTATATTGTTTAGAAAGTTTAACACGAAACAAAGCTAGTTATACAATAAAAAGGAAAGTTATGACTCGACAATAATCAAATATTGACCTAGCACATCTAAGGTTTATTTCTTTGACCCGGAATGTTTTTTTTTGTTGTTTCCTCCAGGACGGCGGCGCGGTGACTCACGCCGTCCACTTTCTAATAACAACGAGAAAGCAGAAAGTATGCTGCGAGGAAAACCAAGGAGAAAACATTGCGACATGCTTAGATAAGCCTTTTAAGATTTGACGCATCTCATACATTTATGGTAATTTAATTTTATAGAATTGGTAATAGTGATAGAAATTGGTTTATGGGATAGAAATTATTTTCGTATTCGTAATAGGTGCTTCTTCGTTCATTACTTAACGATAAGGATTATTATTTTCAATGTTATTATAACCAACTAGCTTTCGCCCGCGACTCCATCCGCGTGAAATAAAAAAGAAACAAAAATGAGTAGCCTATGTTTTCTTCCAGGCTATACTCTTCAAACTCTAAGAAACATCCATCCATCTAAACTTTCGTATTTGTAATATTAGTAAAATTCAATATAAGATATTTGTTTAAATAAGCTGGTTTTAAATAAATATAGTTAAATTATTATAATTCGTATTCTTTAAAAATGAAATTTAGTAGAAATAAAGTTATTCACACTTTGTCATGCATTTTCATTTACTTTGTAAGTCTATAAAACTGGGATTTTTATATACGTATAGAAATTAACATAAAATATTATTGTTCTGTTAAAGTTTTCTGTTCTATGGATTTAGAGTTTAAAATTCTATGGATTAATTTGTACTAACTTCAAGTATTTTTATACCGGTTTTACTTATAATCAATAACTAATTTAAAAAAAAAACTATTGAGAAAATTTTAAAAATCCATTTTAAATAAATCAAAACTTAGTTTTATTATTTTTCAATTTCAAAAAATCGATTATATATTGTTATTCACAAAGCAAATAAATTGACGGATTTAATTTATAATTATTAGACAAATTCACAAAACATGGCGACAAAAAGCTATATTCAAGCGAAAGCAAATTAAAAAAACATTTAAAAACTTACCTGCTTTTTCCATTTAGGTAAATATTTCGCCGGTACAACTATCTGTATAACGCAACATAGAACAACTAAAATCATTAGATATTTCATCTTCAATCCATTTAATAAGACGGTATAGCAGAGAATATTTGCAATAACGGACTTTAGCGGTGAATGCAATGATGCGCGCGCGCCGGTTCCCCTGATACTGTTACACTGTGTTATTGAACTTGACTTTAGAGAGGCGACTTTCCCCGGAATCGCTACGTTGGCCATTAAAAAAGCGGGCTGAAGAAATACAGACGCTGTTTTAAGTGTTGTCGAACTGTTCACTTTACTGTCTGTTAAAGTTTTACCTACACGCACTGATTTAAAAGTACGACTCTACGGTTAAAACAGCGTCTCCAGCTTTAAATGTTTTTTTATAACGTAAGGTGGCAAACGAGCAAGCGGCCACCTGAAATCGCCAAAATGGCGAAGCGACCGCTGCCTATAGACATCTGCAATTGCAGATGCGTTGCCTACCCTTAATTGACGGAGGAGGACACGCACATAAAGAGGACATTTCCCCGTCCTATGCGTCTCCTCCACTGTCAAATCCACTTTTCCTCCCCATCCTTTCCCCTTAAGAAAAGGGTGGAAAGGGAAGGGACTAAAATTAGGTCTCCGGCACCACACTCATCAGACGAAACGCGGAATTGCTTCCACTTCACGCCTGTTTTCTGTGTGGTCGTGATATTACACCGGGCGAGCCGATCCATTCGTGCGAAGATGTTAAAGCGGGCTCTACCACTGTAAAGTACATTAATAGTAAGATTTTAATACGATGTAAAGTAAATCTTACTAACATTGTAAATTCGAAAGTTGAGATGGATGGATATTTCTTAGTTGGTAGAATAAACTGCTGAATGAATCTAGATGGAATTTGACATAGATATAAAGGATAGTCTGGAAGAACACATTGGCTACTTACTTTTTTAATTCTATTCGGACGGAGTCGCGGTCGAAAGCTACATTAAAATAATAACGGTATATATGAAATGTGCAAATTTCTCTTATTTGTCAATATTAGATCGATAGGCTTGTTTACCAGACTATTTTTTTAAACACACATAACCGCCGACTTTATGGCCCAACGTCATCTAGACCGTACAGGCGACCTAACCAATCGCAGATCTGCGGGCAGAAATAAATTCCATTACAATATCAAGTATCGACATTCGAAATATTAAAGAATGTTACTCAAAAACTTTCCAATCTACCTGTAAACCTAAATAGCAGGAAAACGATAAAAATACCGGGGAAGAACGTGTGAGTTACCGCACTCATATTTGCTAAACGATCATTTAAGGAATCCCTTAGTAAAGTTTTCTCCATACAAAATTTTGACAAGTGGGCGACATATAGTTTGTAATAAAACCCGACTGACAATGTAATGTTTGTTACAAGTAAGTTTTCTTTTATGTAAATTCCATTGTAACCGCATGGAACCTAAACGACTGCACGGATTTTGACGAGTGAGGTGTCCTTCGATTCGTCTTCTTCCCAGGAGTGTCATAGGGTATATTACATCAGCATAAAACACATACAATAGACGTCAGAATTGAAATTCTAAAATAACTGTGAAAAAACAGAATTGGAGTCTCATTTCTTATTTCTAAATTTATTTCGATATTTTCTAGAATGTTCTATTGTTAGAATTATTCATGTGGGTGTTGTTTTTTTTTAATTAAAGTTTATTTACCTCGAATAACATAAATGTAACATTGGAATTAAAAAAAAGGCAACACAGTTTACACTATTTAATTTATATAGTTAATATTAAATTACATTAATCACCCTTTTATATACAATGTAATTTATATATACATTAGGTCCATTATGTATTCATCCATACAAAAGCCGGTGTAAATGGTTTACGTAATACTCACATGCCAAATACAGAATCGTTTAAAAATAATAAATACAATGCGATTATTCCATTCATATTTATTACCGAAAGGTACAAAAAACATATTCCCATTGTCTTTGGAAATTCAGAGACAAAATTGTGCTAATTTCTCAAATATTTCGGATTATTTCAGATTTATACCACTATAAAGGGACAGGCAATAAAGTTATTTTGTGCCTTTTCAAGTTCGGCCAATGTTGCGACATTACCAGTTGCTGAAATCACAAAGTCGAAAGAAATAAAAGCTGTCATTTCCTAGCAATCGCCTATCCATTTATACAGATCGATGATACTATAGTTAAGCCATTTTAATAGGTAACATTTGACGTATAAATCGATGCCGATTTAAACATATATGAATTGAATTTATTTATTTTAAAAAAATATGTCTTAGTTCCATTTTTGTAACACCCTTACAAATAAACACGGTATAAAATAAAAGTTAGAAATAAACTGAGTATAAGCAAAATTTGTACTAATATTTGCTTATACTCAGTTTATTCCTAAGTTTAACGTTATATTGCGTTTATTTGTAAGGCTGTTGGTGTTTAAAAAGGAAAAAAAATCACTTACGCAATATTATAACGATTACTATTACTAAAATATGTAATCACAATAAAATAAATGAATTGTGAAGTTTTATTTAAAAAACAAAACTATGCCCATTACATGTTACATTGTAAGAATTTAAGTGTCCTATTAAAATGGCCGACATAAAAGTGTATTACAGTAAAATTCAGTGCCATGTGTATATAGTTGTCTCTATCATATCAAGGAGACAGAAAGAGACGGCAATATGAACATTTGTTGGAAGTTATCTCCGAAACGATATCCGATTTAAACGGTTCTTTTAATAGAAGCGGTATGCGATAGTAATGTAGTTATCTTTTTTATTCTACGATTAGTATATTCATATGTCATTTTATGTTTTTTTAAAGAAATTGTGAACACACTTTATCTGTTTAATATTACATTGAGATTAATAATCCTAAAATAATCTAAATAATATAACCCCTAATCAAACAAGTTCTTTCTTGACTGGTGACAGTTTTTAGGTGAGTTCAGATTTCGAAAAAAAAAATAAAAAGGGGGATTTTTCTTAAGTTGGTACTGATTAGTGTTACCAATATAAAAATACTATTTGATTAAGGGTTAACAACATTAAAATATTTACTAGTTCGCTCAAAGCACTTTTTAATTGCAGTTAATTTGAGCAAAGCTTACTTTGAAAAGGTTATACAAAAAAAAATATAATTACAAATATGGCAATAAACATTGTAAATTGTTTCATTGAATATATTGATTTCACAGTTTATTCAACAGGTATAAAATAAAGTATTTTTCTAGTGGAAACCGGTCAAATTGTAGCAAACATTAACATGGGTACTAAATTAACGCACTTGGCTACATTTCTAAATTATATATTTAATTAGCGTTTTTCCGAATAGTTAAAGAAAAAGATTTCTTCCCCATCTCATCTTCATTTTGTATGGTCATTTTGCCCATACAAACATGGTGAAGTTTTGTTCGTGTTTAAATTATTTATTACATATTATAAATAAAATCTAAATAATTAAAAGCTTCAGAAATGTACAAGCTCGTAGTAACTATGCGAATAAATAATAAAAATGACAGTTAAACAAATAAAGTAAAAAATAATTATAACTAATGTAATCTCATAGTAATAATAAAACTAGATTTTAAATAACACACTAAAAAAAGCTATTTAAATAATAAGTTACGATAGATTCATTTGATTTTGTATACATTTCAAATAATGATAAAAAGGCATTTTATTAAATGAATAAAATTTAAACTTTAAATCTAAGATTAACATAGTTTTTATTGTTTCAACAGAAAAAAACCTTCTGTTTGTACAGTTACCTTCATTAGTATACATTTAAAAAACTCCCACAGGCCATCTATACTAATATTATAAAGAGGAAAGATTTGTATTACGTATTAAAAAAAAAACTCAAAAACTAATAAGCTGATTTCTTTGATTCTTTTAACAATAAACAGCTACATAAAAACTGATTATAGGATACATTTATTACAATTTTAATGGACGAAGACGCGAGCTATAGCTAGTTTTTGACATATTTACACGTATTCGTCAAATTAATGTTTTTAGTCGAAAATATACGAATATGCATACATTTTTATTTTAAATACTGGCTGTTGCTTGTGACTTCGTCTGATTGAAATTAAAAAAAATAATAATAAAAACATACGTTACATTAATGGTGAACATTTTTGAGTTAATTCAATACACACATAAATACAAATCTTTCCATTTTATATTAGTATATATGATATATTTCTGGAGTTTTATAAATGTATACTTATTCAAGCTGATTGTAGCTTGTAAATACTTATACTTAAAACGCAATTCAAGAAAAACTGGTATTTTAAAATAATTATTATTTTTACATACATAATAGTTAGTTTCCGAGATTACGTTGTAATATCAGATCTTGAAGAGGTTCATATGATAGTTTATAGAAATCGAATTTTTATAATAATCATCATTAAGAGAAAACTTATACAATATTAACTTGAAGCAAATAAATTGATGATTGCTTTTAAACAATTTTTAGTTTTAAAATGGGGGCGCTTTAATCGACTTCATACATTTTTATAAAACACAAATATTTTCATTTTTATCCTCAATATTAAAGGGTTTTTATATTTCTGGTCTGTATACTGTATTCTTTGTGTTGTTGAACTCTAAGCCACATCTTTGGCACGTGTGTCAAAACAGTATGCTATATAAAAACTTTGATTAATACCAATCTACAAGAAAATATATAAAAATCTATTTCACATCAAGGGATAAAAGTATAAAAAAGTGCAATAGTTATCTAAAAAATGTTTTGAAATGTTTAATCTGTATTCTGTATATAATCTGTTAAAACATTTTCTATAGAAATTGTCTTTGTCACACGGAGAAATAATGAGGTCGAAATTCAAACGTATCTCCCATCTCTTTCACACTCATGCATTCTCTATTTCTGTACCTTTCAACTTTATAATTACGTTCGGAATTCAAACGTATCTTCTATCTCTTTCACACCCGAGGACTTTGTTTTATCTCTTTCAAATTTAAAATTTGAGTTCGAAATTCAAACTTATTTCTATCTCTTTCTTACACAAACACTATCTTTCTGTTACTCTCAATGCAGTCTAGATTATAAATAAAATGGAATGCTAAAATGCTTAAAAAAGATGGGTTCTTACATTTGTATTGTATGTCTCTGTTTTATAACAGAAGAATGTAAAAGATAGTAATATATACAAATCAATGCAGTTACAAACATGCAAAATTCCAATTCAACATTTCTGTCTACCCAGTTAAAGAATGTGATTCAGTATATTTATCATTCAAATTACGAAGTTTATACTCTGGCTTTAACTATAACGTAAAATAATTATGAATTTATTGGAATTTTTGGTAGTTATTTATAAATTTTCTAGTATACAATAAAATTAGTTGAATTTGTATCGTTAAAAACGTTAAAACATTCAATGCAATTAAATAGAATTTAACGATTACATTTAAAATTACTCGTCATCACAAATCAGTTTAGTAATATTAGCTTTCGCCCGCGACTCCGTCCGCGAAAAAAAAACGAAAGTAGCCTATGCGTTCTTCCAGACTATCCTCTACATGTATGTAAAATTTTATCGAAATCCGTTCAGCAGTTTAGGCTACAAACTCTAACAAACATCCATCCATCTAAATTGGTATGATTAGGCATTACCTTATTTCATTAGAGAATACATTTTTCCTAACACTCGCGTGAAAATTGTTACCAATTTCAACAGCCATAAAGCACACAATCGTATAACAATAGAAGTCAAAATAACAGAATGGAATGGAGTCAACAATTCACGAATTTGAACTTTAACAACTCTGACATAAAGTCTATATTGTATTGAAGTTTAAAGATAATTTGAAGTTATTTCATTTGGATCCTTTCTGTCGTGTATCACTGTACAAAGGCACTTGCTTGTATTCAGGGAAGGGGTAGAGTACGAGATGATCCGCGGTCTTGTACCAGGGGATTAGACCATTCTGGAAGAAATAAAATACTAACATTAAAAAACGACGAAAGAATCTACTCTATAGTTTTTATTGCTCCTTCATATTCATATTTTTTATGAGCAAAAAAGATGTTATTATAAATGTCTCTAAAACGCCACAATAATGACATTGTGAAGCGAAAATGCACAAAGTAAATGTAAAAATGAAGCTATTTCTAATTTAAAAAAAAAATAATATAAATTACAACCGATTTTTGCCCAATAAAATAACATAAAAACTTACCAAATTAGTTCTCTTGTTAGTGCCGCGACCGAAACCATTCCAGTGGTTACCGGCAACACCTATCAGGTCTCCCACCTGAAAATAAATAGTTTGGATGGATGGATGTTTATGACTAAGTATCTCCAAGACTTAATGGACCTAGATGACATTTGGCAAGAATATTTCTCCTACTTATGTGTAGTCATCGCCAAATCTTTATATTCAAAATACGCTATGGTTGTGTGTGTTTACGCTTTATTAGATTAGTATAGAAGTATCTATTAACTATGTCAGCAATGACATCATAATTTTAAATAACACTTACTTTAATAAAAAGCTACACTTACGACACGTTTTAAGCTATATATTTTTATGCTACTAAACTTAGGGGGTAAATAAATTAGAAAAAAACACGAGGGAAAGGGACCATAAACTACAAGCTGCCAACATTAAGGAAGCAAGGATTTTATGGTAACGGTAATTTTGACATTTGCAATTGAGATTTTGACAAATAAATATAGATTAGAAGCGTACCTGGAAGGATATCTCATCATGCGCGTGCGCGTGCGCGTCGTGCGGCATGAGCGCGGCGCGGTCGTGCGCGTTCTGACCGCCGAAGTAATAAATATCGTCGAGAGAGAAGTAGCTATTCGCTGCGTCCGCTCTGTTCGCCTGCATCATCTCGTACGCCACACGACCCACCTGGAAACATTTCGTTATTTAATTAGATATACCAAATAATTTAAAACTAAATATATAATACAATAAATACTACGTTTTTAAACGAAGTAATTGTCCATATGATTATGATTAGTCATTTAACACAGAGATTCAAATATATAGAGGTGGCATTTCACTTGAAACATTTTTAATATAATCATCACTAACGCTATTTATTGAGAATTCCTCAAAAGCATTTCATTAAAATAATATTTAAACACTGTATAGTTTATTTTTAAAAAGGTGAACTTTGTTGAACCTTTCAGAGAAAGTACCGGTGAATGTTTTTCTTACTACTTCGAAGTTCCGCACTTGCGGAAGCGGAGGCTAGGTTCCGTTACAACCCTAATAATAGTATTACCTGACTACTGAAGGTGCAGACGATGTAGTCGCAGCTGGCCAGCATGCGCAGGTCCACCAGCAGGCCGGCCAGCGACAGCGGCGTGTAGCGGCGGTGCGTGGCCGCCGTCTTCGCGATGGACGCGTCGCCCACGAACTCGTACTCCGGGTACTTCTTGCGAGCGTCCTCCAACACCTGCGTGTTAACAACAGATAATAGATGGCGCTGACAACAGTTATATTTATTTAAAAGTAAAAACATATTTATGTTAAATTATTTCGCCTGCATAAAATCAAGAAAAAAGCAAAAAAGTGAGTGGCCTATGTGTTTTTCCAGACTATCCTCAATATCTACGCCAAATTTTGTTGAAATCCGTTCAGCCATTTAGGCTAAAAACAAACATCCATCCATCCATCTAAACTTTCGCATTTATAATATTAGTATAGCTGTGGCTCGCGACATCGCCCGCGTGAAATTAAACAAAAAATATAGCCTATGTTACTCACTGATAACGTATCTTCTTAATGGTGAAAGAATTTTTAAAATTGACCCAGTAGTTTTTGAGTTATTTTAATGCATACAAAAATACAAACCTTTAACTTTGTAATATGAGTATAGATACTAATATTATAAAGAGGAATGATTTGTATTTTTGAAATAACCCAAAAACTACTGGGGCAAATTCAAAAATTCCTTCAGCATTAGACAGGTCATTTATCTGTGAGTAACATATGCTATGTTTTCATTATTTTTTTAATTTCGCAACGAAGTCACGAGCAATTTCTAGTATTAGTACAAAAAATATAATACTAACATTAGCGTCATCCGTGGCGAGGTAGACCCTACGCGTGTGCACGGCGCGGGTCAGCTCGAGCTGGTCGTAGTAGTCCTGCACGTGCGTCATGTACTCGCGGATGTGGTGGAACGCGGCCTCCGTGCCCACCTTGTCCGTGCGCCGGATGTGTACCCTGGAATACATAAGGACATTGTTTATAATATATATAGCTAGTGCTCGCGACATCGTCTGCGTGAAATTAAAATGTAGCCTATGTTACTGATAACGTAGCTTTTTAATGGTGAATTTTTGAAATCGGCACAGTAGTTTTCGAGTTCAAGACATACAAAAATCCAAATCTTTCCTCTTTTTAACATAAGCAAAGATATATAAACACTAGTTGTTCCCGTGCGGCTTTACACGAAATTATAAAAACTTTATTTTACTTGTGAAATTTTCTATTGCGAATGTCAAAATTCAAATGCACAAAGTCAACAAAGCCCATTGCAAGCAACATTGGATAACAATTACTGTTACCATGGCGACTTCTTTGATGTTATCAGCTTGTAATTTATGACCCCTTTCCTACATGACGGGTTTTCTCCCTCTAAGTTTAATAGCGTGAAAATAAATACTCTAAAGCGTGTCCTCAGTGTAGGATGTATAGCCTTTTTATTAAAAAAGGGTAATTCAAAAATACTGTAAATGTTGACATCCTACATAACTGTGTGTTTAGGCTTTATTATATTAGTCTAGACTTGCTTTTGTTTGTATTTTTAATATTAATTAGAAACATGTTTTACAGTTAATAAATAAAAATTATACACTAGAGAACCTTCAGTATAAATTTAACTGCAGTTAACACAATATGGCATGTGATATGCGTTTTCAACAATAGTTAAACAATCGTAAACACTCGCATTACTTTTATCGCAAAACTTTAATTATCCCTCACAAAACACAAAGCCACCGACCGCTATAAAACATGCATTAAAATGTTTAATAGCGTTGAAAACTAGTTATTTATAATTGATATTTTACTATCGAATATAGTAAACGTAAAAATATCTCTTATGGGAGATTTCTCATAGAAAACTACCCTAAAGTTCTAATTTAAAAAATCCAGTGTATGTCAGTTTTTTATCTATCTTTTAACAATGCTTAAAACTAATTTTACATAAGAAACGCTAAAACCTAAGTGGTTTTTACTAGCGCTTCATTAGTGTTTTATGACGTCACAGATCGTTATTCAAAGTTCTACTCACCCCACTATAGGCGACTTGAAGTTCATATTAGCAATGGTCTCGTTGATGGCCTTCTGCATGCTGTCGCGAGGCTTCAGGATGTACTTCAGCATCTGACCTATCCACCAGGAGGAAGGGTCGCCGTTGAATCTCACTATCCTAAACGACAAGTTACATTTAATAGGTTTTTATAGGTTAATTCATACCAGCCCATATTGCGAAAAATATAATATTTAAAACACATATTAAAAAATATTATTGCACCTCAAAATAAGTATTATTTTTAATAGACTGAAAAAGTTAACTTTACTATTTATTTTCATTAGTAACTCTAAGTTAAAGTTTTATATTGTTAAGTGTATTGCAAAGGTTTTTTTTAAGAAGAAAACTATACTAGTATGATGAGGATGTTTATTAAAAAAACAAAACTCAAAAACTACTGGGGTACTTTAAAAGAAAATCTTTTACCATTGGAATTCTGACTTTCTATTATTTTTTTAGCATTCTAGCTATTGCTCGCTACATACTGATAACGTCGCTTTTTAATGGTAAAGGATTTTTGTAATTACCCTAGTAGTTTTTTAGTTATTTCGATACATGCAAAAATTCCTCTTTATAATGTTAAGTATAGAAGTACAGATTTGTAATATTTATATAAAATAAAACAAACCTATGCGTACCTATGTGCGAGGTCTTTCGGTATCGCGAGCGGCAGGAACTTGGGCTTCTGAGAGATTGAGTCTATGAACGGCAACGACACAACCTTCGCGTCATAACTCACTGGAAATTAAGATTTAATTACTATTAACTCATACCTCATATTAATATTAAACAAAACAACTTATTGGATCACAATTAAATTTGACACATATGTAAGATAGTCTAAAAGAACTCCTAGACTACTTGCTGAGTTTTTTTAATACCGCACAGACAAAGTCGCTGGCAAAAGACAGTAATAAATAATGATAATATTTGAAAGAAAAATCGAATCTGCTTTTAAGAGTTTGTAGCCTAACCTACTGAACGGATCTCGATGAAGTTTGGCATAGATGTAGTGGATAGTTTGGAAGAACACATAAGCTACTTTTAATTCCGGAAATCGCGTTTCCCGTGGGATATATTGATTTTGTATTTTTTTTATGTTTAATCGATAATTCTACAACGGTTCAGCATATTATTGAAATTTTCCACAAATATAAAACAAAGTTTGGAGTAACACATCTGAGACGATTCGTTCCCGAAAAATGTCAGGTTCTCGAGGGATACGTAATTTTTAATACTGTGCGAATGAAGTCGCTGGCAACAGCTAGTCAACTCACCTGGCCAGGGCATTACTTTATCATCAAACGCAGTCGTACAGCTGTCAGAGATCGGATGGAACACGTAGTCCCAGCCTTTACTGTTGTAACGCCAGCCCTTGGAGTTTAGTATTAGGGTCCTTTCGGTCGCATACGCGAATATCAAACAGTACACAATATGGTGTAACTGACAACCGAAACCACAACCCTGGAAAAAAGAAAGTAATTACGACCAAAGATATATTCACAATAAAGCCTGGTTCATACTTAGCCAGGACAGATTGGGGCGTTATCGCCCACTTTACCAACAAGAAAACATAAAAAAAAACCGTTGCAAATAACGTAGAAATATAACAATAAAATGCAAGATGCGAAATCTCACCGACTCATTTACTGTTCACTTCACTCTAATCCCCAGACGAGAACAAAGTAACAATCTAATGCCATTGAAAAGAACTATGTCAATCAGAATGTGGATTAAACTTTTTAATACACTACAAGCATTTTCAGAGCTTATGAATTTTAGAAATATGCTTTTGTTCAGGATGAATTTGATAATTATATTCATTGAATTACATTATAAGAAAAAAAATCGAGTATATCTATACTAATATTATAAAGAGGAAAGATTTGTATTTTTGTATGTATTTAAATAACTCAAATCTGCTGGGCTTTTTTTTAAATTATTCCACAGTTAAAAAAGGTAATTTTTTGCGATTAATACAGGCTATATTTTAATTTTCACACAGACGAAGTCCCGAAGAACAACTAGTAACCAACAAAGGTAATTACGAAGTAATCATCATATCAATTTAGGTATTTATTACATTTAAAAAAACATTACATTTACATCAAGCAATTTATATTCAAATTATTGAAATGATATCATATCTTTATACCTAAATACCAAGAAATGGAAATTTTGTAATGGTGTTTTATATGTTAATAAAAATTATCTGTAAACTGAAATTAAATTATATAAATTTGTATTGACATATATTGGTTACTTGTCAAATACTAGTTCATTAACCCTACAATGTTTACCATCAAAAATTCACGCCTAACCAAACAATGCTGACGGTAGACAGATGACGAAACATGTCAACGCCCCCTCTGCGTTTAACACACAAATATAAATAACATACTTTTAAACGTTTACTAACTAACACGCCTATACTAAGAGCGTGCGCACACATTTTACTAAACTATCGCACAACTGTTTAGTCTCGCTTTGATTCCTATAAGCTTATATGGTGCGCACACTGAAGGATTTTAAGTTGTAAAAAACAGTTGAAATCGTTGTGAAACAATGGACAATCGCACAACCGTTGTGCGATAGTTTAGTCAAAAGTGTGCGCTCTAAACCATCTTATGTAGACGCGTTTATATTATAAAGCTAAACGTAAACTCTAAATTCTATTCCAAAATCATATACTTATAAGTATAGTTCCAGCAAATTGCATTTAGTAACAATACTTAAGCAAGGACAAACACTTAGCGAAACCCATAAACAAACAATATAAGCGTTCCATTCATTGTATGCGCATAATGACTTCAAAACAATTACTATAGATTTACGATCAAACGTTTTATGCGTAGTAAAATACATGAATTTCCTTTTAAAAAATGTTCTTAACATTAGTACCACCATACACGGACCGAAGTTTAGTCGCCTAATAAATTATGCTACCAATAATATAAACCGCTCCAAAATTTGCTAAAAACGATTCATAAGTTGAACAGTGGTAGAGCCCGCTTTAACATCTTCGCACGAATGGATCGGCTCGCCCCCAGCAATACCACGACCACACAGAAAACAGGCGTTAAGTGGAAGCAATTCCGCGTACAGTCTGATGAGTGTGGTGCCGGAGACCTAATTTTAGTCTCTTTACCTTTCCACCCATATCTTTAGTGGAAAGGATGGGAAGGAAAATTGGATTTGACGGTGGAGGAGACGCATAGGAAGGGGAAATGTCCTCTTCATGTGCGTCTCCTCTTCCGTCAATTAAGGGTAGGCGACGCATCTGCAATTGCGGATGTTTATGGGCAGCGGTCGCTTTCCGTTTCGGTGGATTCAGGTGGTCGCTTGCTCGTTTGCCACCTTATATTATAAAAAAAAAGAACACTGCGGATTTTCGCAATGGTTTTTTCGCATGTAAAAATCAATATTCTTTACAATAAATTCTTACCTTATTCAAGTTGCATATAACCTTCCTCGCGTCTTTACAATCGGCTGGATTCTGTAGATACTTCAACCTTCTCTGCACCAGATCGCTGACATTTGCAGCCTCTATTTCCCTCCATTCCTTGTACCCGTCTATTTCTGGAAGCTGCTGCTGGTCTGATAACAACGACCTACAATACAGTAAACACTATATAAGAAACTTTGTATTGTAACCGCATGGAACCAAGACTGAACGGATCTTGACGAGAGAGGTGTCCCTTCGATACGTATTCTTCCCAGGAGTGTGATAGGGTATATTACCATCATAAAATAACTCAAAAACTACTGGGACAATTTAAAAAAAATCAATTAGAAACCTACGATATCGCTGAGTAACATAGGCTATATTTCTAAGTTTGACGCGAACAAAGTCGCGAGAAACTTTTTTTTTTATTTTTTTCAAGGTAAAACAAAAACTATTTAGGTTATTTACTAGAATGAATAGATTTTCATATTAATATCAGTTTTAAAGCATCCAAATCTGAAATACAAACTTTCTTCACTAATATTTGAGTTTGAAACAAGAACTTAAATCAAAAAACTCTATCAGTAGACTTTATTTCGTTCTAAAACATACCTTTTTCTATCAGCTATTTGATCCAAAATCCCTTGCAGCGCCTCCACCTTGACCTCATCCGCGATAAGTTTACTTATCTCATGGTTGATGTAGTACCATATCTCCTTCGTGTTGGAGTAGATACGTCTTCTGAGATTCTCATACTCCTCACTTGGACCCTGAGCTGATTCGAACAATGACGGGTCCAGGTCTTTTAGATTACCATTTAACCTGGAACAAAACACGGGTTAAGTTATTGAATTTCTCAAAGTATATCGGGTAGAGATATATAAAGTCGTATATTCGATATACATCTATAATTTAATAAAACATCCCAGACTGGGAAACACACTAGGGACCCATAGTTACCGCTTATTTTAGTGCTTACACTTTACTAATGTTTTACTAACCTTTCTATCTTACTAATATTATACATGCGAAAGTTTAGGTGGATGGATTTTTATTAGAGTTTGTAGCCTAAACTGGGAAACATAACTCGATGAAATTCGGCATAGATGTAGAGAATAGTTTGGAAGAACACATAGTACTTATTTTTGTTTTTTTTTTAGTTCCGTGGACGAAAGCTTGTTATAAAATAAAAAGATATCGTAACCAAATTGGTTAACTTTCATAGTAATTATTCGTATAATTGTAAAGTAAACGGTTATTGTTCCATTGAACTTGTATAGAAAAGGTCATCAGTTAAGTTAATGTCCGATAAACTCTACTTTTATATATTTTTAATAAATAACTTCGACAATAATACAGTTTCTCAGTGAACGTTAAATTATCTTTAAAGTCATAATAAATTAAAGTATGTTATTGCCACGTGTAGACCGAAGACTTCGTTACAAATTGTATTCTTTTAACTCAAAATAACTATCTTCAACTTATAATGTACATTTCTCCAATGACTCGAAAGCAACTCAAGGTGACTAAGCCATACAACCAGGCTTATTGCGGGTTGGTTGACTACTGTTAAGAAAATCAGTACCATAGCATAGTACCGGCAACACTAAGGGCCTATCCCACAAAATTGTAAACTGTCTGTCAACAATCCAACGTGTAAAATATGTAATGGATCGGATTTTGTTACCTGATCTGACAGTGACGTCATTTTTAATCTATGTCAGCCTCAATTAGCCAGTGGTGTGCAGGCCCTAAATGATTGTATACGTCACATCCCTATCTGACAGCGTCTGTCATTAGACGTATCCGAAAGCGCGACCTAACGAAATCTCTAGCCGAGTGTTAAAATTAATATCGCTAGTTACAATTATATCATTTTTTTAAACTACACACACATCTTTGATTTTCACGAATATGTTTTTTATATGAGAGAAAGGGGCAAACGAGCAGCGGGAACACCGATGTGGTCAACGCCCAGACATACGAAACACCGGAGGAACTACAGATGCGTTACCGGCCTTTGAGAAAATTGTAGGCTCGCTTCTAGAAGGACCCTAAGTCGTATTGGTTTAAAAAAAAAATCCTTTTACCGTACAAAAAACTATCTTAAAAACTCGTTTAGTTCCTCTTTTAATAAAACGAGGAAAAACATCTTCTTTCCAAGATTCACACCAGACATTTCCGAGTCATTTCTTACTTCAAATAATACAAAGATAATAAACTTTCAACACTACAAAGATAATGTCTTGATAACACGTGCTCTTTAACTCGTCTTAACATTGACACAGTTAATATGCATGAGGAAGTTAATTTCATGTATTTAATCTAGTTTTAAAAATAACAAGAAAAATAATTTAAACTCTATACTATCTATACTATTATAATAAAGCGTAAACACACACTTTTTTGTTGCCTAAGATGTCAGCAATTACAGCATATTTTTAAATAATTCTTTTTTTAATAAAAAGCCTTACACTTACGTCACGCTTTAGGCTTTATATTTTCACGTCATTAAACTTAGTTGGTAAATATTTTGGATAAAAACCCTAATGTGGGAAAGAGACCATAAGTTGCTGTCAACATCAAGGAAGCAAGATTGCCAAGGTTTGTAATGTCATGTCATTTTGACATTTGCTATTGATAATTTGACAAATGTAAACAATAAAATCAAATTTTCATAATTGCATGCGAATGAAGTCGCACGGGAACAGCTAGTTTAACAATATAATAAAACGATCGAATATGTTATAATTAAGGTATGATGAGTCACATAATTCCGCAACGTCCGCAAACGCAATATGAAAATAATTTTCAACAAGCATTTAAAATCGACATATACTTTCGTCACTTTTATCTGTAAAGTTATAAACCGCTTACATAACAAAGTTTCGACACAAACAGTCACATCTTACTTATCTTACCTATATTATAAATGCGAAAGTTTAAATGGATAGATGTTTTAGAGTTTGCCAGCTAAATAGCTGAAAATTTAGCTTAGATATAGAGCATAGTCTGGATGAACACATTAAAGTTGGATAAAGTTAAGAATGTGTATATTAGAGGAAGTTTGAAAGTAGCGCCAGTGGTGGAGAAATTGAGAAGCAAAAGGTTAGCGTGGTATAAACATGCGTGACGAGACTTAAACCACAAAGTGTTAAGAATGAATGAATGGCTAAAACGGAAAAGGAAAACCGAAGAAAGTATGGATAGATTGCGTAAAAGAGGATATGAATAAGGGGGTGGATTCAGACATGACGGCTGATAGAAATGTATGAAAGAGCAGCACATACTGTGCTGACCGTCCATAAGGGAAAAGGGCAAGTTGATGATGAGTCTGGAAGAACACATAGACCACGCGGACGAAATCGCATGTGAAAGCTGGTATCTTATTAAATCTTTTAAGAATGTAACTCTTCAGATATAGCAGTTTGTCACATCATTTGCAATCATCGTACTTTAATAACCGTAAATCTCGACAACGTAAGCATTACCGACACGCAATTTACATGCAATTAATGCAAAACCTAGCATTATTTGCAAGTTTAACGTTTCTCTGCAAAGCATGTCAAACTATTATTCCATCAACAAAACTGTAATTTTCAAAATCACTACTAGATTTCGACCTCGACTCCGTCCGCGTGAAATTACAAAGAAATAACTAGTAGCCTATTTTTGGTAGTAAATTTCAACGATATCCGTTCAGCCGTTTTTTTTCTGTTTAGATCTAAACTTTTGCATTTATAATACTAATGAGAAGTTAGAATATAATTAGAAGATCATAATTTTTTTATCAGGAGATCGTGACAAACGGACATAACAACCAACACATAAATAATAAAAAATCAACACACAAAGTTTACGTCTTGAAAGCATAGAATCTTGCACAAATGTTTTACAATTCATTGTATTGAAGCTAATTATAGTGGAACCGTCGACATGGAACTTTCTAGTCCTCTGAATACTGCAATTAGTTCCTTTGTACATTCCCACAGGAGCACTCTACAGACTTACTCATAGTACACATAAGTCTGTACTTATGTCAAAGAACAGACAAACGTATGTACAGTCGGGAAAACTCGCGGTTCTAACAATCAATACAACGGAGCTTATAAATGTATCTGTAGATAAAAAAAGTTTGTGAGGCTAATTTTTTTTTATTATTATCCCTTCATTTGCACTCACTGCTATCTAATTAGTTATTTGTAGAAGGAGACTGAGTTTGTCTGGTTGCAATAACCAAGGCAATTTTTCCTAAGTGGGACACCGCGTATTTTCGCGACTGTACACATGCATGATCTTAATTTCCTACTATAAAAGTATTTTACATTTACACAACTGCTTTGACACTCATATTCATTTATCTTTCAAGGTTACAAATTATATTTGCTCAATTACTATTGAAATAAGTGTGTTTTGATTGTTCATGAGGTATAAATGACTTCCGTTGTAACAGCTGGTACATATGGCTAGATGAATGTACGATAAATTACGGTTTTAAATAACAAAAACTATACAGAAAACCAGTATATATAGGGCTGTCACTCTTTGAATTTGTCCCAAAATTGTCTATTGAAAGTAGACAGCCCTACTGACAAAGAGTACTTTGTCGCAGACATGGCTACTGTGGGAGGGGACGTCTACTTTCATCTAGCTTCTATTGTGGGCAAGTTTCGTAACGTCGCAATTTCGAGCCACTCGACACAGACGCTCAAAGCCGGTAAAAGTTTTAACAACCCTACATCTATATTATACTCAACAAAAAATTATTAACCTATCACATTATAGGTACATTTCATAAAAGCAACAAAAAGAGCTAACCTTGAAGAGAAAAAATGTTATTTGCACAACGCCTAAAGCTTGATCACAAAAAGTACACATTTTTTACAAAAGAAGGAGCGTAAACTAGTAGTGGGACCAATAACCATCGACGTCAGACATCCGCATATGAAAGGAACAGACGCGTTGCTAAAAAGATATTATTCCACGGACTACCAGTACATCTATACTAATAGCATAAAGAAGAAAGATTAATATTTTTAAGTGTATCTTAGAGGTATTGAAATTCCTCAAAAACTACTGGGCTAATTCTAAAAAGTTCCAAAAGTACCTTATCAGTGATTAACATAGGCCATATTTTTATTGCTTTTTTAATTTCACGCGGACATAGTCGCGGGCAACAGCTAGTTTTTAATATTACTGATTTTAGCATAACCGATTTTTACATCATTCAATCTGAATCCAGTAAAATATCCCAATTTTCAGATTGTAGTCAAAATGGTCTCATGCCAATTAGACTACACGAGGACGGTACGTTTTAGAACAAGTTATCGCCGGATATTCTTAGAAAAAAGCAAAACCGACTTCCAAACAAAATACATTAAAAAAAAAAGCAAAAAAAAACCCAAATTTCGTCGCACGATTATGAGCTAAACTATTTATCTACGACGTAGTCTTTGACTCCAAAAATCAAACAAAAAAATGAGACCCACCTGCAAGCACTACCTTTCGGATAGAAGAATTATCAAAATCGGTCCACTAGCGGCGGAGTTATGCCGTGACACATAAAAAACACAGAATTGGGGACCTCCTTCTTTTGGGAAGTCAGTCAAAAATTAAACAAATCGCTCTTCTCAATATCGTATCTCGCCCGACGTGTATACGATCTTCGTGTCACCTGTCAACTTACCCCGAAGACTTCCTGATCTGCGCGATCAGGTTGCTGTGCTGCTGCCGGAGTGACTCCAACTGCGAGGATAGACTCCTATACTGCTCCTGGAACTCCAGAACTTCGTCGTCTGACATGCCATTGCTGCACCTGAAACATACCAGGATATAAGAACAATGTTCCAATCTGTCGGAAATATTCATCTTACTTAAATGCGAAAGTTTAGATGGATGGATGGATGGATTGATGGATGGATGGATGTTTGTTAGCGTTTGTAGCCTAAACGGCTGAACGGATCTCAATGAAATTTGGCACAGGTTTAGAACAGAGTCTGGAAGAACACATAGGCTACTTTTTATCCCGGGAGTAGTTACGGTTCCCGTGGGATTCATTAATTTAATTAATTAATTTGGCACATATATATGAAACAAAGTCTGGAGTACACATGGGATAAGCTTCATCACCGAGAAATGTCCGGTTCCCGAGGGATACGTAGCTTTTTGTAATTTATATAGTTCCTATATCTTCTAATACCACGCGGACGAAGTCGCGGGCAACAGCTCGTATTATCTATTATTTTATCATCGCTAGTTGGTTTATTTGTACCACAAATATGAAAATCTTTCAATAAAATTAATTTGCATTTAATAGTACAATTATTAGATACTAGCATTCGCACGCGTCTCTGTCCACGAGGAATTAAAAAAAAAGGAAAGTATCTATGCCAAATTTCATCGAGATCATTTAGCCGTTTAAGCTACAAACTAACATTGAACGTAGAAGCAAGTCAGGACCCCGCAAGGTGGTCTGCAGTCTCTGCCAACCCGTCTATGTTACAGTTGAATTATGTTGTGTTTTTTGATTCGAACTTTATTGATCAATATTATTAACGTTATTTCCTTATTTTATATTTTTCGACTTGAAACTAAAACAACGCACAATGAAAACAACACAAGTACGTTTCGATAAGAAAATCAGTTTATTGTTTTTGCTTGTTATGGATTCATTTCGGTTTGAGTAACATTTGGCTTTATATGTGTTACTTAACAAGCTGTTCCCCTGCGGCATCCGCATGACATTATGAATTTTTTTTTATTGTTTACATTTGTCAAACTATCAAATAGCAAATGTCAAAATGACATGATGTTGGCAGCAACTTATGGTCTCTTTCTCCCCATTAGGGTTTTTATCCAAAATATTTACCCCTTAAGTTTAATGGCGTTAAAATATATAGCCTAAACGTGACGCAAGTGTAGGGCTTTTTATTAAAAAAAGAATTATTCAAAATATCCTGTTATTGCTGATATCTTAGGCAACAAAGAAGTTTTTTTTTTAATATAAGGTGGCAAAAGAGCAAGCGGCCACCTAAATTCACCGAAATGGAAAGCGACCGATGCCCATAAACATCCGGAATTGAAGATGCGTTGCCTACCCTTATCTGACGGAGGAGGCGCACATAAAAGGGGACATTTACCTTTCCTATGCGTCTCCTTCATCGTCAAATCCACTTTTCCTTCCCATCATTTCCTCTTAAGAAAATGATAGAAAGGGAAAGGGACTAAAATTAGGCACCACACTCATCAGACGAAACGCGGTATTGCTTCCACTTCACGCCTGTTTTCTGTGTGGTCGTGGTATTGCACCGGACGAGCCGGCCCATTCGTGCGCAGATGTTAAAGTGGGCTCTACCACTGTAGAAGTGTACCAGTGAGTGTTTACGCTTTATTATAATAGTATAGATAAGTATAGATATTGACCGTGACCTTTAAATATTTAGGGTGGATTTTCCAGATAGCATAGCACTAGTACCCAAAGCGATAAACTTCTTTAATTCAATTTCTATTATCTGAAATAAAAAAAAAAATTACACATGTCTATGATTCAGAGCGTTTATTTGGCTTTTACATTGTTTTCGAATGAGGGATTTTAGGCAATCTTAACTAATATTATAAATGCGAAAGTTTAGATGGATGGATGGATGTTTGTTAGTAGTTTGTAGCCTAAACGGCTAAAAGGATCTCGATGAAATTCGGTAGAACACTTAGGCTACTCACTTTTGTTTTCTTTAATTCCACTCAGACGAAGTCGTGAGCGAAAGCTAGTACATAATATTTTGCTCAAGTAATACTGGTATGTTTTACTACTTTCTCTATGAATATAATCTCAACTAGATGCATGGATACAATATTTTGGGCACGTCTAAATGGATTAAGAAAAATGTATGAAGTAGGTAAATATAAGGATCCCTGCGATAGAGACTGCAACCATTAATCCGAAAATCAATATTATTTCATAACACATCTATGACCGCATTTATTTTTCACCAAAAAAACACGTTGATACGTAAAGGTTCATAACCCCTAATCAATAGAATAACATTTAAAAAATATGGATAAGACCGTCGAATCGAAAAGCAACACATGCAAAAGACTCCGTCAATATTTTCTTACATGAGCCGTTATGTTTACCGATACAGTTTTACTCAAAAACAAACATAACGGGAAAATACGTTATCTTCATGTTGCTATTTTTACAATTCAAATATTATATTCTTCATGTATAACTGTTACCGTAAAATAAACTATGTCACTGGTAAATCCACATCGCCGTTTTCTAGATTGCGTAATATTTATTTAAACACGTAATAAGACAGTAAAAATTTAAGACATAACTGTAATATTTTCATTCAATATTATAACAAATTCTTCATTGGAGAGTTATTTCAATGATGTTAGCTAACAATAACCCGTGGGAACTCTAGGATGTATCTAGAAATAAGTTAATTAAAGTAAAAATAAATACTGGTATGTTACATGAAAATATCCTTCATGCTATTTATATTACTATAACAGAAACTTTTTATAACATTTACATACACATAAGCTAATTATCCTGGAGTTTATTTAACCGTGGGTATCTAGAGACGGAAGGTCCATACAAAGACATTATTATTCCTCTCATTCTCTCTAGAAAAAACTGAGATAAGAATGTGTTTAATAATGTTTTGCCTATTTTTAGTTTACTTCCGCATCCCATTCTATCCATACAAGAAATATGGGAGTGAAGTGAGTTTGTCGGGAGATAGGACGCATAGAAGAAATATCACATTTCTGTGCGGCCCGTGGTGTTTTGTCTACAAATGCGGATGTCTATAGGCAGCGTCGCTTCGCTTCTTTGGCGAATTCCGATTTCTGCTTGCTCGTTTGTCAGTTGCAGTTCCCCATTAAAATTATAGAGTAAATTACAAAATTCGTCTCGTCTACCTTAATAAAACAATACTAATGATCGTCCGTGACTTTCACCTGCCCTTGTGTCGGATGTACACAAGGACAAACGAACCTCAATTATTATATACTCATATTATTTCGATATGATCATTAACTTTACGTGTAGATAATAACTTAATACCAGTTATGCAAGCTACATATACTAATAGTTACTGTAAATTTATTTCTATACATTTTGATTAACTTACGGCCATATACAAGTAGGACATAAAACACGTACTCTATCATACTTCAAACTAATATTAGCTTTTGCCCGCGACTCAGTCCGCGACAAATAAAAAAAAAACAAAAGTGAGTAGCCTGTGTTCTACCAGACTATCGTCTACATCAATACCAAATTTCATCGAAATTCGTTCAGCTGTTTAGACTACAAACTCTAACAAACATCCATCCAAATAAACTTTCGCATTTATAATATTATTTTAACTGAAACGAAAGTTTAGAAGGATGAATGTTAGTGACTACAAATCTCCAAAATGGATCTAGACAAAATTTTATCGAGATACAGAATACAGTCTGAAAGAACCTATAGCTAAGTTATTTTTTATTTCAGCGAGAACAAAGTCTCTGGCAGAAGCATTTTATCAGAAAAATTATCGACTTTTCACAAATGCAGTGTGCGGAAAAAACATTTGTGCTTTACTGGAACTATGTACTGTGAGTTCTGTCCTTGTAACAGAACGTAGACTTATTAATAATTCAACAGCAAATTTTACTCAAGTCGCCGTGAAGTTGGTCTTGACAAACTTCGGATACGCTTCAATATGTAACAAGCATTCTTTGTCAAAATGTTTTGTTGTGTACATTACACGGTTTTGCCAAACAATACTTCGATGTACAAAAGAGAAATTAACAATTTACTATCTGTGACATAGCATTGGTAATTTCAATATTTAAACTTTGGTGTTTTAGGTTAAATTACAATTACAAGTTAATCCATTTGATATATTGATATCTTGTAATTTTTTTGGCAATATCCTAAGTGTTATTGTAAAATCCAATTAACATCCGATCAAATTAAAATCCAACAAAACTTTATCTATAGGAATTGATAAATTCTAAATAAAAACTGTGCGTGTATGTGCGTTTATACAATCCAAAAAATATTATTATTATTAACTCAGTACGTAATATGTATTATCTATACTATTATAATAAAGCGTAATCACACACTTCCTTGTTGCCTAAGATCTCAGCAATTACAGCATACTTTTGAATAATTCTCTTTTTTTAATAAAAAGCCCTACACTTACGTCTCGCTTTAGGCTATATATTTTCACGCCATTAAACTTAGGGGGTAAATATTTTGGATAAAAACCCTAATGTGGGAAAGAGACCATAAATTGCTGCCAACATCAAGGAAGCAAGGTTGACAAGCATGGTTTCTAATTTTGACATTTGCAATTGATAATTTGACACATGTAAACAATATAACATTTTTTTCATAATTTTATGCGGATGAAGTCGCACGGGAACAGCTAGTTACTAATAAGAATTACCTAACGTTTATCGTTGAAATTATGTATTTCTAAATAATTGTTTAAAAATATACACAGCAGCATTTAAAGTTAATTAAACATCTTGTTTTAAACAAACGTTGCCTCGTTAAATTTCAATAAAATCAGCTTCAGCGATTAATCAATTAGTGTTATTACTAAAATATAGGATTTTTAAAAAAAAAGGACGTGAGAAACAAAGATCCTTCACATTTTTTAATCGTACTTATTATACTAATATGATAAATGCGAAAGTTTAGATGGATGGATTGAAGTTTGTAGCCTCAACGACTATACGAATTTTGATGAAATTTTGTACAGATGTTTGTGTTTTTTATTCCACTCGGACGCAGTCGCGGTCAAAAGAAAAATAAATAAACGGACGTAAAAAGATATATTTTTAAAATTGTAAGACAATTTAACATCCATACTAATATTATAAAGAGAAAAGATTTTTATTTTTGTATGTATAAAAATAAATCGAAAACTACTGGGCTGATTTTAAAAAATCTTTCACCAATAAAAACCTATGTTATCATTGAGTAACAATTTTTTTACCGTTTTGTTAATTCCAAGATGGAAAAGTCGCGAGCGACAGCTAGTCTATATCTATTCTATACTATTATAATAAAGCGTAAACACACACTTCTTTGTTGCCTAAGATATCAGCACCTGCACCATATTTTTAAATAATTCTTTTTTAATAAATAGTCTTACACTTACGTCACGCTTTAGGCTATATATCTTCACGCCATTAAACTTAGGGGTAAACATTTTGGATAAAGACCCTAATGTGGGAAAGGGACCATAAGTTGCTGCCAACATCAATGAAGCAAGATTGCTAAGGTTTGTCATGTCATGTCAATTTGACTTTTGCTATTGGTAATTTGACAAATGTAAACAATGAAATAAAATTTCCTTAATTTCCTGCGGGTGAAGCACGGGAACAGCTAGTATCATATAATCTTAGACGTGTTAACGTACAACGTAACTTCAGGTTCAGGCCTTGATGGCTAAAGTGTTCTAGGTGGACCTGAATCAAGACAGGTCAATATCTCTATAGATTTCAGTACACACTGGAGGTCATTTAATATTTACACATTCAATGTCAATGTCTTTCAACCAAAGATCGTTGCACTTGAATTATGTAATGTTTGAAAATATTACGAATGTTTACAAAATTAGGTAAACAGAGACGCTACAATTCACCGTTTGAATCAAACGGATTTTCAAAGTAACATTGAATGAATATTGACTAAAATGCGTCACTTAGGCTGCGTATTGAATTATTTACGACCCATTCCGACATCCTGACAATTTAGGGCATATTTATTACGAGTGTTCATGCATAAAAAGTTTAGAGTAATTTATGTTGAAAAGATTTGTATTTTTGTATGTTGGAATAACTCAAAAACTATTGGGCCGTTTTAAATATTTTTTTACCATTAAAATGCTACGTTATCACTGAGTAACATAGAAGGGCGGAACCAGCTTTGACACCAGGGGGGGTCACATAGTCGTGGTCGAGTCAAGAGCTTGACAAATTAAGTTTATTTTGTTAAGCTTTTGACCAACCATATCAGGGGTGGTCATTACCCCCATGACCCCCCCCCTGGATTCACCGTTGGTAACATAGGCTATATTTTTTAATTTCACGCAAAGTCGCGAGCAACAGCTACTTTGACATAATAGTACATGTACTATATATGGAATAAAAAATTCAAAACAAATTATGTTTTTATTATGACCTCAACTCATTTTAGCGGATTTAGGATTTTAGCTTTGTCATTTCGGTGGATTCAGGTGGCCACTTACGCATATGCTTGTCAAGTCTGTTGTTCCTTTAGATCAAAGGTAAAATTGTCTCCTACCTTAGCGGTGAGATGACAAGGTATGTGACGACAATCCACACAAAGAGTAGTATCACAGCAACCCGCTTCCATTTTGCCAGGTACATCATCAAGTAGTCATTGACACTTGTATGGCCGATGAGGGTCTGCTTCATGATAACCAGCACATTATTGCATCAGTATCTACACCTGGAACAATATTTTTGAATTCAAATGATTTTTAGTATAATAAATTGGTCAAAATTCTCCCGATGGTGAAAATTCCATTTAATTATACAATAGGTATATTTGATAGGAAATGCCACTCTTCTATGTAACAAATGTAGATACTTTGAACTTTAAGATTGAGACCCGAAGGTTGAATATTGTTTTAAACTAAGACATAAACTATTGAGTAAATTCAGAAACAACCCATTTCAAGTCAATTTAATAATCCCATTGGTCAAAAAATCAGATGGTTTTTACAAATTCTTTTGTCAGAATTAGATGTGTACTGAATTTCACACATAATATATGAGAACAGGGTCAAATATAATTTATTGAATATTATATAGCAAATAAAATCTTACTAACATAAATGTAAAAGTTTAGATGGATAGATGTTTGTAGTATATAGCCTACACTGCTGAATAGATCTCTATGAAATATGGCATAGATGTAAGGCAGTCTGGAAGAATACATAGACTGATTCCTTTTTTTTTAATCCCAATACAAACTCAAACAATCAGCAAATGGTCTCAAAAAACAGCAAATTCATTTACAATTCTCATTAATAGCTGATAACAAATGACTGATTTAATTAACCATAACAACTAGTGCAGGCATAAAAATGAAATGTTTATCACATGTATTTACAGTTTTCCACAATTTATAACTAGCTTTTGCTTGTAGCTTTGTCTGTACAGAATAAAAAATAATAGTAAAAGTTGCCTATTATACTTGGTAATAGCTTTCTAATGATGAAAATTTGAAATTAATCTCATTGTTAAGTTTATTTAGTACATATAAAATACAGATATACATATCTCAACTAATATGTCTCAATAAATTGAGGATATCATGTCTTTGAGCAGAGAAAACCTATGTTAATTTTACCCTTAACACTCAAACAGCCAAAAGCTCAAAATGTTTTTTTTTTCAATTAATTTTCAAAACGAATGAACTTTTTATATAGTACTACAAAAAGGGGTGTATCTACAAAAATCAATGAAATTTAGCATGATGTATTAGAAAATAGATTTTATATAAAAAAATTTATTTATCCCAGATGACCAAAATTTATATCTTTATAATTTCATCCCCCTTGTGCAAGTAATTTTTGTAAATAGAAACACACTATGTTCTTGAATATAGACCTATGTGAACACTCAATGTAACCCTACGATATCAGATACTAACTCGCTCAGTAAGCCCGGATACCGACAATTTAGATCAAATCTTTGTAATAGAACACAGAATACAATTCATACCCCACATCGAACTATATTATTTACATATATAAAAATCATAGGTGACGAAATATAAAACACACAAAAACAACGCTATTAAGGTAGGCACGTTAGTTTTAGTTAAAATAAAAATGTGATTAAATGAAATCGAAAAACAACTTACCTCTTAATCGCAAATTGCAATGTATAAGTTCACAAATTTTACAAAATTAATGAATTAAATCTCAATGGTAATCTGCGGTCAGCAATAAGGTTTTACCTATTTTTAATATAAGGATATAACTGTAAAAACTAAAAACGGTCAAACGCAGTACTTATTGAGCAACTATTGAATATTGGACAGAGAAAATATTCGATTTAATTCACTGACAGCACAAAATGACAATTCATAGTAAATTCGCAGAGGCAATAATGTAGAGCCATGATAATGCACGACCAAATAATCCGTGTACAAGCAATGGGTTTTTACGGTTATATCCTCTTTGGTTAACATTAACATTATCGGTTTTTAAAGACTTGTAGTAATTTTTACGTTTTTCTTAAAAAAAAAACGACTTATGGTGGAATTTTTGTGTATGTTTTGTTTTGGGAAACTAATATACGGTTTACACTTGGCCAGTACAGTTAGACAATCGCAGGCTAGGCGGGGATTGTATGGAATCATTAGTGCTCAGCGCTGGTTAGTATTTTGACTATGTCAGTTGAATGTCAGTCCAGTTTCACTGTCCTCTCCATAAATATCTATGGGGGAACCCCGGAATACCTGGCAACTCGCGTTTGTTAATAAATTGATTTATTGTCTTTTTAGAATTGGTTCGACCGTTACCTGTCAAAATCTCACAGTGATAAGATACTTTTATATTATTATTTGAATTGAAAAAATGCCGAAGAAAGCACCCAGAAACGCCTTTTACTTTTACATGCTTGATTTTAAGAAAGAACAACTTGAAAAGGGAATAAATTATGCAAATTTGGGTGAAATTGCAGAAGCTGCCGGTCCCTCCTGGAAGGTAATGTATATTCATTTTTGTATAATGTAACGTATTTCATTATTATTAAATTTAGGAATAATGATCTTAATCTATATCTTGTAATTCAAATACAGAATTATTCACTTCACTATAAAATACCTACATGACATCTGGTTTATTGGTAAAATCATCAAATCATCATGTATCCTTATGTTTATTTTGCATATACCATACATACAAATGTGAATAATATACCATCATTATTATGTTGTAATGTTTTTATAGTCCAAAGAAGCTTCCTATGTATATTTAATTTATTTCTTGAAAAAGCAAATTGCCACAATAAGATTCAATACATTGGGAAAAAGAGATACAAAGAAAATAGAATTTCATATGGTTTAAACACTTCAATATTTGTTTAATCAAAATTTATGTTTCTTTAAAATAACAAATAACAATTGGGCACTATCCTCACCCTCTGACTTGTAAGGCACCTAACCAAAACTACTAAAAATTAAATTATTTTTCTACTAACAATGCTGATTATTTTCAATAAAGTTTACACTCAAAGGTAAACATGAAATTGTGATCTTAAGTTAGAGAATATAGTTTCCGAGTTACATGTTATATTAGACTGCTACCCCACCCCGAGCACATGGTTGGCTTGTGAACTGTAAGCATTTTCTTAAATAAGTAAAGTGGTTGACTATGGCCTAGTCACCTCTTAGTTAGGGTATTCTCTGAGCCCCTCGGTGGGGATGTATAATGAGCTGATGATGATGTTGATGGTGAAAACTAATGATTTCTTATAAACAGGGGGGATATATTCCCAAGGTTGATTTAGATACTTAAATAGATAATTATTCTACAATAATGTCAATTTGGAAATAATTGCCCATAATAAAGGGTTAAAATAATCATCATCAACATCATCTCCTTATCCTACTCCTGTAGGGTCGGCGCAACAGGTTTTTGTCCTCCACATAACTCTATCATACGTCATCTCAGTCATCACTCCCTTTTTGATCATGTCACAATCCATCCATCGCTGCCTAGGTCTACCTCTACCAATAAAGGCTTAAAAGAATCTTAGCAACTAAAAGATGACAAATCTGATTTTATTAGTTGACTTTCAGTTTTTATGTTTGTAATCAGGTGGTGCCAGCTAGTGTCCGCTCAAAGTATGAAGCTATGGCGAAACAAGCTAAACAGAAGAATGGTGCTCCTGTTGCAAAATATACATCCACAGGTAAGTAAACCTTTATGTTTTATTAATTAACTAAAATTCGCCCATTTATTTTAATCTGTAGCATCTAAAATGTTACAATAAATATTGTCAAATCTATTGAAATAGTTGTAATATGTCTCTGTGTAGGATAGAATTCAAGAAAAGCATTTCCATATCGAAAACAGTTACATTTCTCATGATCTAATATATAACCTTTTTCATATGTTAACTATTTCCTATGTCCTAGGTATACCACTATCTCAGATTGAACACCAAGAGAGGGAAATGCGAGAAGCACAAGAATATGAACAAGAAGATATTAAGAACATTGTGACTTATAGCCACATGAAAGGAAGTAAGTTACAATTACAATTTTAATACATTGTACGAATACTGCCAGCCGATAATCTATGTTCCTCCTGGGGGGGGATGATCCAGGGGGAAGGAAAACAATAAGGAGGCTAGTATTAAAAATTTATTCCAAAGAAGTTTAACAAGCTGATAAAATGCTTTATAAAAATTGACTTGAATCTAGTCTCTTAGTCATGGATTGTAATTATGTTTCTTTTACAATTTTCAATACAAGTAGATAGTAGCTTTTGGCCGCTTTGCATAATTAATAAAATACTTTATAGCCTATGTGTTCTTCCAGACTTCTACCTTTTTTGAGATGTAAAGTGACAAATATTCTATCAAATTTTAGCATTTATTTTAGTATGTTTGTTTAAATGTATTGTTGTTTATTTAAGCTTTGCTGACGGATGTTTTTTACGTAATGGATGTGAACTATTACTGCAAAGTCAACGACAGTCATTACCTTATTGGAGAATGTTCAATGCTGCGATTCAGTTTGGCCGGAGGTATTGAGGAGACCTATCATAAGATTATTAACCCAGGTAAGATAGTAACTCTATTTGTTGTTTGTATTGTTTGTCTTTAAAATATCTGGTTACTTATCTTTTGATATAAGTATGTAACAATTCGTTCTTTCATTGTAAAGTTCAATAATTTCTTGTCACATTAAATTATTTCTGTTACAAGGGACAGTTAAATTTCAATATAAAGTGATCCATAACTACATTGAGGTTATTTATAAGATTCATTTTGATTTCTTTCCAAACATTTTTTTTCAATACTGAATTTTAAATGATAATACAAATTAGAAATGTGAAAATCATAAACTGATTCAAAATATCAGCTCACATAACTTTGAATCATTGAGCTATGGCTCAGCAACTAATTAAAGACTCACAGCTCAATGCAATGATATAACTCAATTCATATTAATTAAGCTGATCTTCGAATCAGTTCGCTGATCTACTTCATCTAGCAAGTGAGCTGATTGGTAGCTCAATTTATTATCTTACTAATGGTTACTAACATTTATTTTCAGGTTTCATACCAACTGGTTATGCAAATGATGTGAAACTCAGTTGTATAGAGAATGGTTTGGAAAGGCCGGATGAAAGTAAACCCCGGAGTGACTATCTAGAGATTCAGGCTCACCTGTTAGATTATTTACAGAAAGGCAACCATAGTAAAGTTGTACGGCCAATATTTACGATGCCTGAAAAAGTGACGCCTATTCGGGATTTCTTCAGACAACTGTGTAGCCGGAGTTGTGAGTAAAATGTGTTTTTTACAATGAAACTTGTGTGTGTGTGTATGTAACACTTGTGTGGACAATGTTTTGATAGTTTAAAAACTGAATAATGCTTTTTAATACAATGTAGATTCAAAAGTATAGTGAAATAGAGCTATCTTTTTGTTGATTTAAGGCTTTTCCCTGTATTACTTTTATAGATAATTGGCATAAAAAAAAGGTAGATGTCATAATTTCAATATGAACTACTTCAATGTGAATTAGTTTTAAAAATTAAAAAAAAAAAACTTAATAACTGACAAGTTTTTGTTAAAATTATCAATTTGAGTCTCTTATGATAGTAATTATGTTTGTTTTGCGCATTTCTTTAAAACTTTCAATTAGAACATTTGTAGTGGGATTAAAAAATCCTCTTTGTAATGATAATTCTTGTTTATTTCCAGCGGAGGATGATTCAGTATACCGTATATACAGGCTGGATACTCTGTTTTACAACTTGATCAATTCAGTAAAGACAAGAACTGACGAAGGCTTCCCGAAGGAGTCTCTGGCACTGACACAACTCCGAAAGGATCTTTTCAAGTATACACTAGGACTGGGATGTGAGGTACATCTTAATGAATATTATAAACTAGCTGTTCCGGTGCGGCTTCATCCGCATGAATTTATAAAAATCTAATTGTCAAATTCTTAATTGCAAATTGCTTCCTTAATGTTGCAAACCTTGCTTCCTTAATGCTGGCAGCTTGTAGTTAATGGTCTTTTTCCTGTAGGAAGGTTATTTTCCAATTTATTTGCTTCCTAAGTTTAATAGCATGAAAATATATAGCCTAAAGCGTGTCGTAAGTGTAGGGCTTTTTATTAAAGAATGAATTATTCAAAAATATGCTGTGATTGCAGACATCCTGTGCTACAAAATATTGTGTGTTTACGCTTTATTATATTAGTATAGATAAATAATAATTACAAAGCTATTAGATCAGTTGTGGCAAACATTTTTGCTTAGAGGTGCCATCTTTTTAAATAAATATGTTTAACGCGATCTTAGATATGCCAGCAAAGAAAAAGTACACGTGTAAAAATATTGTTCACTGTCTCGTCTATATATTATTTGAATGTCTTCTTTGTGGACATTTCATCATCATCACCAGCTCACTATATGTCCCTCCCATAGGCCTTAGTCAACTATGCTGGCCCACTGTGGATTGACTTCACACATATCTTTGAATTTCTTCGCCGATATGTGCAGGCATCACGATGTTTTCCTTCACCGTAAGAACGTCGGGTAAATTATGTACATATGAATATTCGAAAAATCGAAAATTACATTGGTGCGGCGGGATTCGAACCCAAGACCTGTAGATTACAAGTCAAGTGCTTAAACCACTGAACCACCGACGCTCAATTGACTGATGTAAATTAGTTCGTGTATTGCAGTACCACGAGGGGACGGAGAAGACAGTGGAGTGCAGCTCGTACCGCATCAAGTGCTGGTCCTTCACGGTGCTGGACGGCTGCTGCGCGCTGGCTGGCGTGGAGCCGGTGCCCGGCAGGCATGTGCCGCATGGCTGTGATATTGAAGTAAGTCATACTAGCTGTCGCCCGTGACTTCGTCAACTGAAGTAAGTAGCCTATTCTTCCAGACTGTCTACATCTATGCTGAATTTTATTAAGATCCGTCCAGCCGTTTAGGCTACAAATTCTAACATCCATTTATCTACATTTTTGCATTTATAATATTAGTAAGATATGTCAATTTCACCTAAATCTTCTTAATATTACAAATGGATGGATGGATGTTTGTTAGAGTTTTTTTGCATAAACTTCTAAAAGGATCTCGATGAAATTTAGAATAGATGCGAGGATAGTCCGGAAGAACATAGGCTATTTTAAAAAAAAATACTTAATACCCTGTGTTCTTTAAGGCTATGTTCTTTGTCAATTTTCAGTAAGATTCTGTTGAGTTGTTCTGAAATTATGTAACAATTATCCTTATAAACTTTACCTCTTGTAATATTAAAAAAACTGAATTTCAACAAAAATGTGTATATCATAATATTTGAAATGGATATATAATATAGAATTATTGTTGCAGGGTATATACGCTCTCCAGGAGCAGAAGAGGGGCCGCTTGCCGCCCAGCGTTGCAGGGTTTGCGGTAAATATTCATTTATATGTTACTAGTTTTCGCCCGCGACTCCGTGTAGAATTAAAGTAAACAAAAGCAAGTAGCCTATGTTCTTCCAGACTATTCTCTATGTCTACACCAAATTTCATCGAAATCCTTTCAGTCGTTTATGCTACAAACTAACATCCATCCACTTTCTTTCACATTTATATTAGTATGATAGTATGATTTTTCACCAAAGTACTCCAAATTATCGTAAATTAAGGGTGTCAGACAATAGTCAATGTCTGTCTACTGCGGGTATACTTCTTACATAATCTTTGAATTTCTTCATAGATGGCTTAAAACAATTTTTTTCTTTCATTTGTGAACTATAATTTTTAACTAAAAAAAAAATCTTAAAGGTTTTTTATTTTATTAATAACTAGCCTTAGTCTGCGATTATGTCTGCTGGGAATTAAAAGACACAAAAATAAGCCTATGTGTTCTTCAAGACTGTCCTTTACATCTGCAAAATTTAATCAAGACAAGACAAGTTTAGGCTATAAACTGTCAAACATCCAATTATCCAAACTTCAGTATTTATAATATTAGTAAAATTATCAAAATACTAATATTAATAATTAATAATTGTTACAGGAACCATCTTCATCAAATACTTCCACAGTGAATGAATCACTCCTCGACTCCACTACCAGCAGTGTCACCGAAGGAGGAGGTGAGAGAAATTACTTATTACCACTTTTCAAAAGTAGAGATATATAAAATATATATCCTATGTCATTTGGTACTAAATAGGCTTTTTATCGGTAAAAAAAATAAAAAAACACTCCAGTAGTTTTAGAGTTTATTAAGCACAAATAAAAATGATTTTTTGTTGCGAATGTTAATTTTTTTATGATTATCTTGATTTTTTTAAAAAATTTATAGCTTTTGTCTGAATAAGTCTTAGAATAGTATATAGAATATTATTTATTTCCAATATTCTATGTTTAATGTGTTTTTTTTTATAATTTTTCAGCTAGGAAAAAAGAAAAGAGAGTTCATGTGCCATTGCGGATGCCGAAGACAGATTGTAAGTATTTTAAGTTATAATAATATGAAAATAACTAGCTTTAGCCCGCGACTCCGTCCGCGTGGAATTAAAAAAAAAACAAGTGAGTAGCCTATGTTTTCTGCCAGACTATCCTCTACTTCTATGATAAATTTCATCAAGATCCATCCATTCTTCAAACTTTCGCATTTATAATATCAGTAAGATATATTTACTTTAAATGTAATTTTATTGACTTCAAATTCAATATTTAATAAAAACTTAGTTAATTATACTTATGACTTAAATATATGTATTTTTTAATATGTATTATAAGCAAATCTATACTAAGGAAATCTCAAAGTGACTTTCCCGATGATAGATTTATAGGTTTTTTCATTATCTTTTTTATAGATTCTCACATGATCCGAGCAGCGCCCGCTCTCACAGAGTCAAACTTTCCCAGTTTAGTTGCAGGACATGGCAGAGGTAAGAAATTTATTTATTTACTAACTATCGGGATTTTCCGTCCGCGTGGAATTAAAAAAAAAAGTTCGATAGTGGTAGAGCCCGCTTTAACATCTTAGCACGAATGGCCGACTCGCCTAGTAATACCACGACCACACACAAGATAGGCGTGAAGTGGAAGCAATTCCGCGTTTCGTCTGATGAGTGTGGTGCCGAAGGCCTAATTTAAGTCCCTTTCTCCTTACCACCCTTTTCTTATAAGGAGAGGATGGGAAGGGGAAGTGCATTTGACGGTGGAGGAGATGCATAGAAAGGGGAAGTGTCCTCTCTATGTGCGTCTTCTTCTCCGTCAGATAAGGGTAAGCAACGCATCCGCTACTGCGGATGTTTATGGGCAGCGGTCTCTTCGCCATATTGGCGAAATCAGGTGGCCGGTTGCTCGTTTGCCACCTCATGTTATAAAAAAAAGTAGCCTATGTTTTTTTCTAGACTATGCTCTACATCAAACAAACAACAAACATCTAAACTTTCGCATTTATAAACTTAGTAAGAAGTAAGATATAAATAAGATAACCAAATGGATTGTTGTTTTTTTTTTCGTTTTAAATTAATTTTTTTTTCGCCAGCTATAATCAGACATATCAATTTTGTTCAGTTTAGTAAACTGTTGTAACTACATGGAATATAAAGATTTTTTTCTTTCTATTTTTAAAAACTAATCTGTGTTCTTCCAGACTTTGCCTTACATTTTTGTCAAATCTAATTGAGTTCTGTTGAGCAATAATGGAGCAAAACATCCATCCATCCAAACTGTATTAATAAAGATGGTATATTTCAGGTCGCGGCAGCCTCTCCAACAGTATGAACCGGCTCAAGCTTGATAATTAAATATACTTGGAAAGAAGAAGAAGATACTTCAGAAGAATATACTCTAAATCTTCTTTCGTGATTCTTTTGGTGAAACAGACTAAATATACGACTTTATAGTGTTTAAAAAATGAACCTGGTATTATTTGGACCAGTTTGTGAAGTGTTAGTGATATTAGTGTTATATAAATGTGGGCTCATAAAGATTATATATGTAAGTATAATTATATTTTTATATTTATAGATTGCATATAGTTATTTGCGAAAGCGGAACGAAATAGAAACGAACTCGATTTTAAACAAACTATGATATCTAGGTTTAAAAATTTAAATTTATTGTGATTTCTTTGTTAAATATTCACTTTTTTTTCGTATTTTTTGCTTCGATTCCGGTCCGCTTTCGCGGTTATGTGTTGTTTTTTTCTTATTCTTAGTAATTGACGAACATAGCAATTTGATTGTTATGCTTTATGACAGTTAACTTTGGCTTAGTTGTTAACTTAGGGTAGTCTTTGAGTCCCTTAATGGAGACATAGTAAGCTAATATTTCCATTAAAAACAATTACCGTTATTATGGGAATTTTGCAATAAGTATATTGTGTCATAAGTGTAGGGTTTATTTTATCTTACTAATATTATAAACTCGAAAGTTTAGATGGATGAATAGACTTTACAGTTTGTTGCCTACATGACTAAACCGATTTCGATTAAATTTGGTATAGATGTGGACGATGGTCTAGAAGGCTACTAAGGCACATAGACTCACTTTTGATTTTTTTAATCCCACGCGGATGGAGTCGCGGGCGAAAGCTAGTTATAAATATGCTTAAAAAATGTACAATGATTGCTGACATCCTACATAACAAAGAAGTGTTAAACACAAAAACACTCTTTACTATCTTACTAATATTATAAATGTGAAAGTTTAGATAGATGGATGTTTGTTAGAGTTTGTAGCCTAAACAGCTAAACGGATCTCAATGAAATTTGGCATACATGTAGAAGATAGTCTGGAAGAACACATTGGTTACTTGGTTTTGTTTTTTTTTAATACCACGCGGACGGATTCGCGGTCAAAAGCTAGTATTAATATAAATAGATTAGTTATAAAACAAGTAAGCTAAAGAAATTCTGATAATGTTCTTTAAGAGACCAAATACTAAAAAATCTTACTAATGTTATAAATGCGAAAGGTTAGGTTGGATGTTTGTTAGAGTTTGTAGCCTAAACTGCTGAACTGATGTTAATGAAATTTTGCACAAATGTAGAGGATAGTCTGGAAGAACATAGGGTACACACTTTGTTTTTTTTTTAATTTCACGGAGACAGATTCACGGTCAAATGCTGTATTTAATACATATGTCATGGCAATCTATGGTCAGTCTAAGTAACAAAAAATGTTTAGTAAATTATATGCAATCTATAAAAATATACATCTAAAGTTAATTCATAAGTTCTGTTGACCTCATTTAAGTTTCTAAATGATTGTAATTAAACTTTCATGTGATTTAATTCACTATTCTTTTTTCTAAAGCTGTTTTTGAAACGGTTTCTTTAGTGTATAAGTTGTTAAGTGATGTTTTTGTAATCTGTCGTTTTTTGACATTTGTCATGTAATTGTAAGACATTGTTTTTTAATTATAATCTTTGTTGTGGTAAAGCCTACCTCTATTGTTTAGTTTTTTTTAATTAAAAATATTGAAATTTTTTTTTAGGTTATAACACTTGATATTCCTCTATCAATGTTAATATTATAAGAATAAGCCAAAATATAGATAATAACATGTAATAGACTTTTTTTTAACCCAGTTCCTGAAATAATTATATTATAGAGAAATTTATTTTATTTATTTATTGATTTAAAGTCACTCAGCACATGAGCTGATCTTCCGTGGCCGTTTGAAAATAGATAGCACTAACTAATACATTTTATAAGTACAGAATGATATACATAATAACAAACTCCTCCTTCATTACAGAAACAAGTCATTCTCGATAAAACATTGACAGAGAATATCTTAGATTACAAACAAAAATTCCAAGGAGTATTTCAACACTTCCATTCTGAAAAGATAGTTTTTGTCCACTTGCTTATATGATTGAAAATTACATTCTTTTGCTGACTGTATACCAACAAATCAGTTGTTAAATAAACTAGTTTAATGTAGTAAACCATTACAATAGAACCTCAATAACTCAAACCTCGCTAACATAAAACCTCTATAACTTCAAAAAATAATGTGTTCCCTTCCCATCAGAGCCCTAAACCTCTTTAACATAGACCCTTGATAACTTAAAACCTCTATAACTTAATATTGTGTTTCCCTTGGGCTTTAACCTCTACTGTATTACTAAATTATACATAAAAAGAATTATATGTTTTTTAATTTCCAATTTAATCTTTTTCTGGCAATAGAAAAGGAAAGGATATGAATAAGAAAAAGTCTCAAATTATTATTTACTCGTTTTACTCTAGAAATGGGAAGGCTTTGAAAAGATAACATGTTAAATTATTTTACACTCTGTACGTGTTCTTCTTTCGAATTCTCATTGACTGTTTCAAGCTTGATCTTCTCTTCGTTCTTGTCATCTTCTGTGACATCAGAGTCCGGTTCTTGAGGAGTTTCAATGTCTTTTATGATAGTGGTCTCTGGTGTCATTTTTGTCACAGAATATAAAGTTATGTGTCCATTCTGCTCGCTGAGTTCCTCTTTGATGTCAACTATAGCACTTCTGACGAGAAGTATGACATAACACTGGAATACTGGAAAGGTAAAAAGCTTACTTTTAACATCGCCATATCTATTCTTTAGATGTACTTATTTTTTTTTTCTATAATAATAAATTGAATTTGACGAGAAAAAGTCGTTATTAATGGTTACTGAAAACAGCCATATTGTAGTCTGAGAATTTCTCAAATTCCATACTTAGGGACTAACTTAAGCACCAATTATTGATTATGAGTGTCAATTGTCTTAGGATTCCACCAATCACTAGGCTACGGCTGTTCATAACTTTTGTATATTCAACACTTACCAAAATTTACAATAATATTGATCTTTGTGAGAAGAGTAACGGCGGCGATGACCATAGAGTAGACGAGTACAGAGGCGACAATCGCCGCCATGCCAAAGTACATATAAGTCCGCAGTAGAACTATGTCTTTCTAAAAACATAGGCAAACTGTTCAAAATTTATTAAAAAAGACATTAGATAAATCATTTTTTTTTTATTACATACACCAATATTATTAAATTAGCCTAGGAGGGGTGGCATTGTCAAAAACCAAGGTCCATTTTATACCGTAATATCACAGTATTCTTACCCGATAGATAGCACACAAAAGCAGCATGTTGAAGGCGAGCTCTGTGCCGTATGCCAGCGTGCCGATCACCTTGGATCCCTCATCGTCCAGGATTACCTCCTGTACCGCCATCAGCGGCGGCGTGATGCCCCCGTCCGCGGTACCCACTAGAGATAACATCTGTAAACGTTAATGTGGACTTACACTGATGAAACAAATATTTTTTAATTGAGTAAAACGACGACATTCTTTTGTACAAGTTTTGCGATAGTAGAAATCCACATTTACAAGACTTCTTAACTGGAACAATTGGGCAAACTTTTTGTTAACTTTTGCAACAAGGTGGGAAAAACTCGTTCTATAATTGAAAAAAAATCTAAGCTTAATTGTTTTTAAACTATACAAAACATTTAATAAGCTAAAAATATATTACAGCGTATTTGACTTAAATCTATGCTCTAAAATTGACCTAACTAAATGCAATTAAAAACTAATATCAGCCTTGTTGAGAATCGAACCGGCAACTACAAACTACTAGTTAAATAATCAACAAATAACTAATTAAATCTAAAAGTTGTAAATCTTACCGATATAAATATGTTAAAATAACCAGTTATTAAGACACCAGTCCGTATCGGCGCGAAACAGCAACAAGTGTCCAATTTAAAGGTGAGTATAGCAGTTTTCACATTATCGTATAATTTCTCCATCTTTCTTCAACAACGAGCACCCACTGGCGCACGGTAACTAAGCGAGTGATATCCCAAATATATGAAAACTCGACATAATAAGGATGCGCCTAATCAAAAGGTCGAATAAAAATTTTAATTGTTACATATGGCTTGTACAATGTCATAATATTGTTCTATTGTAACTATAAAAGCGACTATTTTTAGATCTAGAGAGATACAAACAGTAGGCTTTAACTGAACAACCGTACTGTACAGTTAAAACTTGGCAAAACTGATATCTTCTTATCACGTTTGCGAGAACGTTTTTATAATATCTTCGATTTTTATATTTGTTGGTGTACTTTACGGCCACTAGGGCACTGCATCACGATATGAAAACATCTCAAATGTCCTTGATGGACCCCCCCCCCCCTCTGTACAATAAAACTGATAGTTAAAATTTTCCCTACACACGTAATTTTATTTAAAACGTGTGAGTAAACATAAATAAAACTTCACATTCTCATATAAATCATTTATTCAGTAAATAAATGGTAGCAAAGGTAATTAATTGTTCCTAACTTTTATTTTTTACAAATCGCTCATCCGTCCATATTCAACAAGTAAATATTTTTTTTTTAAATTAAGATAATCCAGAGTACAAAGGTGAAACAAAATGGCCTCTGAATCTGAAGGCCTTTTATAGATTAATTCATTCAGTGTTGTCATTTACAATAAAAAGTGATTTCTGCAGCTGAAAAGCGCCGCCCAAGTAGGGGGTTATCTTAACATCTCACAATGACAAAGGTATCGTAGATGCTGTTATATGTGACTTTTGTTGTAAATAAATGATGAAAGAAATTTATCCCAGTCTGATAGACACGTAGATTAACTAAAAAGTTAAAATTTTATATTCTTTTCATGATGCAGATAAATAAAAATTAAATAAAACGTCATTGAAAATATATTTATTTAACCAAAAATAAAATTATGAAATATGACAATGATACTATCGTAAATATTAAAGCATATGGAATCGATTTAACATATTTTATGTTAATATTTTGCTAATCTTTTTAATAAAAAAATCCCTGTAACAATCTTTTAATAAGAAACAAATATGTAAATAAACGCTTTTATTTAACAAAGTAACCATTACCATAAGAATTTGATTTTTTTTGTAAAAATTAATACAATAACTTCACAAGTAATATTTTATAGGCACATATATTTGATAATTATTCTGTAGATTAAGGGCGTAGCTAACTTAAAACATACTTAGTGTACATTATTGTAAAAGAAACATTTTTTTATTAATTTTCTTTACTTTTTACAGCTTTCTAAGCTTATTAATTTGACAATTTTTCGGTATCCATTTTACAAAAGATATAAATTTTTTAAAACAGTCGACAATAAAAAACACAACACTAACAATTTCTCAACATGCCAAGTTAATTATCGATAGATTTCACATCACTGACAACTGTCAATTTGAAAGCCACTTTTGACGAGTGTTGCCATTTGTTATTTATTTTTTATTATATTGTACTTTAATAATTATAATCAGCCAAGAACATCAAATCTGTTAAGAGATATCGGTTAGTTATGTAAGATGTGTAAAACTTGACAGCTAAAGTAGAAAAGAAACTTTAATAAATTGAAGAATTAGACATTACTGAATAAAATCTTAATTACAAGTAGCTTATCTGTCAGATAAAACTTTAATGTAATAACGGCCTATCCCACCACTGGCTGATAGAGCTTAAAAATGACGTCACTGTCAGATAAGGTAACAAAATCAGATATTTTCATAATTTTAAACGGTGGATTTTTATCAGAAAATTTATAATTTGGTGGGACAGGCCCTTGGTAATTTCAGTATGTACATTGTATTCAGGTTGTAGCTACGCCCTTTGGTCCCTTACTTCATCAAAGCGCGTACAACCGCACCCGGATTTAGTGCTTTTAAATCAGTGTAAGTCTGCCCTGTGCCGACAAAAACTATCGGCTGACCCGTTATATAAGTCATAGATATGGCCGCGCCTACTTTATCATCAATTGTATCGAATTTAGTGAGCACTATCCCGTCTATAACGTGTGGGTCGTTTGTAGCGCTGTGGTCTGCGAGGGCTTGGTTGAATTTGACGAGCTGGTCCACAGCCTCGTTGCCCACGAGGGCTTCTCCGACGAAGAGTACCAGGTCAGGTTGGTTGACGGTGATCAGCTTGGCGAGGGCCCGCATCAGGGGCTCGTTGTCCTGCATCCTGCCCGCCGTGTCCACAAGAACCACGTCTATTTTAGAATCCGCCGCGTAACGGATCGCCTCCATCGCTATACCGGCCGCGTCTTTACCTGAAATCGGTTAAATTATTACTATTAATTTATATTTAGTATACGATAAAATAAATGTCTTGTTAAAATCTACACAATACATAAAAATGTCTTTATATTGTTAAATAACCTAAAAAACCGACCGGCAAGTACTAATAGAGAACAGCGCCATCTATTGACTACGTTGTAAAATACATAGACTGTAAAACTTATGTTTATTTTATAACAATAGATGGAGCTTATAATAATTTTGCAAATCAGAAAGTAACTACGCCTATATCTATACCAATTTTATAAAGAGGAAAGATTTGTATTTTTGTATGAATTGAAATCACTCAAAAACCACCGAGTCGACCAACACCGGACCAATTTCAAAAATTTTCTCACCATTAAAAAACTATTTTACCGGTGAGGAATATAAAATATATTTTTGCTTTTTAATTTTTAAATCATTTATAGTATGCAAATTTTAAAATTTCTTTCACCAATAAATAGCTACGCTATCGAATAAAACGTATAGAGGGTTTTTTTAACTTCATACTGTCAAAGTAACTAGCATTATTGAAATATACATACCATATCCTTTTTCATAGAGATGTACCATACGGCGCGCGTGCGCGGCGTGCGGGTGCAGTGCGTCGAGCCGCCGCACGTGCGTGCGCAGCTGCTCCACCGCGCCCGCACGGAACGTGTCGCACGCCGCTATCAGCACCGACAGATCGTTCTCTAACAACCAGAAGCAGATCTTCGCGAGGTTAGTCGATTTACCTACACCGTTCACCTGGAAATTAAATAAAAGTCAAATGTGAGATAGATGGCGTTGTAAGTTAAGTTTAATTGTCCGATAGATGGCGTTGATTTAAATTTTTTGAATGGTTTATCTAATATTCGGTATGTTTGTATCGTAATTATTTGTATTGTAACTGTTATGTATGTACGCTGTTTGTTTTTTAAATAATAATATTAATTGATTAAATAAGTTAATTTCAGGGGATTTCAAGACAAGTCTTTAATAATGCAATTATAAAATATAAAAGAATATTGACTTCAAGACAAAATTTACCTTCTTTAGATACATTTTTAATAAGAATTCAAAATTTGCTGGTCAATTTTTAATTTTGAAAAAGGGGATATCAAACTGCTATTTGGTTAATAATCGGAGTAATCCAATATTTTTGAAGTTGGTTAAAACTGATTCATGGGTTTTTACATATTTTAATGTAGAATGATCGTATTTACCCCACAAAACGTCATAACGTATGGCCGCCCCTCCTGTTTAGCATGCATACAGTCACGCAAGATGTCCACACGTCGTTTCGGCGACAGGATTTGCACGAGGGACTCCGTCAACGTGGCGCGGACTGTCTTAGCCACGGACTCGAATGTACCGAGAACCTAAAAAAATAATATATGGAATATAAAAGCGCCTGTAAAATTTTACATAGCAAAAACATTGTGACATAATATATTAGCGCCTGTTAATTATTACATAGCAAAATCTCAATACAAAGTTTGCAAAGGGGCCATATCTAAAAAATTTCAACGCAAATTAACAAAATTTTATCTAAATTAAACATTAATGAATGATTTTGTTATAATCAATAAACTTTAGAATTCAACAAATGTAAGCGTATCATTTCCTTACTGTTAATATGTAATGACAGTAAGACATAGTTACAGATGGAAGATTTGAATAAAGATTTTTTTAGAAAATCTTGAATGAAATAAAAAAAACATGTTATTAGAAGCATAATCTGACCTTGCCCTCCAGTTTGGTAGCGACGGAGTCACACAGCTTGTTGGCGATGTCTGCAGCCACGTTTTTACCAATAAGATGGTCTCGCAGCTTGTCCAGTACTGGACGCATTGTTTCTGAAGTCAATGCCTTCGAACCTACTAGACCTGGAAAAAAATTCCATTTAAGAAAGAATATATAAAAAGTTTTGCGGTTATATATTATTTAAAAATTATGAAACGAGAGTACTTTCAATTTTAATATTTGTAAAAGTAATAACACAAAATCTCTACAAAACTGGTTTTATTTAGTTTTAGTTGTTGTAATATTTGTGCAAAAAGTATTAAGTAAATTAAATAAAATTTCTTTAAAAGAATTTATTAATTCTTTGATATTTTACCTTTAAACAAGCTGAACATCCCGCCAGACTTCTTAGCGGTTGGCTGCTCATTTTCCTCTTCATCCTCGCTGCTGCTGTAATCTGACTCCTCCAGGTCCTTGATAGCACCAGCCATTTGACCCACAATCTGGAAAATGGAATATTTTTTATTTATTTCCTATAGAAAAACATAATCCTTTATGTCTTTAACATGCAAAAAGAATTATCTAATTCTATTGTATTGCTAAAGTAGCTAGTAAAAGAAACGCATTATAAATCTTTACTAATATTATAAAGAGGAAAGATTTGTATTTTCGTATGTATTGAAATAACTCAAAAACTACAGAGTCGATTTCAAAAAATCTTTCACCAATGAGCTATGTAATTTATTGGTTTTTAATTTCAGGACACGAAGTCGCGAGCAACAACTGGTATGTCCAAATTGCTTATAACCACATAGTGGGAAACTATACCCAAGAGTGGGCAATTTAGGTAACTGGTGGGTTTTTTAATATTTTTGTTTTGTTTATATTTTTTTTTTGATGGTTATTATTTTTTACCTGTGTATCAGGTATAATATCATTAGGCACAGCATCCTTGTCGGTTGTATACTCGAGGGTGGGCAGATCCCGGGAGCCGCCACCCAGCTCCCACACGCGGGGCTTCTTCACGCGATCCACCGCTTTAGGACTCTTAGGAGACTTTCTATAACAACAACCACATCTGAGATTAGAGACAAATGGATTCTATGAAGGAATATAAATTGAATCACCTAAGACGAGTTCATGGAAGAAGGGTGTTTTGTGGAGGTCAATGTCAAGTAATATATTAGACCAGTATTTCTCTAAATGGGCCACCGTAAACCAAAATTAGAGGTCCAATTTGTATATGAAGACTTTAACTGCTTTTGAACCTTGAAGACATGCCAATAGGTGCATTATGTTAACTACCAAAATTATAAAAATCAACTAAAATAATTAAGAAATACTACTATATTTTTGGATAAAAATTTTCTCAAGGTGAACCAAACCCTCAAATGGTGGTACCGAAACAAGTACTATTTTGAAAGGGGTCCATGACAAAAAAATAATATTTATTAGAGCACCAAATCGCATAATAGAACCCTAAATCATCGTAAGTTACGTGTTCTTTGAGTTCAAAGTCCATTTGATATAACTTAAGTACTGTAACAGGTTTATCAACCTAACCTTCAAGTAAGGCCAAGTACTTATACTCTAGATTGCTTGCTAATGGAATTAAATGAAATCTTATAATGATAAATACTTTTAAACTAAGATAAAAAAGATAAGATACATTAATGTGCAAATTCAGAATAATAGGCAATGTTACTAATATAAATGCAAAAGATTAGGATGGGTGTTTGTTAGTTTATAGCCTTAAAGGCTGGACGAATGTTGATGAAGTTTGGCATAGACGTAAAGCGTAGTCTGGAAGAAAACATAGGATATTTTCTTTTGTTATTTTTTAAATCCACGCGGACAGAGTCGCAGGCGAAAGCTAGTCATAGTATAAATACATAGCCATATTATAACTGAACAGTGTCCAAATAAAGATGCCAAGGCAATATTGATTGATAAAATTATAGTAAAGAAATTCTTATTTCAATATTATAAATGCGAAAATTTAAAAAAACGAATTTTACTATACAATTTCGCAACGGCGTAATGGACCTTGATGTAATTTGTTACATATGTAGAACATACTCTGAAATACATAGGCTACTAAGTTTCTCAAAACCTTGAATCAACGCTAACAAACATCCATCCAAACACGCATTTATAATATTAGTAAGAAATAAGATGAGAAAGAGATTGATGGTGTGAAAGATGACATGATGAAGGGAGTGATGACTGAGATGATGTATAGACGTGGAGGACAAAAACCTGTTGCGCAACTACAGGAGTAGGATAGAGAAGATGATGAAATAAGATAAAACTGTATAAGTCATTGGTACAGTCCTGGCTAGATATAGACAGAAGATGACATATTTGTTAAAGATTGGAGGCGAGGTGAATGGAAAACGATCGATTGCGAAGTGAAAAAATATATTTCTTTTTACATATCTATAGATTGTCATATATCAAAAAAAGAACAAGTCAAAAATAAAAATACAAAAAGTGTTCAATGTCTTAAAAGTTGTATGTTATAACCTTATTTCTTAACAATAGTATTAATGTTAAATGAATTTCAAATTAACTTACTTGATCTCCTTCTTGTTTTTGGAGGCAAGTTTCTGCGCCAACTTAGCTCTGTTAGCCGCAATCACATCATCCTCCTGCTCTGAATACTCCTCCACCTTGCCATTAGTAAGATTCTTTGATTCAACTATTTTTACTGAAATGCAACAGAAAATATTGTCAATTAGCATGTTTATGGAATAACTATCATAGCTTCGCGACTTTCTCCGCATGTTATTATAAATTAGTGCAAAACATAGCCTATGTTACTCAGTGATAGCATTTCAATAGTAAATGAATTTTACAAATTGGCACAGTAATTTTTGAGTTATTGCAATACAAAAAAAATATATAAATCTCTCCTCTTTATTATATTAGTATAGATTTCTTTTATTATTCTAAAGAGGGTGAACTGCTCCTCTCTGGTGATTTATTCATATTTATTCAAGACAGTAATCATTAAAACTTACCGGATTTCTTATTTTTCTCATCTCCTTTCCTCTCTATCATAGATGCAACAGTCTTCTTAGATTTCTGAGAATCCTCAAAGGTTCTCATTTGTTTTGGAATTTTAGCTTGTGACTTGGCTGTAAAATATAATGTAAAGACATAAGAGAAAGTAAATAATTGACAGTGAGGTATACTTCTTTTGATATGTAAAATTTCCAAGTTAGATGTTATTTACTGTAAGTTTGGATTGATGTATGGATGTTACTAAGATACTCTAGATTAGATCAGGATAAATTTGGATTGGATATCAGTGTTAGAAGCAAAGACCCACTTTTTTACACTATAGATTATTCTAGGTGTTTACTCATTTTTTGTTAATTTCACGTAGATTCGGTCCCGAAGAATAGTTAAACTTACCCCATTTCTCACACTCTTTGAGGACCTTGTCAAAGCACATTTTGAACTCATAGTCAGAGTTATAACGACCAGTCTGCAGCTCATTTTTGTACTTGTCTCTAAACTCCAAGTGAACATCGTTCAAGAACTTATCCACGTACGACAACTGCAGTATACGCTGATACGCTACCACGAACACTAATTCAAACTCATTATCGAGTTTATATTGTAATGTTAATGAATTATGATTAAATGTATTGTTCCCTGTTCTCTCCTGCAAATAAAAAATTGTAAAGTAAAGAGAGATCTTAGTTAATAATTTTATTGAAGGGCTTCTGAGAACTTACTTGCAAAATTACACTTCGTATTAGAGCGTTTACGGATGGCGAGAATATATCGCTGGTACTCTGGAAACACCATAGCACTATACCACCTTTACTGAAGATGCTGAATAAGTCGAGCATTTTGGATAAGTATCGTAAAGTTATTTGTAAGTTGTAACAGATTGCTAAGTAGCTACGTAGTATGAGTTGGTGCAATATGCAAATTGCAAAATGTCAAACGAGTTATGACTTGTGACGAATGACGTTAACATTTGTGTTGCTTGTATGAAGTGCAGTGACTCCTGTGCTGTAAATTAAATACATTGATTGATGAAGCACTTACTATTTTAACATTTAGGTAAAATGGTATTTTTAAAAAAAATTGTATCGCCTATATTATTATAATAAGTTTGATTTGACTTTACTGTAATAAACATTTTATTTTTTCAAAATTCTTGTCTATACCCAAATCCAATGCTATTTTGTTTTAGTTTTCCTGATTTTTGCTATCAATATCTTCAACAACCAATCATAATCTAGAATCATCGTAGCCTCAACTCCTTATTGGTTATAAATGCAATACGCAATTTACATTATACAGTGAGAGCAGAGTATAGTGAATTGCCTATGGTGGATGGACAAAACGAAACGAATTTGTCAAATCATCCCAGCTTACAAAAAGAATTTAGTTTGTAACAAGAAAAAGGGATCGCTGTGTATTCGAAAAAGTTAAAACAGAAATTAAACCAAAATGAATATCACATCAGCTGCAGGGATTATATCCCTGCTCGACGAACCGATGCATGAAGTGAAAGAGTTTGCGTTGAAACGATTGGACAATATCGTCGATCAATTTTGGCCTGAAATTTCTGAATCGATAGAGAAGATCGAGATCCTGCATGAAGATAAAGTGTTTTCGCAACACCAGCTTGCAGCATTAGTGGCCAGCAAGGTGTACTATCATTTGGGTGCGTTTGAGGACTCATTGACGTACGCACTTGGTGCTGGTGACTTGTTCGACGTAAATGCAAGAAATGAATATGTTGATACTACAATTGCAAAGGCAATCGACTTCTATACACAGAAACGTAAAGCTTTGTTCGTGGATAACTCAGCGGAAACGATCGACCCTCGGTTGGAAGCCATCGTTAACCGGATGTTCCAGCGATGCCTTGACGATGGACAGTATCGTCAAGCCCTCGGTCTTGCGCTGGAAACTCGCCGCATGGACATCTTTGAAGAGTCCATCATGAAATCTGATGATATATCAGGTAACATTTATTTAAGTTCTTTGTGTTTTGTGAAAAATTTCTTTTTAGTTTGTACAATTTAATTATTTATAAATTTCCACTAAACACATATACAGAGGAACAACAAAATAAACACAATAGATGAATCATTACCATTTTTTTATCATCTCTTGGAATATTTATGTTTAAAATTCTGCAAATGTAATGAAAATGTAAAAGAAATTGATGAATCTATAAATAGATACAAGAAAGACAAATATGGTTGTTACCAAAATTAATTAAGTAATATAGTAGGATTAACTCAGTGTAGTAAATTAGTACTAAAACTTGTTGATATATGTAGTTTTTTTTACTTTTACTCAATTTGTTTTTGTGTTACAGGTATGCTTCAGTACGCCTTCACAGTTGCAATGAGTCTCCTTCAAAATAGAGGTTTCCGCAGCACTGTCCTTCGCTCTCTTGTCGGTTTGTACAGAGGCCTGAATATCCCAGACTATGTAAACATGTGTCAATGTTTAATTTTCCTTGAAGATCCACTGTCAGTTGCTGAAATCCTTGACAAATTAACCCATGGACCACAAGAATCTGTTCTTATGGCATATCAAATTGCCTTTGACTTGTATGATTCTGCCACCCAACAGTTTCTAGGCAGAGTATTGCAAGCTTTAAGAACAACTGCACCAATACCTAGTGCTCTTGGTGGCAAACCTCAACCACAGGGTGGACCCTTCCCAGAGTCTTCCATGGATGTAGATCAGGCACTGCCAACAGAAGAAGCTAAGAAACCAGAGAGAGATATTGAAAGCCTGAATGATGAAGAGAAAGAACACCAAAAAAGAGTTGAAAAATTAATTTCTATTTTAGGAGGAGATGTATCAATAGGTTTGCAATTACAATTCTTAATTAGGTCAAATCATGCAGATATGTTAATTTTAAAGAACACAAAGGATGCAATCAGAGTTTCTATTTGTCATACCGCAACAGTCATAGCAAATGCCTTCATGCATGCCGGAACAACCAGTGATCAATTCTTAAGAGATAACCTGGAATGGCTTGCTAGAGCAACCAACTGGGCAAAGCTAACAGTAACAGCTTCTCTTGGAGTCATCCATAGAGGTCATGAAAATGAATCACTAGCTCTCATGCAGTCTTATTTACCAAAAGAAGCTGGACCATCATCAGGATACTCAGAAGGTGGTGGCTTATATGCGTTAGGTTTGATTCACGCTAACCATGGTGCCAATATCATTGATTATCTTTTAACACAATTAAAAGATGCTCAGAATGAAATGGTGCGTCATGGTGGATGTCTTGGTCTTGGTCTGGCAGCAATGGGTACTCACAGACAGGATGTGTATGAACAGCTTAAATTTAATTTGTATCAAGATGATGCAGTTACTGGAGAAGCTGCAGGTATCGCTATGGGCATGGTAATGCTGGGATCAAGGAATGCAGCAGCTATTGAAGACATGGTGGCATATGCTCAAGAAACTCAACACGAAAAGATCTTACGTGGTTTAGCTGTGGGTATTTCCTTTACCATGTATGGAAGGCTAGAGGAAGCAGATGCCCTTGTGCAACAACTACTGAGAGACAAAGATCCATTGTTGCGACGAGCTGGTTGTTATACTATCGCAACAGCTTATTGTGGTACTGGGAATAACGATTCTATTAGAACTCTACTGCATGTTGCTGTTTCTGATGTCAACGATGACGTACGTCGTGCTGCCGTTACTGCTCTCGGATTTTTGTTGTTTAGAACTCCTGAACAGTGTCCATCAGTGGTGTCCCTGCTGGCAGAGTCCTACAATCCCCATGTCCGTTATGGCGCTGCTATGGCCTTGGGCATTGCATGCGCCGGTACTGGTAACCGTGAAGCCATCGGTCTTTTAGAGCCCATGGTCAAATTTGATCCCGTAAACTTTGTAAGGCAAGGAGCCTTGATCGCCTCTGCAATGATACTTATTCAACAAACTGAGACACTTTGCCCGAAAGTTACTTATTTCCGCCAACTATACGCCCAAGTTATCTCCAACAAACACGAAGATGTCATGGCTAAATTTGGAGGCATTTTAGCTCAAGGTATCATTGATGCAGGTGGACGTAATGTCACCGTATCCCTTCAGAATAGAACTGGACATATGAATATGTTGGCTGTAGTGGGTATGCTAGTTTTCACTCAGTACTGGTATTGGTTCCCTCTGGCTCATTGCTTGT